>NC_089260.1:1612500-2212500 GCF_963930625.1 Muntiacus reevesi | reverse complement strand
AGTACTGAAAGGAAAAAAAAAAAAAAAAAAAGAAAGAAAACTCCAGCTTAAAATTCTAAATTCAGTAAAACCACTCTTCATAAATTAAGTAAAAAAGATTTTCTCGTACAAAAAGTAAGGAAATATATTTCTCTTAGAAAATCAAGCAATGTTAAAAGTTTTCTTCAGACAAAAGAGCAATATAAAGTTGAAAATGTATGGCTAGATAAAGAAAGAGTGCTAGAAAAGGAATTAATTAAAATAAAATATAAAATATAACATTTAGCTTTTCTTATTCTTAATCTAAAGATAACTGCTTAAATTCACATTAATAGCTATTTATTGGGTAATAAAGTAGAAAAAAGTGAAATAAATGATAGCAATGTCTCAAGGCACAAGAAAGAGGAATTGGGAATATTTCACTATAAGGAACTACACTACATGTGAAGCTATATCATATTATTTGAAGGTAAACTTATAGAATTTGCTATATATATTTTGAACACTACGATAAATAGTCATTAATTTTCAACCCTGTAGAGGAGGTGGGGGAAAAAGGAAACATAAATGTTCAGGTAAAAGCAGAGATGCCACTCCCCCCCAAAAAAAAGGAAAAAGAAAGAAACAAGAAAAGCGAGAAGGAGCCTTGCTTATGTGGTATACGAGAAAGACACGTTAATGACAAGGACTTAGAGCAAAAGTAAAGAGATGCAGAAAGATATGCCTTGTTAACACTATTCAGAAGGAATCTTGGGTAGTTACATTAATTTCAGGAAAACAGACTTCAGAACAAGAAAGATTGTCAGAGACAAAAAGGGTAGCTACCTTTCTTCACGAATACAGAGCAATCCTGAATGTGTACGCCCCTAACAATATAATGCGAAAATGAACGAGACCAGCTCTGCTCTAGTACCTAAACGAGATGAGTGAGAGTCCTGCAGTTGTGTCTGACTCTTTCTGCCACCATGGACTATACAGTCCGAGGGTGTCTCCAGGCCAGACTAGCAGAGTGGGTAACCTTTCCCCTCTCCAGGGCATCTTCCCAACCCAGGGATCGAACCCCAGGTCTCCCGCAAGGCAGGTGAATTCTTTACTGCCTGAGCCCCCTGAAGGCAGATTCTTTACCAGCAGAGCCACAGGGAAGCCCAAGAATACTGGAGTGGGTACACTATCCCTTCTCCAGCGAGTTATCTGGGAAGCCCACTTAAACAAGATGAAGGTGATAAAGGCGTCACAGGAAAAGAAACGACATATCATAATTGTTCACAAACCTAGACACCAAAATTCATACCAAATTGAATCCAGCAGTATATTTAAGGATGGTACATTCAGTCAAGTGCATTTTATACCAAGAAACTCTCGGTTCAACGGCAGTCAATGTAATTCAGCAGCAGCAGAATAAATACAAAACAAAACACATATGATCACATCAACAGCTGCATAAAAGCAGTAGACAAAAAAAATCTCCGTGATACCTGTATGATAAAACTTTGTAAAATTTTAAAATTAAAAGAGACCTCCCTTCATCTAATAAGAGAGTTTATAAACAACCTATGCCTAAATTATACTACATGGTAAGAGATTGAATTCCTTTTCTCTAACATCAGGAGCAACACAGGTATGTCCTCTCTCATTGCTTATATTCAGCATCACACTGGAAATTCTAGCTAGTGCAAAAAGATAAGAAATAAAGTTATAAAAATTGGAAATAAAAAAATTGGCCTTATTAATAATTCATAGTAAATTAATTCAAATTCAATAATTAGAATTCAAATTTATGCATGATTCAAATTCAAATTTATTCACACTTCAATTTCAAATTTATTCATAATTCAAAACTATATTGAAATCCTCTGAAAATTTAAAGCAAAAGCAACCTTCTAAGGTATGGGCTGCATATAGTTAATTCCTTCCAAATGGTATAGAATAGAAATGAGAGGGGTAACTTTAGAGTAGAGAAACATGATCAACTCTGTGTCAGCCAGGAATCAAGGTCACCATCAGCATGCACCTTTAATAAGATATGGAGAAAATGGCAAATCTCTATGATCTTCCTCCTTCAAACATATGAAAGTGAAAGGAAGAAAGTGAAGTCGCTCAGTCGTGTCCGACTCTTTGTGACCCCGTGGACTGTAGCCTACCAGGCTCCTCCCTCCATGGGATTCTCCAGGCAAGAACACTGGAGTAGGTTGCCATTTCCTTCTCCAGGGGATCTTCCTGACCTAGGGATCGAACCAGGGTCTACTGCACTGCAGGCAGATTCTTTACCAACCGAGCTACCAGGGAAGCCCTAGATAAATGTCTTTCCCCTCCCTCTTGAGTCTCCCTTCCACCCCCTCCACCCCACCCCACCTCTCTAGGTTGTCACAGAGCCCCGGATTGAGCTCTCGGTGTTATATAGCAACTGGCAACTAAGATTGTGCTTTTAACTGAACTATCTGTTCTATCTCTGCCATCCCATTAAGGAGTTGCATAATGAAATTTCATCATTAGTTTTTTATCATTGCAGTTAGCCTTCCTATGCCTAAATGACTCCCTTACTGCAAATTAGACATTTTGGAAGATATTCTCATCCTTTCTATTCTCCAGATTTCTACTTAGCACTGGTGGTCATCACATTATCTTCAAAAACAATTATTTAATCAGAGCATAATGCAATTTATTACTTTCTTATATGAAATAAGCTGATACCCTAATGATCATTATGATTCAAAACAACTTCAAAGAGCTAGTTAATTTGCAGCAAGGTCTGGTTAAAGCTCTGTGAGACTCTGGTTTTTCAGCTAGTAACTTTGTGCTACATGTCCAATGAAGGACGGATCTCCGTATGTGTTGAATACACTAGAAAGGATTTGTTCATTAACCACAAAGATGTGCAGAAATGCCATTATTAGGTCTGAGAACAGTTTGAGTCTCTGAGAGAATATACTTTTCATGTTTATTGCATAGTTTCACCTTCTGGATAATTTAATATTCGAGCAGTGTAAGCCTAAATAGCTCAGCACAGCTGGTGTGGTGTCTTGTTATTTCTCTTTTCCTCTTATCTGTGCAATTTTAATAATTGGGAGCCGAAAAATGATATGGCAAATAAGTGAAATCATTCAAGGAATTCAGATATTTGGCATATAGTCAGTGAGAAGCTTAAATCAATTTTCTTAAACTGTCAGCCATGATGTATGTCTAAATGGAGGGCTGGAATTTAGTCAGATTCATTGCTTATTGTTTGCCTCTGTAATTATGAAGTATGAAAGTTAGTAGGTTTTTTTAAATGTCTTTTTTTAGTTTGAATGGGCTTGTCAAGTTTCAACTGTTATTCTATTTAATCATAAAAATAATATTCTCACTTTCTTTTAGAGAAATATACCATTTTAAAATGTTTTACTCTTTTGGGTGGGGGAAAAAGCAGAAAGTTATGTTACATTGCACCATTCTACATTAACCTCTGAGCCTAAGAAGTATGTTTTTTTAACATTGTTGATTAAATTAAATGCTGTGTCTGTGAAGCCTCAGATTCTAAAGATGAATGTCAGAACATAAACTCCTTATGCTTTCTTTTCTGTATTTATGCTGTACCAGTGATTTCTTTAGATTGCTATTCTCTTTTGAGTTCAGCTGCTTTTTTTGTGTGATAAAGAATTAAAACTTTTGTTTTTATCTATAGCAATTTGTCTACAAAAATGTTGAACACATTGTGGAAAATGGAAAGATGTTTTTTGCACAAATCTCATTCAAGGTTAATGCTGCATATTTCTATTCACTGCTTTCTAATTCTAAAGTAAAGATGTCTCTTAGAATATAGTTTCCAAAGATTACAAGTTTATATAAAATTGTTGAATTTTACACAAGAATTTTCTCCTTGAGTTGTATAGGAAAACGAGAACATAGTTCATTTTTGTTGTCTACAGCAATAGTATATTGTTTGGATAATTGTTATTTGGGGTCATTGTAATTTAAAATTTAGATGAGCACATTAGCATAATTTTGAAGATATGGCACATATCATCATATTTTTATCCTCACACTGAAAATGACTTCATCCAGTCAGTCCACTGGGGTATAAATTCAAGCAGTTGAAATATAGCAACCTAGAATGACATTATTTCATGGGCATGCATCCAAATGGAATCTTAAACAAAGGTAATCTGTGATTTAACTTTCTCCTTCATTTCTGCATCATACAAGTCCACATTACTAAAGGACAAGGCTCCAATTCTTTCCAATTTCTAAACTGTTTGTATACTTATTTTTTTAAGTTTTAAAACTTTTTCATAGCTATTTATTGAGGGTGAGATGTTTTTAAAAGTGCAAAAATAAAAAAAAATAAAAATTTTTAAAAAGTGCAAAACTAATTTTGTGAAAAAAATTTCTGTCACATTCTATCTGCTGAGTCAATTTTCCCTGCCCCACGTGACTGCTACTGACATTTTACCACATTTCTTCAACCATTCTCTGGAAACACTTTGTTAAGGTGTGCGTTAACCACAACCTTTTCACCTCGTCTCTTAACTTATTAAAACAATTTTATGTTTGCTTTCTGGAGATTAATTAACTATGACTTATTTCTCTCCTCTCTGGAACTATACAATCTGGAGTCAGTTAAGACTGTCCATTTTTCCACTTCACAGGCCTCTTTTTTAAAAAGTTTAATTTCATATTGGACTACAGCCAATCAAGAAGGCTGCATTAGTCTCCGGGGCCAGCGAGAGGACTCAGCCACACAAGCACGGAAGCTTACGGTGAGCCGCGTCGGAGCATGATCTCTGAAGGAGCTGGAGCTTCGGGACCGGGGCCAGGCTTGATGAGTCAGGAACTGTCGAGCGGCAGAGTTGGTCAAAGTGACGGAGGAGAGGGGGCTTCCGGCTCAGACGTCGGAGGGCGCGGGGAGCGCCCCTGCTGGTCGTCCGCGGATGCGTCATGTCGGGAGAAAGCTGCCCCTCAGGTAAGAGGCCCCCAAGGCCGCGGGCGTCTCCAGGCCCCGCTCCCACTCTGCGCGTCTTGGAGACAGGGTGGCCCGGGGCCTGTCATCCCCCAGCCATAAAGCTGCTCCTCAGGTAAGAGGCCCCCAGGGCCGGCGGGCGTCTCCAGGCCCCGCTCCCACTCTGCGCGTCTTGGAGACAGGATGCCCCGGGGCGTGTCATCCCCCAGCCATAAAGCTGCTCCTCAGGTAAGAGGCCCCCAAGGCCGCGGGCGTCTCCAGGCCCCGCTCCCACTCTGCGCGTCTTGGAGACAGGATGCCCCGGGGCCTGTCAGCCCCCAGCCATAAAGCTGCTCCTCAGGTAACATAGGCCCCCAAGGCCGCGGGCGTCTCCAGGCCCTGCTCACACACTGCGCGTCTTGGAGACAGGGTGGCCCTGGGCCTGTCAGCCCCCAGCCCTAAAGCTGTTGCTATGAACACGGGTTTGTTGAGCTACTGTTAGCCCAAGGTTTGAGAAAAGAAAAAAAATGTCAGTCCTAGGGGGCACCATTTGGAAGAAAGGCAAATTCCAAAGCAAAAACATAGTTGCATTAACAGAGCTTAGAAAAACAACTCCATGGAGAAAGCTCCTTTTAATTATGCATGGAGAAGGAAAAAACTGACACTTGTAGCTTGTTTCCTCCTGCCTTCAGGGAGGGATAAGAAGTGTGGGACACGTGCCGCCGCTTCCTGCGTGTGGAGAGCCCTGCCCTCCCGCCTGTGGCCCCTCATGACCAAGCATCCGCTTCCTGCCGCAGAGGCCTCCGCCTGCGCTGCGCATCCCGAGCGCCTCCCCGCGCCGCCAGCGCAGCCTTCTCTGGGGCCCGCTGCCTCCGCTAGATGCCGGTGTGTGCTGGTTACCCGCTCACTCAGCCAGCCCAGTGCCGTGTGACTCCGTGCACTGTAGCAAACCGTAGCCACCTTAGCGACTTAGACTGGGCTGGAAGAAGCACAAACTGGAATCGAGATTCCGGGAGAAATGTCAACAACCTCAGATATGCAGATGACACCGCCCTCATGGCAGAAAGTGAAGAACTAAACAGCCTCTTGATGAAAGTGAAAGAGGAGAGTGAAAAAGTTGGCTTAGAGTTCAACATTCAGAAAACTAAGATCATGGCATCTGGTCCCATCACCTCATGACAAATAGATGGGGAAACAGTGGAAACAGTGACAGACTTTATTTTTGGGGCTCCAAAATCACTGCAGATGGTGACTGCAGCCATGAAATTAAAAGACGCTTACTCCTTGAAACACAAGTTATGACCAACCTAGACAGCATATTAAAAAGCAGAGACATTACTTTGCCAACAAATGTCCATCTAGTCAAAGCTATGGTGTTTCCATTAGTCATGTATGGATGTGAGAGTTGGACTATAAAGAAAGCTGAACCCTTCAAAAGAATTGATGCTTTGGAACTGTGGTGTTGGAGAAGACTCTTGAGAGTCCCTTGGACTGCAGGGAGATCCAATCAGCCCATCCTAAAGGAGATCAGTCCTGAATATTCATTGAAAGGACTGATCCTGAAGCTGAAACTCCAGTAATTTGGGCACCTGACCCAAAGAACTGATTCATTGGGAAAGACCCTGATGCTGGGAAAGATTGAAGGAGGAAGCGGGGACGACAGAGGATGAGATGGTTGGATGGCATCACTGACTCGATGGACATGAGTTTGAGTAAACTCCGGGAGTTGGTGATGGACAGGGAAGCCTGGCATGTTGCAGTCCATGGGGTTGCAAGGAGTCAGACACAAATGAGCAACTGAACTGAACTGAGACTCACCCACCCACCAGGCTCCTCTCTCCATGGGATTTCCCAGACACGCATACTGGAGTGGGCTGCCAGTTCTTACTCCAGGGGATCCTTCTGGCTCATAGGTCAGATCTCATTGGCAACTCTTGCACCTCCTGTATTGGCATGTGAATTCTTTACCACTGTGCCATGTGGAAGGCCCCTAGAATTTTATGCTTCCACCTTAAATAAAGGGGGGGGGGGGAACCCTGTCGTTTTGAGATTCAATGATACTTAAGCAAGTAAGCTACTAACTCTGCCATTTTTTCACCCCCACACCCTGAAAAGCATTGACTTATTTCTGTTGTTGTCACGCACAAATTCTGCCACCATTCTGAGTGGCTTCAGACATATGTTTGGGTAATCTATCCAATATAGTAGTATTATAGTTATGTATACATCTCCACTTTGATTATCTGTCCTTCCGCCTCATCAGGCACTTATTTCCATGAAAACAAGCTGGATCTTGCCATCATTTGGAATAACTGATCCCACTCAATTTTCAACTAAATTATCAAGCCCCATGGTGGGGGAGGGAAGCTTTATTGATATAACCAGCCCTCTTTCTTTTTTGTCTCCTTTTGGATATTCCACCCCCTCTTATTGATTTCAGTCATTTCCCTTTACCTTGGTTCAACCCAAAATGAAATGTCTCTGCCAAACTTCTGAGGCGTTTCCAGTACAGCATGCTTTTGCAACACAGTTGTCCTTCAAGACCACTAAAATTTGCCTCTCTTGTTACTTCATACAGAAAACAACACACGTAAGCCAATTGGTATCACTTTAAAGTCATGATCTGAAGCCTCAGTTGGGTTATAAGTCACTTCTTTCCTTCCAGCTTGAACCAAAAACCAAAATTTTTGCATAATTTTGAGAATTTGCTAGGTAAAAGAGTTAAACATTTTAAAATGCAGAAACCTCTTTTTTATAAAGAAAACATCAAAAATTGCTGTGTTTTTGCTTTCATGTGACTTGTTTCTCAACTTTCAGTTTTCCAAAGACAGAAAATGAGACTAATGATGCAATTTTCTGTTACTATAAGTTACTACTGAAACAAAACAATGTTTTCCTTTAATAATCTATGTTGAACTTTTACATGTACAAAACTACTTTTCCACTCCCACCTCCCATTTTTCTTTAGCCCTTTCATTATCTCTCCCTTTCTCAATATGAGTAAACACTAAAATTTGTCCAAGCATTTATTCTGTATATTAGCATATATGGAAGGATCTTAATCAGCTCACAAGAGGAAAATTGGAATATGCTTCATATTATTAAGAAACAAGAAGAGAATTTCAATTAATTCCAAATTAATTGCAGGCATTTAAATGAATAACCATGACTGTGTTTTTCTCTCTTCCTTTCTTTTAAATTTTAATGAACTCTTATTTGGTTTAGTATTAAAAAACAATCAGTTTGTTGTTAATCTGTTTCTTCTTTTATTTTCTTTGTAACATGTTCTGAATCCTGCTGTTGGCCCATATTTACATAAACTACACAAGTTTAATTGCAGTGAGGTTGTAAAATTGATTTTAGTGGGTTTTCAACATTTAAGAACCACTTTCTTCTCTAAAACCTCATTCATAGAGGCCCATATACCTCTCTCTCAGCCATCTTTATCTTTTCAAAGTACTGTAATACTGCATGGCCTGTCAGCTGCATCTAAGAGTTCTAAGTGAAACTGATAACACATCTTCCTGATATGTCACTCAAGCAAGACCGCATTTAACAGCAAATGTGGATATTTGGGAGTTTTTTGGGTTTTCTTTGCGGGGGGGGGGGGGAGTTTTGATTTTTAAGGTACTAGAGTAATAGAGTTTCCAAGGTCCCTTGTAGTTTAATTTGTAGTCTAACTCCCTTATTATAAGAGCTGGTGAATTATTTTTAATAACCCTTTGCATATACCTATATTTAGTACTCCAGTTTAAATAATTTCATACTTTTTAATTTCACAAACAATTTTACCAACATTTTTTTCTCAAATCATCAGATTTTGCCAATTTTTTCCTCTTGGCATTTAGAATTTAACATAAGTTAAATTTCACCCCAAACCAATTTGTCACAAGTCCAGATATGAGAATTTTTTCTCAGATTTTATATTGTAAATAACAGAATAAGAATCAACAATATGACCCAGATGTAATTTTATACACATTTGATTGCTCATGTGTATCATTTGTTCTAACATCTTTTCAAGAAGAAAATTGCTTGCTCTTTGTGAAAACATTGGGCATGTTTTAAAACACAAGGCATTGTTCAACTGACAATCAGAACATATAACATAATTAAACCCTTTATAAAAATGTTGGAGCTATCACTATATAAAACAGTAAACCTCGTATCCAACTGACTGTAAATTCCATGTTGCATCATCACTCATCCCCTTTCTTCCATAACTATATTATCATTCCAGTTTATGGGATTAGATTCAGCTGTTTAACACACCAAACTGGTTGAAAGTCTGTTACCTTGCCCCAAATCCAAGCTTCCTTTCTGAAGTGCCGTACTGAGTTGAAACTTTGAAAGCTAACTAGTATTCCTAAACTTTCTCCAATTATTAAGGGCTTGCTTTAACCTAAAACTAATTAGCAACGAAGTATGATCTAGGACTTAAAATGTCCAAACTACGCTTATTCATCATTTCTTATATTCATTGTGGCAATATAAGATAATATGCTACGAGATTAAGAAGGAAGAGAGGAAACAGGACATCCACTAATGTTTTTCTCACTTTGCTGGCTTTGGAAATGTTGCCAGATGGAGGAGTCAAAGATGTCGCAGGACACCACTACATACCTTCAATCTATGGGCAAATAAGTGGAAAATAGGAAACCGCATCAGTGAAGTCTGGGAAGCTGTTCACCTTAACCCATCTAATCTTTGGAATCAAAGCTGTTCTCCGGCCAGGCGTGTCTCCCTGAATTTAGCACCATCGATCCCCATTCACAATGCTCGTATAGTTACCAACCCAAAAGGCATGCGCAATTCTTCGTTTACTTGTGACGGTTCCTGCAGCTGAGGCATTTCAAGCACTGTCATTGCTCCAACCCCCTCGAATCACTCTTCTGTGTTTCTTTCTTATTTCCTAGACAATCATTTCAAACTCTCCATCTCCATATTGGACACTATAACTAGTAAAATTGTTTCTGTGGTGATTACATGTAATACATATAAATTCACTTTTAAAAGTCCATGTAACATTGAAACAAATAAAGTATATTTGCTAGTAATGTGTTAAATAAGAAATTGAAGGTATTGAGGTAAAAACATTTCTTAAAATTTCTAATTTTGTAACATACCTGTATGATCATGGCAAGTTTTGTCAGCTTCCCTGAGTCTCTATTGAATTTATAAAGATCAGTTTTTTTTTGTTGTTATACTATGAAATGATATTATTTAAAAATTATCCAACTTTATTGAAGTGTAACTGACAAATACTCTGTCCATTCAGGTTGTTCATTGTGGTTATGTGATATATTTATATATATAGTCTTACAGAATGATTATGCCAATTAAGCTAATTAACATAGATAGCACTTCACACAATAACCTTGTATGTGCATGTGTGTATGTGATGAGAACAGTTAAGATCTCTCAGCAGATTTCAAGCATACAATACAGTGTTATTAACTGGGCTATACATTGCATTCCAGAATTTATTCATCTTACTAGTGAAAATGTGTACCCTTTGACCAATATACCTCCATTTATCTCACCTTCCTATCCCTGGCAAACATCATTCTACTCTGTTTCTTTGCATTTGTGTGTTTTAGATTCCACATGTAAGTTAAACCATATACCTTCTTTCACTGTCTGACTTATGACACTTAGCATAACGCCCACATTCATCCATATTTCCAAACTGTCACTAGTGGCAGGGTTTCCTTCTTTTTATGACTGAATAATATTTATTTATATATTTTATATAACATATATTATATATACATATATAATATACACACATATACTATATACATATGCAATATGTATATACATATATATGTGTGTGTGTGTGCGTTTAGTGGCGAGGTCGTGTCTGAATATTTTGCAACCCTGTGTACTGTAGCCCGCCAGTTCCTCTGTCCTCAGAATTTCCCAGGCAAGAATGCTGGGGTGCATGGCCGTTTCCTCCTCCAGTGGATCTTCCAGACTGAGGGACTGAACTCACAGCTCCTGCACTGCAGGTAGATTATTCACCACTGAGTCACCAGGAGAGTATGTATCCATGTACTTCCATATCTTGGTTTTGGTTGTCGTAAAATAAATGCTAAAATGAACACAGAAGTGGAGATATCTCTTCAAAGCTTATTCTGTTTCCTTTGTACCCCGGATGTGGGGGTGCTGGACCACACGGTAGCTCTGGTTTAGCTGTCTGGGGAACCTGGTCCTGTTCTCCATGGGAGCCACACGATTCCCATCGCCACCAACCGTCCACAGGGTCCCCTCCTCCTCAGTCTCTCCAACACTTGCCGTCTCTTGTTTTCGGATGATGCCCGTCCTTACTTTTATGAGGTGATAGTTCGCTGTAGTTCTGATTTGCATTTCCCTGTTTATTAGTGATGCTGAACACCTTTTAATGTTGGCTAGTTTGTATGTCTTTATTGGAAAAATCTTCATTTAGGTCCTTTGCCAGTTTTTTAATTGATTTATTTGTATTTTTGCTATAAGTTCCTTATATAGTTTATATATTAACCCCTTGTCAGATATGTGTTTTGCAATAACATATATATATGTGTGTATATAAGATATATATGAATTAAGGCATTTGTAAGAAAATAAATTTTGAATGCTATGATAATTTTTTACTTCATGATAATTTTTTACTTCATGATAATTTTTTTTTTTTGCATTAATTCCCTGACGCCTTAACAAAGTGTTAATAAGATGGAGCAGAAGTGAATGAAAACACCTTGAGTTTTCCATATATACACTGTCTTTGACTGAACAGCTATATTATGAATTGACCCAAAACAATTATTTTAAACTAATGTAGTAGTTGTTGCTTTTCTTTCTTGTTAGAACATTGATAAATGTATCACTACATGTGCCAAATTTAAATTTTCTTTGGTAAGTAAAAATCTTATTATGCAATACTCTATAAAAAGGTCACTGAAAAGTCCATGTGTGAAATTTCTTATTTTTTTGCACTAAACATGCAATAAATAGACAAATTATCTTGAAAAGTATTTCCTCATAAAACCACTTTATACATGAATCCCATACAACTCATTATTCTTTACTAAAATAAAAGTTTTCTGAGATAAAATGTTTACTTTCTGTGCTTAATTTAAAACTCCATCTTCTTTTTCTGCCATAGTTTAGGGTAGATTATATATAAATAATATGAAGATACTGTGTTCAAAATATTAGTATAATAACTGTGGTAGAAGGGCTTCCCAGGTGGCGCTAGTGGTAAAGAATCTGCCTGCCAGTGGAGGAGATGTAAGAGACCCGGGTTGATCCCTGGGTCAGGAAGATCCCCTGGAGGAGGACATGGCAGCCCACCCCAGGGTTCCTGCCTGGAGAATCCCATGGACAGAGGAACCTGGTGGGCTACAGTCCACGGGGTCACACAGGGCTGGTCACGAATGAGGTGACTTAGCACAGTATGTGGTAGAAGATTTATTCAAATTCCTCAGTCTTTAGAATAGCTTTAATCATTGTGCATTGTTTTAAAAACCACCTCACTTAACTAATAACCATGTTGCAATGAAATGAAAGGTTTGCTTGAAAGATACTTTTGACCCAAGTCGTGATTATGTACTAGCTGGATGGAAGATGAACAAGATATAATGCTGACTGTACAGACTGCACAATAATGTAATCCTCAGCAGTAAGAAAACAGATTACACCAGCGTCTTATTTTTTCCCTAATATTTTCCTTGGTTTAGATTAATATGAAATAATGCAGCTAATTTAAATCATATTGGTTTTAAAGTACATAAACAGTTGTGAGTTCACAAATGGATTTAAAGGAACTCTAGTATTTGCTATGGATAAGGTTATTTTTCCCCTGAGCCTCTAATCTGGTACATCCAAACTGTATTTATTTTTTCCTGAAGTTTCCTTCTCTGGGAAGGAGTCCCCTTAATTTTTCACTGACTCTGGATTTAAGAAGAGGTTTGACTCTTTTCCATCTCCTAACAAAGCGGGTGCCTGATAAATGCTTGCAGAGAGTCTCATGCTCTGGGGAACTTAGACCGATATGAATTAGTCACAGTGTGGGTAGTTTATTCACTTTTCTTGTTCTGATTCCATTGTCAAAACCTAGGCTGATCTATGGATAGAGGAAGAAAGAGCAACCTGCGTTCTGTGCAATTCACATAACAGGAGCTCGAATTTTTGTTCTCAGGGTGTCCTCCTAGTCTTTGCGTTTTGAAGAGGCTTTAAATCTTTCTCTTTTTTTTGTCATCGTCACCAGCTTTTGCAGTTTCTTTGGCAGCTTCCTCCCCATTCTGTTCAGGCTGTAAAAAAAAAAAAAAATCTTCCTATTATAAATGACTTTTAACACATCCCCTCTCTATTCTGCTTTTCACAGTGTTCTAACCTTGCTTTGATCCCTTTTCTTCTCCTTTCTTCTCTTTTCCTCTTTTTTTTTTTGCCTGCTTTGGTTTTCATCCCAAATATCTCCTTACTCTGATACCAGGTTACTCAGCAGGCAGTTCACATTGATCTGATACTGTTAGGAAAGCAGATTTGATTTTAAGTAGAGAAATAGGACTGTCTGACGAAGGACACCTTTTATAGAACAAAACAGCGGGCTGTTGCTTCCGATTCTTCTTCCTTTTTGGACTAAACAGAAGAAAGTTGTCTTCTCCATATCCTGACAGTTATAATTTTACCCATAAGACTTTCTCAGACACATAAAAATTCATTCAATCAAACAAACACTTCTGGATTTATTTTTCAAGTGATTTTCTTCGGGAAATCTACTTCTTAGTATGCTAGAAATTCTATAAGGTAGAAAACGCACAGGAATGGATGGGCCAACACAGGGAGTATTATCAAGTCAAACAGGGTGAAAATGCATTCCTTTGGAAAAATAACCTCACTCTACCTGAGCCCTACCTGTTTCTCGGGCTCCGTGTAGTAAGTAGCCTGATAGCTTTCATCCTATTTTGTGTCTCCCCATTCTCATTTATAATGTCAACTTACATTTAGGGTGGTGAGAGTTAACTTGCTCACACTGACATTGCAATCAACTAATCGCCTTTAGCACTCCTTTCTGCCTTCCTATTGGCTGACTTGTAATTGAGCCATGGGGCAAAAGCCATTTTCAGCCACAATCTGTCAACTTGTTCAGCAGTTCATTTATTAGTTTGATAAGATAACCTTTTCACAGCAGTATCTAATCAAAAGTACCAAATTTAACATACAGTGGGATTATTCAGAAATTCATGATCTAGGTTCTACATGGGTCATACCATAACAGTCAAGAGAATTATTCTCTGGGAGTTGGGAATACAAACATAACATGTAGCCCACTATCATTAGGTTCTGGGTCAAGATATTGATAAAAGTGTCTCATACACTATGAGACAGTTGACAGCTAAGTGCCTAGCATACAGAAAATTTTATGATCTATACCTAAATTTACTAAGCCATAGACATTTAAACTTTTTAAAATTAAACAAATGTATTTGGGAAGACATTTTATCTTTTCTGTATTTTATAGTGTTGACTGTCTAATGGAATGCTGTCCTGGTTTCTCTCTCTTTAATCAGAATTTCACACCTGAGAAATAGTTCATTTTCTTGAAATAGAAAGAGATAGTGTAAACCTTTACTACAGCATTTAATTTGATTTATTATGTGGAATTCCACTTGTGGTAGGGGATATAAATGTAATACCAACTCATTACAGGGAGGGCTTCCACTGGTTTAAATCCACCCCAGACTAAAGCAGGACAAAGCAAGACTTCATACATCTTTTGAAATCTAAGCTCCCATCGCCCTTACAGAAATGATCCCTCTGCTTTATGTTATATAAACGCTGCCTGTTTTGACACATTGACTTATTTGGGGAAAAAATGTATTTAGTTGCTATTTTTCACTTTAAATTCTTTTTCCTTCTATGGAAATTATAAATGTTGCTTATTTTTATGTGCGACCAGAAACCCACTCATCTCTGCGCTCTTTTCCTACCTGGCAAAGTGCTTGTCCGTGATAAAGGGGAGTTGCTGTGGCCACAGTGATGCTTTTCTACATCTCCCTCTAAAAATTACTTGTTGCTCACATTTTCCTTTAAAAAAAACTGTTGCCTTAGGTGCAAACGATGCTGCTGTCAGGCAAACTTTAGTTGGTAGCACCTTCAGGGATGATTTCAGCTTCAGAGAACTTCAACCAAGGTCAATCCCTTCAAGGAATAGCTCACATCAAATGACTGATGGAGGAAGGTGTGTAAATGTCAGAAGATTTTGGCACATGAAGGACAATTGTAACAGGTTATTTTTGGCTTGAACTTTCACGTGAAGTCGGTCGAGGTGCCATCAAGTAAATATCAAAGTCCAACTACTCCTGTTGCCAAAAGACACTTTCTATCGCTCTCGTACACAAGTGTTGATGGGTCTCAGAGTTCATCTCAGTACCCTTTCCAGAAAACCCAACTTATGATACATGGTAATATTTATCTGTTCCTTTCACATTTCCCAAACACTGAACTCTATTTTATTATTCACGTTCATGACTTGAAAACTATTAAAAAGATTGAGATCATAATCACATAAATTGAGCATTTTATTTAGCCTATTAATTTAGCACAAGAAAAAATGCTTACAGTGAGATTAAAATGTTATATTACATGCATTGAGCACTTACTGTGGTCCAGGCTTCTTTCTAAGCATTCTATTGGTACTTAATTATTTCATGTAATCCCCAAAGGGTTGAGCAAAGAGAGATACGACATTTAGAGTAACTTGAAGAGGTTACACGATTACCAGAAAGTCCCAGAATCTAGATTTTGAATCCAGGTAATCTGGTCTCAGAGTTTCTATTCCTAAATTACCACTGAGGGTGTTTAAACTGAATAGTTATCACATATGAGTATAAGTGTGCACCACGTTAATATGGGAAGCTTGCTCAGGCATAGATTCCTTGGGCTCACTCTCAGAGATTTTCACTTAGTCCTTTTGAAATTAGTATGTTTGTCAAATTCCCAGGTGATGTTGAGTTTACTGATCCAGGAGCATACTTTCCAAAACAGTGGTTTAAATTATACAATTTTTCCTCTCAACTTGTCTGGATATGATATAGGTGAATCAGTTGTCTACGGATGTTAATCACTTTTTGCATGGCCACTGGAATATGTAGCAAAGGAATATACTGTAGTATTTTGTAGCTTGATGTTGTTGTTGTTACTGTTGTTACTTAGGTGCTAAATCATGTCCCACCCTTTTGTGACCCCTTGGACTGTAGCCTGCTTGGCTCCGCTGTCCATAGGATTCTCCAGGCAAGAATACTGGAGTGAGTTGCCATTTCTTCTCCTGGGGATTTCTCAACCCAGGGATCGGACCAGCATCTCCTGCATTGACAGATGGATTCTTTATCACTCAGCCACCAGGGAATCCCTATTTCTTTAAATACTTATGATTTTATAGCTGATATTGCTTGCCTGTGAATAATGGAGTTAAACCTGAACTCACAATTAATGCACTTTCATTTTTAGAACTTAATCCAGTTTTGTGATAACAGTCCAAAGGCCTAAGGAACAAAAAGGTTGTTGCGGTAAATTTCTTTCTTTTAATTTCTTTTTAACCTTTCCAAATTTTTATTATTTTTTAAAACTTTAACATATATACTACCATATGGAAACTAGATAGCCAATGGGAATTTGAATATGACTCAGGGAACTCAAACCTGGGATTTGTAACAACCTAGAGGGATGGGATGGGGTGGAATGTGGGAGGGAGGTTCAAAAGGGAGGGGACATGTGTACACCTGTGGCTGATTCATATGGATGTATGGCAGAAACCAACACAATTTTGTATTTTATCCTTCAATTAAAAGTAAATATTTTTTTTAAAAAGCAAAAAAATATTAACAAGCATTTTAATTTTATAATTGAAGAAGAAGCTAAATAAGGACGAGCCAAAAGTAGAAAACAAAAGAGCAGCTGGGCCATCTTGCCCTTGATGGAATATACAGTCAGTTCTGCCATAATGTGATACATGCATTTTTTAAATTGCCTCCCTATGAACAATTTCACAATAAAAACCACAGGGATTATGGAAATATGGAGAAACGACCCTCAAAACTTCCTTCGCTGACATACTTCTATGAAAGAGAGAAACATGATAAACATGGCAGCAGAGCTGTACATATCGCAAATGGTTAAGAAATGCATAAATACCAAAATAAATGTCAGTTTAACCTGAAAAATGGAGAAGAAAATGGCAGCCCTCTCCAGTCCTCTTGCCTGGGAAATCCCATGGACGGAGGAACCTGGTAGGCTGCAGTCCATGAGTGGCGAAGAGTCAGACACGACTGAACGACTTCAATTTCCCTTTTCACTTTCATGCATTGGAGAAGGACAGGCAACCCACTCCAGTGTTCTTGCCTGGAGAATCCCAGGGACGGAGGAGCCTGGTGGGCTGCCGTCTACGGGGTCGCACAGAGGCGGACACGACTGAAGCGACTTAGCAGCAGCAGCAGTGTCCTAAAAAAGACTTAAGATGTGCTGCTAGGATGAGTATTAGCATCAGGCGGCTTGTCAAATGTTAGAAGAAGCACTGTCTAACGGTGGATGTGAAGCTACAATGCCGGATGTGAATGGGTGAGACTCCGCGTCTTCCTTACCAGGCTGGCACTAAACATCACTACAAACCCGTTTCATTCTTAATCCTAAAGATCTAAATGCTTTGAGGAATATATTTGCAATAGAAACGTCTTTCATTAAAATAGAAAAATTTTATCTAATGCATAACGTAACAATATATTTCAAATATTTTATATATCCTGGCTAGAAAAATATTTCCCCTCAAATTTCTCATATACACCAGTCACTTCCTCTAACAGCCAAAGGCTCTAGAAATTACAGCAATACTTGATATCACTAAACCATCCACTAAGGGACTAAAATGAGCCATTGCTACATGGCATGGCATGGCAAAAGCATCTTTGCATACAAATAATATTTTCTTTTTGATTGTGTGACATATGGGGTATTTTTGGATTTTTGCTATTTGTTCTTCAATCTATAGCTCCCCAGAGTCTTCTCATTTCTCTTCTTAAGACCATAGTTTATGATTTTGCAGAACTTGAAGATTTTTTTTTTGTTTTTGTGTCGTGGTTTGTCATATTCTACATTATAAATTCCTTTATAAGCTGAGAAAGATAAATATTCTATAGCTTCTTCTAAAACACATTATTTCTATCTCCTCAATACCTAAAGATTTCCTTTATCATTCACTATCTGGTGTTTTGGGGGGGGAAAAGTTTATTAACTTTGAATGACCTGATATATGCATACCATGGACCGTAGCCACCAGGCTCCTCTGATCATGGAATTCTCCAGGCAAGAATACTAGAGTGGGTAGCCATTCCCTTCTCCAGGGGATCATTCCAACCCAGGGATCGAAGCTGGGCCTCTTGCATTGCAATTAGATTCTTTTTAGCATCTGAGCCACAAGTGAAATTTGCTCAGTCGTGTCTGACTCTTTGTGACCCCATGGACTATACAGTCTATAGAATTCTCCAGGCCAGAATACTGGAGTGGGTAGCCTTTTCCTTCTCCAGGGGATCTCCCAACCCAGGGATCGAACCCAGGTCTCCCACATTGCAGGTGGATTCTTTACCAGCCAAGTCACAGGGAGGGAAACCCTTGGAAGCATATATATATAAACCCTTGGAACACATATATATATCTCAACACTTCATGGCAAATAGTTGACTTTATTTCCTTGGGCTCCAAAATCAAATGATGACTACAGACATGCAAATGGTGGCTACAGCTATGAAATTAAAATATGCTTAGCTATGACAAACCTAGACAGCATATTAAAAAGCAGAGACATCATTTTGCTGACAAAGATCTAGTCGAAGCTATGGTTTTTCCAGTAGTCATGTATGGATGTGAAAGTTGGACCATAAAGAAGGCTGAGAACTGAAGAACTGATGCTTTTAAACTGTGGTTTCCGAGAAGACTGTTGAGAGTCCCTTGGACTGCAAGGTGATCCAATCAATCCATCCTGAAGGAGATCAGTCCTGGGTGTTCATTGGAAGGACTGATGCTGAAGCTGACAGTCCAATACTCTGGCCACCTGAGTCGAAGAGCTGACTCATTTGAAAAGACCCTGATGCTGGGAAAGAGTGATGGCAGGAGGAGAAGGGGATAACAGAGGATGAGATGGTTGGATGGCATCTCTGACTTGATGGCCATGAGTTTGAGCAAGCTCGGGGAGATGGTGAAGGACAGGGAAGACTGGCACGCTGCGGTCCATGGGGTCGCAGAGTCAGACGCGACCGAGTGACTGAACAGCAGCAACTACTACCTGTATATATCTTCTCACAAAACGTTAAGAAAATAGCAAAACAATCAAGCTGTGTTATATACAGTGAGCCAGACCAAGCTAGCTCGCTTCTGCGTGTTGTATGCATTTATACAAAGCACAATTCAGTTGGATGTGGTTATCTGTGTTTACCTCATATTTCCCAAGAACAAAATTATCCACAAGCAGACATAAAATCCCCATTGTATTCAAATTGCTCATTAATATATCAACTGCATGGAATGGATTTTTTTTTCAAAATAAGCATTTTAGGAGAGGTGATTGCATATGTTGATTACTGTATATGTAATAAAATATGAAATCATAGAAATGATGCCTGTTGACATAATGAATATTGAAAGCATAACTTGGACAGTGAAATATATTTTAAAGTGTTTTTCTTACTGAAGTTTTCTGACCTAATTGCAGAGAATTTATTTTCCAGAAAAATACTCACAAATAAAAGACTCTGTCTGTCTTTATTGCTATGTTGGGTTGGCCAAAAAAGTTCTTTTGGTTTTTAAGTAAAAATAAAAGACACATTTTTCACTTTCACCAAGAACTTTATTAAACAACGTATTCACCATTTTATTCCACTACCTTCTGTCATTTTTCAGGTGTAATTCCATCTTACCAAATTTTTATCCTTTGAGCAAAAAATTGTTCCAGGTGCCTTTCACAGTCTACCGGGAAATTGAAATTTTCTTTCCATTAAGAGAATTTTGTAAAGACCGAAATAAATGTAAATCCATAGGTGCAGTGTCTGAAGAATGTGGAGGGTGAATGAGCCCTTCCCAGACAAGCTGTGACAGTTTTTGCCTGGTCATCAAGGAAACATGAGATCTTGTGTTATCCTGAAGATTATGTGTTTTCTGTTGACTAATTCCAGATGATTTTTGTTAATTTCTGCTTTCAGTTGGTCTGATTGGGAATTATACTAGCTGGAATTAATACTTGGTTCTCTAGAAGGAGCTCGTAATAGGGGACTCACTTCCATCACACCATATACACAATATCACCTTCTTTGGATGAAAACCAGACTTTGATATGATTGACGGTGGTTCATTTTCCTTGCCCCACAATCTCTTGTGCTCCACATTATTGTACAGTATCCACTTTTCATTACCCCTCACAATTGCTTCAAAAACTGAACATTTTCCTTACATTTAAGTAGAGAATTGCACACAAAAATATGATCAAGAAAGTTTTTATCACTTAAATTAAGGGGAATCAAAACATTAAGACAATTAACATAACCAAGCTGGTGCAGATAATTCTGAACTCTTGGTTTGGATATTTTGGATATGTCAGCTTGCACACGACTGAGCGCTCAGGCACCAGACGACATCGATCTCCCACGTGGTGTAACACTGAGTGTTCTCACTTAATGTCTCAGCTGGATCCCTGTCAACTTCAGCCGGTCTACCCAACTGTGAAGCATCATCTAATGAGAAATATTCAGCACCAAGCTTCACAAACCACTTCCGACACAGTCCGTCAGTGGCATCACCTTCCCCATAAACGGCACAAACCTTTATCTTTTTTGCATTGCAGTTGCATCTTTGCCTTTCTTGAAATAAGATGCTAAAAGCATGGCTTTTTTTCCCTTGCATTTTAAATGGTTTCCATATTAAAATGGCTACCGGAAAATTTACCAGCTTTTTTTTTTTTTTTTTTTTTTAACGTACATTGATATGACAGCTGTCAAAATACAATCTAATGAAACTGTCCCAAATGAAGTTGAAGAGAACGAAGCACTACTAGAGGCATCTTACAGGCTTCCCTGGCGGCTCAGATGATAATCTGCCTGCAGCACGGGAGACCCAGGTTCAATTCCTGGCTAAGGAAGATCTTCTGGAGAAGGGAAAGGCTACCCAGCCCAGTATTCTTGCCTGGAGCATTCCCTGGACAGAGGAGCCAGGTGACTTACAGTCCATGGGGTCGCAAAGAGTCAGACACGAGTGAGCGACTATCACTTTCCCTATGAAGAAAAGAGAAATGAACGTTTTGGCTAATTCAGTATTTCCTGGACAGTTGAAACCTTTGCTGCTCAGCAGGAATGTCATCATTTGAAGGAATTTCACTGACATGATTTAACAAATATATCCATTAGCATGTTTCCTTTGTCTAATTCCTTATTCAATATTTTCTTCCAAAAATAATATGCTTTGTTTCATCTGCTTCCATGATTTTATAGACTGTTGAGCTGACAGTTTTCTTAGAGACCAGCATTTCATTATTCCATGTTTGGGGGAGAACACTGAAGCTTAGGGAAGCAGCGTGCTCCTTCCATCATATGAACCACACTGCTTCTCGGCGATATGGCAGGACTGTAATACAACCTTGTATTCACATGGCTGTGATTGTTTATATTACCTAGAGTTGTGTTCCTTTACTACAAGTTTTACTCTTTAATCACCATATACACTCTCCAAGATAACATAGCAAGCTTTCTGAAACTCTGGAGCCCAGAAAATCCTTTCTCAAACTCACTGTCAATTTATCTAAGAATGCCTAACATAAAATCAATCCGTTCTCAAGAATTTTTCCCTGACCTAGCCAAGCTTGGCAGACAAGGAAAGGTATTTCTGCACACCGAAGTGTAATGTGCAAAAAAGCCATTTCTGGGTTAAAAAAAAAAAGCAACAAAACTTGGACAGCTCGGCATAACTGAAAACATTCTTGTTGGTTTTCACATTTCTGTGTTCTTTCCTTCTTTAGACCACGTGCCCCCAAAGAAACCTTTCACTTTTCCAGCACAAACATAGCCAAAGATTTTCTACTCATTATGTAAGGCATAAAAAGGCTGTTATCTTATGAGGGAAAAAGATTGTGACTGAAATGTGAGCTCTGTCTGTTCATAATGATGTGACTAGTTAACCTCACTGAGGATTTTATTTGTGGATGACATGTCCTCTCTCAGGATGAAATAAAATAATATACTATAAATATTGGCACACAGGAGACTCTGAACTATCATGCGTATCATCATTACTTGTACTGGAAATGTAGCACCACACCTGCTGGCCAAGTGTGTGACCTCCAGACCTGACCACCTGAGGTTACATCTAGATAGCTACTTACTAAATAAACATATTTTGTCAAGCCCGTTAAACCTAAATGTCACTTTTCTTATCGATAAAAGAGATGCAATATATCAAGTTGCTTTAAGAATTAAATGAAATAGCACAAAGTGCTTAAACATGTGTTTGGTATTTTATACTATCTACCTACCATAAAAATTTCTGAAGTGATTTTTCATGTTTTTTCTCAATGGCACAAAAAACAAATGTAATCAGGTTTAAGTTTAGGTACTATCATTGGAGACAAGTTACAAAGAGAACTGGATACAATGATTCACAGGCTTCAACTAGTTTCAATGCTATTTCTTTTACTTGCAGTTTAATCCTGATATTATTTTACAACAAAGACTGTGGAAGTACTATGAATAAAGCCTAGAGTTCTTCTATGCAAAATCTTGACTATGTAATTTATAAATGCATTACATGCCTCACTGACCTAATATACTGCCTACAAACAATCACATTCAAGGACCTAGAGAATTTTAGAAAAGAGAAAATTGAAGCATAAAAGATACTGCAAGCTGCCTGGTGAAACTGTGGATGCATAAAGCTATACTTTCAGATATGGGGGCAGCTTTATGTATGCAGTTAAAACTTAATCTACTATTATAACTCAAACCCAAGGTCTATAGGAGAGAGGAGGCCCTGTGTAGTGAGGACAAGACTTTATTCATACACAAATAGAAGATGGGAAATACAATGCAATTATATAGAGAATTCCAGGCACAATAAATAAATGCACTCACTTGTTAAATTTGTCTCCATCTGGAAGTAATATTTTAACATTCTTCTTTCTGCTTTTCAAATTGATTTCTATTTCTCATCTTACATTTTAAACAAACAACTGCATTAAAAAAAAGTCATTTCAGTTGTCAAGCAGTTAGTACTAATAACTACCCTATATGAAACACTCAAAACAAGGTTAATGCAGGTATATTGACATCCTACTGGCTCCTGGTGTGGTAATAGCTCCTTAAGCAAAGTAAAGGAGAAAGGGTTAGATAATACAGGCGAATCTAATATAATAGGATAAAATTATAGTGAACAAATGCTGTTTTGTGCTTTGAATTCAGGCATGATAACATAAAAATTATTTTAAAAACAAAGGTTATTTTTATAAGTCATCAATGAGAATTTATATATAATATTTTATTTAAAATATCTGCAATAATAATATAGATACCATTGTGTGCTAAAGATGGTATATGGCAGGCAAGTGCTATAAAGCTGTACATAATTTTTCTTTTAATACCTGAGTCTTTGGTGATAGCTTTTCTTTTTTAATACCAAAGTTTGATATTTAAGGGAACTAAAATACTACAAAAGATTAAGAAGCTTGACCAACATCACAGCAAGTTACAGAAAATGTAGGAACAAAGAGTCCAGCTGGTATGAATGACTCTTGAATATTGACAGGTTCTGACTGCGTCCCCACAAACTCCTGTGTTGAAATACAAAGGGAGGGCCTTTGAAGGTATTTAAACCAGAGGATGGAGTTCTGGTTTCTCAGATTCGAGAGAGATTCCTAGCAAATTCCATCGTGTGAAGACAGAGAAAGAAGGTATCAGGAATGAGCAAACCAGGCAAAGGTCCTAATCTAACCACACTGGCAACATGATGCAGGGCTTCCAGTCTCCAAAGCGGTGAGAGATTAGTTTCTATTGTTTGTTAGATACCAAGTCTGCTGTTAATACCAAGTATTAGTAACAGCTCCGGCAAAGACAAACCCCAATTTAGTGAATTCAAATTTTTCCTTTGTAGTTTCATGCAACGACGAGCACAATAAAGGACAGAAATGCTATGGACCTAACAGCAACAGAAGATATTAAGAAGAGGTGGCAAGAACGCACAGAAGAGCTGTACAAAAGAGATCTTCATGACACAGATAATCACAATGGTGTGATCACTCACCTCGAGCAAGGCATCCTGGAACGTGAAGTCAAGTGGGCCTTAGGAAGCATCACTATGAATAAAGCTAGTGGAGGTGATGGAATTCCAGTTGAGCTATTTCAAATCCTAAAAGTTGATGCTGTGAAACTGCTGCACTCAATATGCCAACAAATTTGGAAAACTCAGCAGTGGCCACAGGACTGAAAAAGGTCAGTTTTCATTCCAATCCCAAAGAAAGGCAATTCCAAAGAATGTTCAAACTACCACACAATTGCACTTACCTCATGCTAGTAAAACTCAAAATAATCCAAGCCAGGCTTCAACTTTCTGTGAACCGTGAACTTCCAGACGTTCAAGCTGGATTTAGTAAAGGCAGAGGAACCAGAGATCAAATTGCCAACATCCATCAGATCATCAAAAAAGAAAGAGAGTTCCAGAAAAGCATCTACTTCTGCTTTATTGACTCCACCAAAGCCTTTGACTGTGTGGATCACAATAAACTGTGGAAAATTCTGAAGGAGATGGGAACACCAGACCACCTGACCTGCCTCTTGAGAAACCTGTATGCAGGTCAGGAAGCAACAGTTAGAACTGGACATGGAGCAACAGACTGGTTCCAAATCTAGAAAGGAGTTTGTCAAGGCTGTATATTGTCACCCTGCATATTTAACTTATATGCAGAGTACATCATGCCAAATGCTGGGCTGGAAGAAGCACAAGCTGGAATCAAGATTGCCGGGAGAAATATCAGTAACCTCAGATATGCAGATGACACCACCCTTATGGCAGAAAGTGAAGAACTAAAAAGCCTCTTGATGAAAGTGAAAGAGGAGAGTGAAAATGTTGGCTTAAAGCTTAACATTCAGAAAACTAAGATCATGGTTTCTGGTCCCATCACCTCATGGGAAATAGATGGAGAGACAGCGGAAGCAGTGTCAGACTTTATTTTTTTGGGCTCCAAAATCACTGCAGATGGTGATTGCAGCCAGGAAATTAAAAGATGCTTGCTCCTTAGAAGAAAAGCTATGACCAACCTAGACAACATATTAAAAAGCAGAGACATTACTTGGTCAACAAAGGTCCATCTAGTCAAGGCTATGGTTTTTCCAGTGGTCATGTATGGATGTGAGAGTCGGACTGTGAAGAAAGTTGAGTGTGGAAGAATCGATGCTTTTGAACTCTGGTGTTGGAGAAGACTCTTGAGAGTCCCTTGGACTGCAAGGAGATCCAACCAGTCCATCCTAAAGGAGATCAGTCCTGGGTGTTCATTGGAAGGACTGATGCTGAAGCTGAAACTCCAGTACTTTGGCCACCTGATGCAAAGAGTTGACTCATTGGAAAAGACCCTGATGCTGGGAGGGATTGGGGGCAGGAGGAGAAGGGGACAACAGAGGATAAGATGGTTGGATGGCATCACCGACTCAATGGACATGAGTTTGAGTAAGCCCTAGGATTTGGTGATGGATAGGGAAGCCTGGAATGCTGCAATCCATGGGGTCACAAAGAGTTGGACATGGCTGAACTGAATTGAGAGACTTTTAGTGCAATTGCCCCAGGGAAAACTTCCAAAACCTATACCTATAGAAAAGCCAACTGATAAACCCAATTTAACACTATTTTCCTTTTCTTTTTTTACAATCTTTAAAACCACTGAATGTAAACTTCCATTCCCTGTAATTACAATTAGTCTCACTTGATTGATGTATTTTTCAAGTGTCTGCAGTATTTAAACTGTTTAAATCAAAGCTTATGATTTTGCACTGATTTTTCCTCAATAACTAACCCTAACTAGTTATGGTTAAAATTTTCAAGATGTTCTAGGACTGGACTGGGAAGCTTCATTTCTGAACAAAATCATGTGTACTTTCATTTTTCTCACTTCAGGCTCCCATTTGGCAGACTATGTGCACTTTATTTCCTTATTTTCTCAGTTGCTGAGCAATCTTCTGATTTCACTTGCCTCTTTATTAAGTTCAAACAACGTAACTGACATTTCTGTGGTGCTCTGCCTGTATGGGATCAGGTGTAAGACTGAAGATTTTGTAGACAAAATGTCTAGGTTTTGAGTCTAGTATTAAAATATATAATTTTGTAATCTTTGATGGTTATATCATTTTTGAAACTCAATTCCTTCAACTTTGAAAATGGATTAATTACAGCAGTTACTATATACAACTGGTTAAAGCAATGTAATGAGATCATCTAAGTAAAGTGGGAAAGTGAAAGTGTTAGTTGTTCGGTCGTGTCTGACTCTTTGGAACACATGGACTGTAGCCCTCCAGGCTCCTCCGTCCATGAAATGCTCCAGGCAAGAACAGTGGAGTGGGTAGCCATTCCCTTCTTCAGGGAATTTTCCCAACCCAGGGATCAAACCTGTGTCTCCTGCGTTGCAAGCAGATTCTTTACTATCTAGGCCACCAGGGAAGACCAAGTAAAGTGTATTGGTTGGCAAATAATTGTATAGAATACCTCTAACCTTTGTTTAACCTTTGCTAGAATTTTTAATCTTTGCTAAAATTATCTCTGTCCTCTTCCTCAGAAATTACTCTGGAATTTGACATTTGACATTTTAGCCCTTGATTTTTTTTTCCCCCAAGATCTTCCACTTTATCAACATGTTCAGATTTTTATCACTCTTCACCCTATTCAGTAGAACTCCAGTGACCCAAGTATGTTACAGTTTTACCAAAAGCATAAGATTGTTAAGGCAGAATCACAAAACTTGTAGATAATACCCAATGTCAAACTATATCAGTAAAGTAAAAATCCAGATGCAGATTTTTCTTCTGTAGAGGCTCACATCTATCAGAGTTTCCAAATGATTTCAGAAAAGCAGAAGAGTTCTGAAGAGTGTATGCAAAAATACAGTAGACCTTCATCTGAGGTTTCACTTTTTGTAATTTCAGTTACCAGTGGTCAACTATAATCTGAAAATATTAAATAAAATGTTTCAGAAATAAGTAATTTATTAGTTTTAAATCACTAAGCAATTCTGAGTAGTGTGTTGAAATTTTGTACCATACTGCTCTTTCCTGCCTACGGCATGAATCATCCCTTGGTCCAGTGTATGTACGCTGTTTACATTTTATTCACCTGTATACATTTATTCACCTCTTAGTCACTCAGTAGCTCTCTTGGTTATCAGATCAATATCTGCAGTATTGCAGTGCTTGGGTCCAAGTATGGTGTGCAAGTTATTGTTATTAACCCCTCACTTTGTATTAATAAATTATATTTTATCATAGGCATGTTTGTATAGGAAAAAATCATAATACATAGATGGTTTGTTTTTATCTCAGTTTTAGGCATCCACTAATGCTCTTGGAATGGAAAAAGATAAGGGGGAATCATTACCTTGATCACAAAGAAAGTTGTTTTACTTTTGAGCTACCTAGTTTAATACTCTTATAGAGAATATTACTTATCTCAGCCAGCCAAGCCCCATAAATTCATAATTATTTTAGTAGCAAGTAATCTAGATAGATTAAATATATACTAATAAAGAGGTACTTTAAGGAAGGATCCTCCACTGAATTTCCAATAGTAATAGAGTTAGAATGTTTATAAGGAGGTCTGATCAAGGCTATTCATTTCCTTGTCCAATGTCCTGGTCTGGGGAAGGAGTTGGTTACCTAAATTCATTCTATGGGCTTTCTTTTCCTTTTCAAGCCAATTCTTGAATCTGGGATTTCCCCCAAATTCCATCTCTAACAAATTACTAGCTCAAATATTCCCACAAATGCCCTTCACACATAACAAATTCAAATATCTTCAAGATCAACGTCATTGTAGTTTTATTTAAAATGTATTTTTCTATGTTCTGAATTAATTTTAAATAAATCAAGGTACTCTCAGTCTTTCAACCTTGCCAAGCTTTCATATCTTCAAATATGTTATGAACTGGCCCTCACTTAATTTTTCTTTCTTTTAGATTTACTGAGGTATTATTTGACAAATAAAATTGTAAGATATTTAAAGTGCACAGTGTGATGATCTGATATATGTATTCATTGTGAAAGGATTTCCTCCATAACATTAATTAACCAATGCATCGCCTCCCATACTCCTTTTTGTTTTTATCTTTAGTGAGACTGTTTAAGTTCTACTGTGAGCAGATTTCAATTACCTAATACAGTGATATCATATGGAGTCACTATGTTGTACATCAGTTCTCAGATTTTATTCATCTTATAATTAAAAGTTTATACCCTTTACCAGTCTCTTTATTTCCCTCACCCACCAGCACCTAGCAACCACTTTTCTATTCTCTGATTTTTTTAAGTTCAACTTCTGCTTTGTTTTAGGTTCCGCTTACACTTGGTACAGTATTTGTCTTATCTTTCTGGTTGATTCCACTTACTATAATGTCTTCCAGATTCATTCTTGTATTTGCAGATGGCAGGGTTTGCTTTTCTTTTCTTTCTTTATTTGGGGGGGGGGGGGTAAGGCTGAATAATATTCCATTTTATTTATTATGTATACCACATATTTTTTATCAGTTAATCTACTGACAGCAACATAGGTTTCAGTCTTTAAAGCATTTGTGAATAATGTTTCAATGACATGGGAGCATGGATATTTCTTTGAAATTATGGTTTTATTTTCTTTAGATGGGCTTCCCTGGTGGCTCAGCTGGTAAAGAATCCACCTGCAGTGTGGGAGACCTGGGTTCGATCCCTGGGTTGGGAAGATCCCCTGGAGAAGGGAAAGACTACCCACTCCAGTATTCTGACCTGGAGAATTCCGTGGACTGTACAGCCCATGGGGTTGCAAAGAGTTGGACATACTGAGCAATTTACACTTTCACTTTTCTTTAGATATATAGCCACATTTCAGATTGCTGGATCACATGAAAGTGAAGAATACTAGAGTGCAAGTTTGCTAGTGTAAGGTGCATAGTTTGCTAGTATTTTTGAGGGTATTTATACAGAGGAGCCTGGTGGGCTGCCGTCTATGGGATCGCACAGTGTCGGACATGACTGAAGCGACTTAGCAGCAGCAGCATATCAAACTTTATTTAGGCACACCAGCCCATAATTCCCTTTTCTTATAATTGCCTTTACTGGCTTTGTGATATCAGAGTACTGCTAACTTTTTAAACGGGTTTGGAAGTATTTCCTTACTTGATTTTTTGGAAGTGTTTGAGAAGGATATACATTAACTCTTCTTTATTTTTTTATTTTTTTTACATTAACTCTTCTTGAAACGTTTGGTAGAATTCACCAGTGAGGTCATCGAGTTCTAGGCTGCAATGCTTTTGAATACTGATTCAGTATCTTCGAGTTCTAGGCTGCAATGCTTTTGAATACTGATTCAGTATCTTTCTTTACTTCAGTCTCTACCGCAGCGGATCTCCTCTTGACCAGCCTGCACGCTTCCTCCACCTCACATGTTACTAACACATATTTTATCCCACTGGGTCTCCTTTCACTTCCCAACTCCATGGGGAATCCATGTCACAGGGTCTTATATCTGCCTTCCAAAAGTTCGAAAGTTCAACAGTTAGCAACGTTGGCCTCCGTGAGAGAGGAAATGGGAAAGAGACGGGAAGAAGTTACTTTCTTCTCTTGAATTGTTCCAAGGAAGAGATTCTCCATTGTACTTGTCCAGAGACTTGTAGAACTGCACCTGTGGAGCTGCCTGTGAATTCCCCTTTGGGGCTCATTGTAAAAAAGTGGCCGGGGCTCCAACTTGGCATCTTGCATTTTCCTCACACTCTCTGACTTCGCTTCCCTTCTTCTTCATCCTCCCTGTCCATGATTTCACCTCCAGATATAAGCTCTTGCCCTTATTTCTTGTCTCTGTTTCTAGGGAGCCAGGAGCATACTGGTTGATAAAGGAGTTGGGTCAACTTGACTCTGCTACTTCCTAAGGGCATAGTTTTTGAAAAATCACTTTGTCTTTACATATGTTTATTATTCTATAAAATATAATATTAATGAACATTTTCTGGATCATATCAATGCAGTTAGGGAGTCCTAGATTGGAAACAACTAATGCAGACTGACTGGTCATCCTCCAAGTCCTCCTTGCTTCCACTTCACATCCTTCCTCCCCATCCTGTGTATTCATAATCATAACAGATGATGACAGGCCCAATGGAAAAACCAATGCTTAAGGTATATTGAGGAGAGGAAAATCGGGCCCAGATTGCAAAACTAGTGCTCTGAGAGAGTCAGCTATAAGGAAGGGAAAATACATGCTACAGAGAAAGAAAATAAAGCGGACATGCAGGAAAAAAATGTAGCTACAAGAGATCATGTGATGAAAATTATATCTGACATAATTATTTATGGCTTCTACCTTGTACTTTATGGTCCCAGTAAAAATCAACTATTTTTGCTCTACTTTTCTATTTATTAACCCTGTTTTTCTTTTTCCTAGAAGCAAATTTTCAATAACTTTCTATTATTTGCAACCAAGGTTTTGATTAGCATAATTTCTTAATATTTTCCTAATCATTTTTATCATATGCCTATTTAAATCATCTTGCATTTACACTCTTGAGACATGGTTTTGTGACAGATTTTAAGCACAAAAACATAAATATTCAGATATATAGTAATGCATTATTATTAAGGACTGTGAGTGAACTCAAGGGCTATGAGCATTTAAGTAGGATTGCCTTATCATCTCTAAGCATAATGCCCAGCACATATTTGTGCTCAAGAAAGTATCCATCTAATTAAATTGAATGGCACTTACAGTGTGAATATTTGAAGAACTCAGAGTTCATTTACTATTGAATTTGTTAAAAATGAAGATATCTTGCAAACACATGAGTACCAGAGACATAGAGGAAATAGTTTTATGGGAACCTAAAATATCTACATTTTAGATGATTTTTCCTGAAGCTTGCACATTGACTTTAAAATGTGAACCAATGTCAGAAAAATGCTATGATAATCTAACATTAACACTAAATAAACACATGTTTCTCTCTCACTGTCTTCAAATGATCAATAATTTGAAAGGTTAACATGTACTTCTTTGCATAGTAACAAAAGCCAAAAGCACTGGCAAAGCTTCAGAATCAATACACACACTGAAGAACTGCTGAAGCTCATAGCTTTAACAAATAAAATTGAAAAATGACATAAAAAACAGTTGTTGCTATCTGGTTAAACAAGGTAATGTGGAAAACAAAATGTATTCTGACTTAAGTGGCTTTAAAATAGATCATACTCTTCCTATGAGAACACAAGTTACTACAAATTTTGGTTTTCTTTCTATCTTTGTCAGTCCATAATACCATAATAAAAAGCTCATTAATCATATGATTGAATTTTTTACATCAATATCTAATTCACAGACTACTATAAGGCAAAATATTGACATTAGTAACTCTATGTGTTTTATTTTATATTTGGTGCTATTTTATAAGTATGTTCAAAATATCACTTTGTAATTACTTCATATTTTATAACCTTCCTGTCTAATGGTAAGCTATTAAGTTTTTTCTTCACGTACTTTTACTAATGAATGCAAATCATTGCATACAACAACCTGCTTCCTTTTTTCTTTTTGATATTTATCTCTAAATAACTCTGTGTTTATGGGGAATGTGTGTGTGTGTACTAAAGAAACTATTTCAGTTATAAACTTTCACCATTGCACATAGAACTTTTAGTCAGCAAATTCTATCTTATGATTCCATGTTCTGCTAAATTATTAATATTCTCAGACTATTTCTCTAAACATCATCAACTTTTAAAGTAAATGGAGAAGCAATATCAATTACAGAAAATTGGTTTTAAATTATGAGATATTTGTAATTTTAAATTATACTATTAATAAGTTACAAATACAATAATTACTATGTGAATAAACATTCTGCAAAGAAAATAAGCTAAAACGAAAAAATGATGAAGCTTTTCACATATTGATACTAAACATAATGAAAAATGAGTTACTAAACTAGTGCATGAATGAATTAGAAATACAGTCACTCATACGTGCTTAAATGAATAGATAGATGAACAAAAGAAACACTCAGTTAAAGTCACATAATTTGAGGTTAGAGTTTCATTTCTTTCTCCGAAGTGAGATATTTGGCTTCAGAAAAGACAGGTACATATATGTAACTGATTATATTGATAGGATCAGTAAAATGTTTTACATTAATATAGTAAATACTAGTTATGAATGGAATTCACCATACAAAAATAAAAAAGGGCAATTTTCATCAAAGACTCGCTTGTCTTACCAAAGAGGACTGAAACTGAAATTGAAGGAACTCACATAAAACAGATTTCAAAAAAAAAAAAAAAAATCCATGTAAAAATGCACAATTAATATTATAGAAACCATTTCCTCTACTATAGAAATTAGTTTAATAAATAAGCTTTGTATTAATTAAAAAAAAAAGAAAGATGATAAAGGCCATTTAATGACTCAGCATCAACCATAAAAATGGAAAATAAAGTTAGCTTTTTACTTTAACATGATAAGAATTCACAGATGTGACAATATCATTTTCATGCCTGTGTTTATTATGTGGAGAAGAGATCTTGTTCAAAATCACTAACAAGCTTTTAGGTAAAGTGCAGTTTCATTTTACATTAAGAGGATATAATAAGTCTGTCTGGAATTCTATTATCCTATGGATGAAATCTCTGCATGAGATACAGTGCTGAAGGAAGATGAGAGGGAAAGGAGAAATACAGTTGTATGATAATATTACACAGCAGCTAAAACTAAAAGAGAGGATCCATATAATGCAGCCTAGATACAGATAAAATACTGAAATATGGAAACTGCAAAAATACAGCTTCTTCTGGAATTCGTATCCTGCTATAGCATTATATCTAATAAGTTGCTCATCTCAGAAATAAATGAATCCATCTATATCAATTTAGAGTAATTGGAAATGACTGGAAAACAATCACTAAGCTTTTTAAGATAGCTAGAGTTTAAGAGTTCAGTAATATTGAATACACAGTGGAAAAGTGAAGTGAAAGCGCTAGCCCCTCAGTCGTGTCTGACTCTGTGACCCCGTGGACTATCGCCTGCTCCTCTGTCCAGGGGATTCTCAGACAAGAACACCACAGTGGGTGGCCAGTCCTTTCTCCGGGGGGTCTGGAGAGCCTGGGTCTCCTTCACTGCAGGCAGATTCTTTACTGTCTGAGTCACCGGGGACCTAAAGAAATAGACCTAAGGAAATAGGAAACAAATTGTTGAAGCAAAAGGCTATATGGTATATTGATTCCTTTCTTCAATGTATGGTAAACCCCAAGGATATGCGTGACTACTAAGAGTTTCACAGAGCCCTAGGACATTCTGGGAAGCCTAACTTAATCAGCTATTAATACTTAGCTTTAACACTTATCAGCCAGGCCATAGTTATTCAAAACATTTATAGTAAATGTTATAATAAAAATTTTGGATTCATGGTAGGCCAGAAATTTTATATTAACTTCTCATATATATTTAAGTAATATTAGCTAAGCCTTAAGTTTTTATAGAAAATTTAATCCAGAAAAGTAATATATAAGAATAAATACTAAATACATTATTTAGAAAGGTGGGCTCCAAGAAGAAATAAGGATCATTTGAGTTTTAGAATAAAGGGATTGAATGCTATCCTTTTTTCCTCTTTTGTGAGTAAGAATTATGATTCCTAATTCATAAGGTGTTTATCAAGATTAACTGAAATAATGTATAGGGAACATTTATCATATATGCTTGTTGTATAAGAAGTAATCAATAATTAAATGGGCATGAATATGGTAAAATATATATGATAACAAAATGTAAAGCATTATATTCATTCCAACTTAAGGCAATTTTAAATAGAAAGGTGTTCACAGCATTCTTTTTTAAATAAGTAGTTTAGTGATGTGATAAAAATACCATCAGCCAGGCTTAATTGGAAGAAACAATAATGGAGCACAAAACATTGCTCACTCTATGATCAAACTATGTGAGATAAATACACATACCTAGAGAAATCACTCTAAGGGAGCATGTCAAAATGTTACCCGTGATTTTCTCTTCATGGTCAGGGTATGAGTTTATTTTAGGGGTTTCATTTCCCAAAATTACTTTTATATGGAAAACAAAGCAATAAAAATACAAGCAAAGTATGAAGGCAGGATGCTGTGGAAACAGCAAACACAGTCAGAATTTAAAGCTGAATCTGCCTGTGGCCTACAATAAAACTTTGCCCCCCAAATTAACATTTTTCAATGAGTTTAAGCTTCTGGATCATACTTCCATAGTCATAAAACAAATATAAGTGTCTAAATTGCAGCATATTTCTAAGGACTGTTATGAAAAATAACATGAATAACACAACCGACTATTTTAGTGCCTATTCTGAGACAGTAGAATGAAAACTTCTCACCCAAAATTAATTCTTTTCCTTCTTGGGTCACACAGCTAGATTGCATTTCCCAGCTTCTACTGAAATTAAGCTAGGGCATGAGGACAGTTTTTGCTGCATGACAAACAACTCTAAAACTCTGTTGGTTGCATCTTTCAATTCACTAAGGGTTTGCATTTGGGCTGAGTTTAGTTTGGCAATTCTGGTCTCAACTGAGCTTCATTACATTCGTCCTTCAGTATCCTTGAGGGGACTGGTCCCTGGGCATCCCTCCATACCAGCATCTGCTCATGGTGAAAGATCCACCAATGAATGCTCAAGTCATTTATACAAAGCAGTCCCTTCGTATATGCAGATAGTATCTGCAGATTCAACATGGTTGGATAAGTATACAGATGCCAAAGTACTTACTGTAAATGCCTTCAATCAGCAGATGACTGTAGGGAGCAGATATTTTCTTAAAAGCCTTGGCTCAGAAGAGACACAAATCAGTTATGCTCAGATTGTGATCCCTGGAATGCTCCAGTAGAACTTCCTGAGATGTTAGAAGAGCTCTATAATGCATTCTGTCCAATTAAGCGACCCCTGGCCACACAGAGCCACGGAACACTGAAGCTGAGGCTTGTACCAGTAAATCTTACGTTCAGAATTTACATTTGAAATTTATATTCTTTCAGTTCAGGATGGCAGAGTAGAAGGATGTGTGCTCCTCCTGTGAGAGCACCGCAATCGCAGCTAGCTGTTGAATAACCGTCGGCAGGAAGACACCGGAACCCACCAAAACCAGGTTCCGCAGGTCTAAAGAGAAGCAGCCGCAGCAAGACGGTAGGAGGGGCACGATCCCGGTAAAATCACACCCTCCACCCCCCAGGCGGGCGACCGAGAACGAGAATACCCAAGAAACTCTCCCGCTGGTGTGAAGGTTCTGAACCCGAGGTCGGGCTCCCAGCCTGCGGATCCACACAGGGATGGAGACTCCCCGGGGCATCTGACCTAGCAGGCCAGCGGGGTTCGATGCGGGACTCCACGGGAATGGAGGGAACAGCCTTCGGTTCCCGGAGGGCACGCAGAATCCTGTGCACCCCAAGACACGAGGACAGGAGGAAGGGGCAGTGACTGCGGAGCGGACTGAAGCAGAACTGCCTGCTGGGGGCGGAGGCTCTCCTGCGGGGCCGCGGGTCGGGACGGGCTCGGCGCGGGACGGGACAGGCGGCCGCAGCCCTGGAAGCCTCCTTGGGGGTGGCATTAGCCCCGCCTGGAGCCTGTGGACCCCAGGGCGGGGTTGCCTCAGGCCAGACGGCTAACAGGGAGGGCGCACAACCTCGCCCATCAGTAGACAATCCGGTTAAAGCCACTGAGCAAGCTCCTGCCCGCTAGAGCAAGATCCAGTTTTTCACGCTGCCAGTCCCTCCCATCAGGAAGCTTACATGATAAGCCTCTCGCCTCATCCATCAGAGGGTGGAGAGAAGAAGCAAGAAGAACCACAATCCTACAGCTAAAACAAAAACCACACTACAGAAAGTTAACCGGATAAAAAAGCAGAAAGCCATATCCCAGATGAAAGGACAAGATAAAACCGCAGAAAAACCACTAAATGAAGTGGAGCTCAGCAGCCTTCCAGAAAAAGAATTCAGAGTAAGGATAATGAAGATGATCCAGGATCTCAGGAAAACAATGGAGAAAATGCAAGAAATGTTTACCACATACCTAGAAGAACTAAGAGCAAACAAACCTGAATAATACACTGGAAGGAATCAACAGCAGAATAAATGAGGCAGGAGAGCAGATAAACCACCTGGAGGAGAGAACAGTGGAAACCACTGCTGCGGAACAGGATATAGAAAAAAGAAAGAAAAAAGATGAACACGGCCTAAGAGACCTCTGGGACAACATTAAATGCACCAACATCCACATCATAGGGGTCTCAGAAGGAGAAGAGAGAGAAAGGACCTGAGAAAATATTTGAAGAGATAATAGCTGAAACTTTCCTAACATGGGAAAGGAAATAATCAGGTTCAGGAAGCACAGAGTCCCAGGCAGAATAAACCTCAGGAGAAGCACACCAAGACACTTAGTAATCAAACCAACAAAAATTAAAGACAGAGATAAAACATTAAAAACCACAGATGAACTCCCATCAGATTATCAGCTGCTTTCCCAACAGAAACTCTGCAAGCCAGAAAAGGAGTGGCACAATATATCTAAAGAGATGAAAAGGAAGAACCTACAACCAAAGTCTATACCCAGCGAGACTCTCATTCAGATTTGATGGAGAAATCAAAAGCTTACCAGACAAGCAAAAGTTAAGAGAATTCAGCACCGCCAAACCAGCTTTACAACAAATGCTAAAAGAACTTCTTTAGGCAGGAACAAAAAGACAAAAAGACAAGGAAAAGAACCACAGAAAACAAACCCACACAATTAAGACAATGGTAATAGGATCATACATATTGATAAATATCTTAAATGTAAATAGATTAAATGCATCAACCAAAAGACAAAGACTGTTGGGCAGATTAAAACGTACATATATGCAATTTCACATACCACATCACTCTGCTTGACACCCCCAAATTGTACTATTTTATATTGTTATTGTTAGGTTAATCCTGTTCCCATTATGGCTTGCAGTTGTAATTATCTTTTATTTTTTGTCTGGCTATTGATTGTGAAAACTGATAAACATCATTTACTATGGTGATTGTGTAACTATTACTCACTTAATATCAATGTATCCTGATTGGTCAACAGAAAAATAATAGAATCCTATATCACCAAAATTACCATTTAATAGAAAAACTTGTAATCATTTTTTTAAAAGCCAGATGCATATCAGAATTATCTTGGAATTTTTTGAAAAAATGCAAATATCCAGATATTATGCCTCTTTCTCCATAGCTCCAAATATGTTTCTAATGAGCAGCCATGTTTAAAAGCAACTGGACTATAAAAGCAACTTTTACTTTTATCTAATTTGTTTCACTTTTTGTATTTCAGATTCAGTGCTCCCATTTCATTTAGTTTCTGCTTTCCAATTTCTCCATCTATTCTTCTTCTTGTTTTTTTTTTTTTTGATGTTCTTTCTCAAGACTTTATCAAGCATGGTAGAAAAACTCCCACATACATTTATATAAACAGTATGTATAATATATGCATCTTAAAAACTTAAGAATTTTTGTCTAGCTAAAAACTTTATGACATTTTTTATTCCACTTGTTTGATTTAGTATGAATAAAATTTTAAAAAATAGATTTGCAACAAGCAACGAAGATTTACTGTATAGCACAGGGAACTATAGTCAATATCTTGTAATAGCCTATAATGGAAAATAACGTGAAAAATAATATATGTGTATATACATAACTGAATCACCTTGCTGTGTGCCTGAAATATTGTAAGCCAACTATATACATATATATATATATATATATAAATGGAGAAAAAAAAGAAGCCTGCTCATCACATTCTACTCAATAAACTATAATAAAGAGATAAAAATAAACACAATTTACATATAAATTAATTTGAATAGATTTAAATAGCCACGTGATGTTCAGGTTACCATATAGCAATGTGTGTATGTAGAATTTAAAGTCATCATGTGCTAGCAGCAAAAATGGTCACACTTATTTCTCTCCTTATAACTATGGATATTTTAATCTGACTTTTGACTATCATCAAGAATGAAAACCCTCTTCTCCTTTTATTTTTTAACTAGACTTGTGACCATCCTTTGCCATACGTGGCAGCAGTATTTGCCAGTGGTCAAAAAGATTCTCTGGAGAAAAAATTTTCAACCCATTCTAGCATTCTTGCCTGGGGAATCCCATGGACAGAGGAGGCTGGTGGGCTACAGTCCACGGGGTCACAAAGAGTCAGACACGACTGAGTGTCCAACACACACTGCAGTATTCTTGCCCGGGAAATCCCATGGAAAGAAGAGCCTGGTGGGCTATCGTTCATGGAGTCACAAGAGTCAGACGTGATTTAGCGACTAAACAACAACTGTTATTAATACTACCAACACCATTATCTCCATTGCTAAATATTACTATTACAACTACTCTTAAGAGTCCCACTATGACCTCACTACTACTACAAATATCATTACTACTAATAATTATAAATGTTAGTAAACAAAATATGAGCCTCAGATATCATATGTTCATATTCATGTATTTGAGTAAAATAGTGATATTTTTCTCCTATTTTGTTCTAAGTTTCAACAGACCTTTTACTTGTATTTAGACATTTATATTGGAAATATTTTATCCAAGAAAAAGGCAGTACATGTGACGGTATCTAAGATTGAAGACACAGGATTCTATGGTATCCTGGGGAATGTATATACTATTTCTATGCCTCAGTTTCCTCATATATAAAAGAAGATGATAATAGCACCTTTTCATAAGATTATTATTACAGTTAGTCATCATTTCTCAGTATATCTAAAGTTATTGTTAAAGTTACTAGTGCAGGTAATTCATCAAATTATTATCATTATAAGCTTTAGGAAATTTACATGAGGGCTCCACTAATGTACCTTTTATTTTATGGTGTCTTCAATCAATTTGATAAAATTTCTCAGCATCCAAAATTTATTAAGAGATCAATATATCATCATTTTGAAAACTCTATCAAAAAAGATATATTTTATAACCCATCTTGCATCCATTTTAACCTACTATAAAATTTAATATTAGTATTAGCTGCCAATATGATAAAAATTTTAAAAATGATAGTAGTAAAAACATGATATACTTATGTGAAATATCTTTTTAAAGATAGTCAATTATTGTGTAGGAAAATTGCCACACTGGAAAATGTAAGAATTTTCTTGTGAAATTATTATCACTCCCCAAAACAGGCATTTTGCTCTGGCATTAGTAGATTTATTTTCCTAAAAATCTGTTGTTTTTTTCCACTCAGTATCCCCTTACTTAAAAACTGTTCCTTTCCTGCCATTATTATTATGGTGAAATTGTCACCTTTGGAAAAGTATAGTCGCCTCCCATCATAAGCATGGTGATGATGACTGAAATTGTTTTCATAGTTGGAGACATTTTGGCATGGGATGTGGTTGGAGTTTGCACCAGCTTCATCAGGGAATTTTTTTTTATTAATTTATTTAATTGGAGGCTAATTACTTTCCAATATTGTGGCGGCTTTTGCCATACATTGACATGAATCAGCCACGGGTGCACATGTGCCCCCCACCCTGAACCCCCACCCACCTCCCTCCCCACCCCATCCCTCTGGGTTGCACCAGAGCACCGGCTTTGATTGCCCTGCTTTATGCATTGAACTTGCACTGGTCATCTATTTTACATATGGCAATATACATGTTTCAATGCTATTTTCTCAAATCATCCCACCCTCGCCATCTCCCACATAGTCCAAAAATCTGTTCTTTACATCTGGGTCTCTTTTGCTGTCTTACTGTCTTTCTAAATTATATATATATGAGTTAATATACTGTATTGGTATTTCTCTTTCTGACTTACTTCACTCTGTAAAATAGGCTCCAGTTTCATCCACCTCATTAGAACTGACTCATATGTGTTCTTTTTTTGTAGCTGGGCTTCCCTCATAGCTCAGTTGGTAAAGAATCTCTCTGCAATGCAAGAGACCCCAGCTGATTCCTGGGTCAGGAAGATCCCCTGGAGACGGGATAGGCTACCCATTCCAGTATTCTTGGGCTTTCTTTGTGGTTCAGCTGGTAATGAATCCGCCTGCAATACGGGAGACCTGGGTTTGATCCCTGGGTTGGGAAGACCCCCTGGAGAAAGGAAAGGCTACCCACTCCAGTATTCTGGTCAGGAGAATTCTGTGGGCTGTACGGTCCATGGGGTTGCAAAGAGTCAGACACGACTGAGTGCCTTTCACTTCACTAACATTCCATTGGGTATATGGACCACAACATCCTTATCTATTCATCTTCTGATGGACATCTAGGTTTCTTCCTTGTCCTAGCTATTGTAAACAATGCTGCAATGAACACTGGGGTCATCTGTCTCTTTCAATTCTGGTTTCCTTGGTGTTCATGCACAGCTATGGGAACATTGGGTCATATGGCAGTTCTATTTCCAGTTTTTTAAGGAATCTCCACACTGTTCTCCATAGTGGCTATACCAGAGATCATGATATCTCCTCCCAGCACTTCGGAGCAAATAGATGGGAAAACAGTGGACAGTGACAGACTTTGTTTTGGGAAACTCCAAAAATCATTGCAGATGGTGACTGCAGCCATGAAATCAAAAGGCATTTGCTCCTTGGAAGAAAAGCTATGACCAATCTTGACAGCATATTAAAAAGCAGAGACGTCACTTTACCAACAAAGGTCAGTCTAGTCAAAGCTATGGTTTTTCCAATAGCCATGTGTGGGTGTGAGAGTTGGAGTATAAAGAAAGCTGAGCACTGAAGAATTGATGCCTTTGAACTGTGGTGTTGGAGAAGACTCTTGAGAATCCCTTGGACTGCAAGGAGATCCAACCAGTCAATCCTACTGGAAATCAGTCCTGAATATTCCTTGGAAAGACTGATGCTAATGTTGAAACTCCAATACTTTGGCCACCTGATGCAAAGAACTGACTCATTGGAAAAGACCCTGATGTTGGCAAAAATTGAAGGCAGAAGGAAAAGAGGATGATGGATGATGAGATGGTTGGATGGCATCACCAACTCAATGGATGTGAGTTTGAGCAAGCTCTGAAAGTTGGTGATGGACAGGGAAGCCTGGCATGCTGCAGTCCATGGGGTCACAAAAAGTTGGACACAACTGTGTGATTGAACTGAGCTGAAATATGTTACACTGAAAATGAAGCACCACTGTATCTCAGCTTGTTGCTTATCAATTGCTCAGTCGTGTTCAACTCTTTGAGACCCCATGGACTGCAGCACACGAGGCTTCCCATTCCTTCACTATCTCCTGGAGTTTGCTCAAACTCATGTCCATTGAGTTGGTGATGCCATCAAATCATCTCAACTTCTGTCTCCCTATTCTCCTCCCACCCTCAATCTTTACCAGCATCAGGATCTTTAAAGTGAGTTGACTCTTCATATCAGGTGGCCATATTATTGGAGCCTCAGCTTCAACACCAGTCTTTGCAATGAATATTCATGATTGATTTACTTTAGATTGACTGGTTTGTTCTCCTGGCTGTCCAAAGGACTCTCAAGAGTCATCTTCAACACTACAGCTCAAAAGCATCAATTCTTTGGCACTCAGCCTTCTTTATGATCCCACACTCAAATCCATACATAACTACTAGAAAAACTATAGCTTTGACTATATGGAACTTGTGAGCAAAGTGATATCTCAGCTAGTATTAAGATAAAAATGAAAAAGAAAGTCAAAGTCGCTTAGTATTGTTCAACTCTTTGCAACCCCATGGACTGTAACTGCCAGTCTCCTCTATCCATGGAATTCTCCAAGCAAGAATACTTCAGTGGGTAGCCATTACCTTCTCCAGGGACTCTTCCTGACCCAGGGATCAAATCCAGGTCTCCCACATTGCAGACAGATTCTTTACCATCTGAGCCACCAGGGAAGCCCAAGATAAAGATACAATTTATGTATCCTTCAGTGTGAGAGCCTCATGGAGTGCTTGATAACTGGACATGCAAATTTATTAATTTGAGTTATCACTGAGACAAAATAATGTTTAACTATTATAAAATTCTTATTCTTCTAGTGTCTGAAGTGGGATAACATTATCCGTTTATAGTGTAATACACTAAAAGATACATATTTCAAGCTTTGGAGAAACATCTAAAATTTGTACAAAAGGATGTATCTAAAATTTCAGTGAAATTGTTAAAATCAAATATGCAAAAAAATTGATTCCCAAAAGAAAGTAAAAAAGGAGACTATAAGACAACAACCACCAAAATTTAAAAAGCAGATAATACACAAATAGAACACAAATACCAAGAAGACAGACTTCCAACCACACCATTTATTACATTAAATGTAAATAAATTATATAATCTGATTAAAAGACAATATTTTCAGGCTATAAAAACTAGATTAAACTGTATGTTCTTATGAATCATGAATACAGATAAAACAAATTCACCTGAAATTTATAAACAGTAGATCATATGCTTATATTAAGGAAAAATAAATGAAGGAAATTACAGGAAAAAAAAACACCAAAATTTATATACAAACTTGTTTTCTAAGCAGTTGTTTGTAATTATAAAAAATTAAAATAACAAATATCCCACATCAGAGAAATGATAAAAGTATATTAGAATATTTTATATTATAAACATTTATGTAATCATTAAAATCATGTGTTCAAATACAATAATAATATAAGACATAATGGCAACAATGTAGTACTCAGAGAACAAAGCAGTTTATTCTACATATGATAATTTTATTAAGATAAAAAAACAAGCATGCATATTAAACTGAATATACAAAATTTATGTGGGTTTTAATTTTCTGAATTGTTTTTCCATTTTCCCTGTGATTTCACAAAAAAATACAGACAACCTTGTTTCACCCTACTTCACATCATCGTGCTTCATAGATACTGCACATTTTTACAAATGAAAGGCTTAGAGGCAGCCTCGCGTGGACAAATCTATAGGTGCTATCTTTCCAACAGCGTTTGCTTACTCTGTTTCTGTATCACATTTTGGTAATTCCTACAATTTGTCCAACTTTTTCATTACACCTTATTTTTAACAGTGTTGTGTGTTCAGCGATCTTTGAAGTTACTACTAAACTCGCTGAAGGCTCAGAAGGCGGTTAGCATTTCTTAGCAATGAAACATTTTTTAATTAAAGTGTGTACTTTTTTAAGTATTATACTATTGTACACTTACTAGACTATAGTACAGTATAAACATGATTTCATATGAATTGGGAAATGCAAAAAAATTTTGATGTGCTTTTTATTGTATTGCTCTGGATTTAAGCCAGAATATCCCTAAATTATGCATATATTCATTCTACGTATATTGTAGAAAGTTATAAATGAATTACTTATAGTGTCCCTTCTTAACCAGTAGGCTTACAAAAATGGTTTCAAGGTAGTGCACACACAAATTAATAAAATAATATATGCCAAAAAGTTCTTATGATTGAATTTGTTTATATGGCTTGTATGCAGTTAAGCTATGAATGATCTAAATCAAATCCCTTATGACTATACAGTGGAAGTGACAAATAGATTTAAGGGACTAGATCTGATAGAGTGCCTGATGAACTATGGATGCAGGTTCATGACATTATACTGGAGACAGCAATCAAGACCATCCCCAAGAAAAAGAAGTGCAAAAAGGCAAATGACTGTCTGAGGAGGCCTTAGAAATAGCTGTGAAAAGAAGGGAAGCTAAAAGCAAAGGAGAAAAGGAAAGATATACCCATTAGAATGCAGAGTTCCAAAGAATAGCAAGGAGAGATAAGAAAGCCTTCCTCAGCGAACAATGCAAAGAAATAGATGTAAATAGTAGAATGGGAAAGACTAGAGATCTCTTCAAGAAAATTAGAGATACCAAGGGAATATTTCATGAAAAGATGGGCTCAATAAAGGACAGAAATGGTATGGACCTAATAGAAGCAGAAGATATTAAGAAGAGGTGGCAAGAATACACAGAAGAACTGTACGAAAAAGATCTTCATGACCCAGATAATCACAATGGTGTGATCACTCATCTAGAACCAGACATCCTGGAATGTGAAGTCAAGTGGGCCTTAGGAAGCATCACTACCAACAAAGCTAGCGGAGGTAATGGAATTCCAGTTGAGCTATTTCAAATCCTGAAAGATGATGCTGTGAAAGTGCTGCATTCAATATGCCAGCAAATTTGGAAAACTCAGCAGTGGCCACAGGATAGGAAAAGGTCAGTTTTCATTCCAATCCCAAAGAAAGGCAATGCCAAAGAATGCTCAAACTACCACACAATTGCACTCATCTCACATGCTAGTAAAGTAATGCTCAAAATTCTCCAAGCCAGGCTTCAGCAATACGTGAACCATGAACTTTCAGATGTTCAAGCTGGTTTTAGAAAAGACAGAGGAACCAGAGATCAAATTGCCAACATCTGCTGGATCATCACAAAAGCAAGAGAGTTCCAGAAAAACATTTATTTCAGCTTTATTGACTCCACCAAAGACTTTGGCTGTGTGGATCACAATAAACTGTGGAAAATTCTGAAAGAGATGGAAATACCATACCACCTGATCTGCCTCCTCACAAACCTGTATTCAGGTCAAGAAGCAACAGTTTGAACTGGACAACTGACTGGTTCCAAATAGGAAAAGGAGTACGTCAAGCCTGTACATTGTCACCCTGCTTATTTAACGTATATGCAGAGTACATCATGAGAAACACTGGCTGGATGAAGCATAAGCTGGAATCAAGATTGCTGGGAGAAATATCAATAACCTCAGATATGCAGATGACACCACCCTTATGGCAGAAAGTGAAGAGGAACTAAAGAGCTTTTTGATGAAAGTGAAAGAAGAGAGTGAAAAAGTTGGCTTAAAGCTCAACATTCAGAAAACTAAGATCATGGCACCCGGTCCCATCAGTTCATAGCAAATAGGTGGGGAAACAGTGGAAACAGTGGCTGACTATTTTTCTGGGCTCCAAAATCACTGCAGATGGTGACTGCAGCCATGAAATTAAAAAACGCTTACTTGTTGGAAAGAAAGTTATGACCAACCTAGACAGCATATTAAAAAGCAGAGACATTATTTTGCCAACAAAGGTCTGTCTGGTCAAGGCTATGGTTTTTCCAGTGGTCATGTGTGGATGTGGGAGTTGGACTGTGAAGAAAGCTGAGCACCGGAGAATTGATACTTTTGAACTATGGTGTTGGAGAAGACTCTTGAGAGTCCCTTGGACTGCAAGGAGATCCAACCAGTCCATCCTAAAGGAGATCAGTCCTGGGTGTTCATTGGAAGGACTGATGCTGAAGCTGAAACTCCAATATTTCAGCCACCTGATGCGAAGAGCTGACTCATTTGAAAAGACCCTGATGCTGGGAAAGATTGAGGGCAGGAGGAGAAGGGGACGACAGAGGATGGACCCAACCTATTGCCAGGTGCAAGGGCGAGTCCTAGTCTTAAGGATGATGCTTTTCTAATCACTTCTGTGTTTTGGCTGAGGAATCCACACATGCCGAATACTGCCCCATAAACTGCATCCTTTCCACTATAACATTTCTTCAGATAATAAATACAAGATATTTTCCCTTCTAGCTCAATTGGTAAAGAATCTGCCTGCAATGCAGGAGACCAGCGTCCAATTCCTGGGTCCAGAAGATCCCCTGGAGAAGGAAATGGCAACCCACTCCAGTATTCTTGCCTGGAAAATCCAGTCGACAGGGGAGACTGGTGGGCCACATACAGTCCATAGTGTCACAAGAGTCGGACATGACTTAGCAACTAAAGCACCATCATATTTACTTTTAGGAATAAATACCATTTTATTGAATCTTTTTATATTCTTGCAGTTGCCAAATCAGATTTCTGCAAAAATCTGCTATATTTCATGATTTAGCCCCATACCTTGAATCTAAATTTTGAGTTCATGCTACCCTTTACCTGGCTTAATGACACTGACACGATAGAGATTTAGATGTACACAGAGAAATAACTTTGTAGGCATTTTTTTCCCATCAGTATATGCAGTTACATTACTCTTTTTAGAGGACAAGATTTTTCTCTTCAATTAAAAGAAAAGAAAAAAGCAACACTAAAGATCTATCATTGTTAGTTTATATTTTCAAATAATTCCAGAAAAATAACTGACTAAGTATTTGCACACTGGTTTATTTATTTATTTTTGATAATTGGAAAATATAGAGAATCAGAAATAATAACAACTCTGGAGCTCAAACCTTGCTTTAAGCAAAATCTATATACTAAAAAGCAAACAATGAAGCTGAAGACATAATTTATGGAAAAGGCTCTAGGCAAGTGGAAACAGCACTCTAAATATTTATTTCTGTTCTGTGGCAGATTGATCAAACTGCACTTTGGGAACAGATACTTTCTCTGGAATAAAACTTATACTTAATGACTTTGCTATTTAGATATATTGTGTTTATACAAAATAATGATTACCTATTCATATGATTTGTAATACATTTGTAATAAAATATATTAATGATATATAAAGCCATCTTTTAAACAATATAATGAACTTTGATAAAATAATGTTTCAATCTCTCCTCATTACAAATGAAATCTAAAGACTTTTAAGTAACATTTTACTTCAAGTGATTATCAGAGGTAAATGTTTTAAGGACACATTTATCCCTGTGGTATGGTTGAAAGTTCGTTGTGATTCTGCAGTTTTCAAAAGTATAAACTATAAGATTTACCTTGTGTACTTAGCATCTCTCACATAAAGGAGAAACTATTTGTGAATATAATAGCCTAAAATATTTTTCCACCTCCTAAGCAGCATAAATTGATTTGCCAAGTGAAGTTTGGGTTTAATAGTAGAATCATTTCATTTCCTACAGTTTTGTGTTACATATTTTCGTTCCAGTTTTTTCATTTCATGTATCCAATTAAAACAAATTTAAGCAAGAAAGAAATTTTAAAACTAGGTTCCAGTTTATCTTTCATTCTTCTTAACAATACCATGCTCTGAAACTTTAAACTTTATATATACATATATATATATATTTATATTTATATTTATATTTATATATATCCATTTTTGGCAGCTTCAAATTTACTCTTGAAACCTTAGACCAAACAGGAACGAGGTCAGCAACTATTTACTTCATGTGGTATTACTGTGACTTTCATGAACATTTAACTCCATTTTACACTTTCTCTAGGCTATATTCATGTTACTTTTGGTTCCACATAGATAAGCGACATTTTATAAGCCCCAGAATTGAGAGTCTTTACAGAATTACATACAAAGCAGCACACACAATGGTGATAATCCTCAAGGGAAGTAAAATACTCTGTAGTACACATCTGTGAAGAGGAAATGGAGAAGTAAGAGTCTAGTTGTATAATTTTTGCAAAAATAAGTAAAGTTTAAAACGAGTTCTTCTGGCTGAGACTTCCCCTATGAACATAAATCATTTTTGTTTTTATTTTTTTACAGATGAGTCATACAAGAAACAAAACATTAACTTTTTTCTTAATCTTCTTAAAAGGGCTTTCTGCTATTTGTTTCCATTTAATTTCCTAGTAAGTAGTGTGGTTATTTTTCACCTGTAACAGAACAATATATATTAACTGAAGAACATTACATGCTAATCAAAGTGAAAATTTATAGTAGCTGAGATAAGAAAGTTTTAATTTTTAAAGTCTTTTATTATCTCTGAATTTATACAGATTTTCTTTGCATTATAATTTTTGGGGATATTTGTGAAGAATAATATGAGATTTACTGTAACTAATATATAAAATAATACATATTTATGAATTTTTATATCTAAATGAATATACTATCCCAAATGTTCTAATTACTTTTAATTTAGCCAAAATCCAGGAATCCTCTCACATTTGAATCCAACTCCTTCTCCTCTGCATCCAGAATATATTCCTGAATGAGATCTACACCAAACTGTAGACTGCTGTCTCAGAGACCTTTACTAACACTTTTAAAATCACTTTCTCCACTTATATTTGATAACAGTAATAGATAAAGAAGATTGAAGTAGAGTGAGCTGATTAAGTTTTTTTTGCTAGGCTTTAGCTACATTATTAAGAACACATAATTACAAATGAAAGAACTAAAACACATTGAATTTCACCTACATGCTTGAGGTTTTTAAATATATATGCTACTAGAAACTTATTTGAGTAGGAATTATTAGTTCCAATATTAGGTGAATCAAATGAAGTTCAGCTTGCTCATTAACTTACTCAAGCCAGAGGGGGAAAACAAAACAAAACAAAACAGCTACAAGTGTAAATTAGGCAAGCTCTGTTTATGAATCTATGCTCAAATGAAATTTTACATAGATGATTCCTTTCATGAATCAATAAAGGTGGTCATTTTTTGCTTAGAATCAAGGTTCAGAGCTGTTACAGCTTCATCAAATTGGAAAGTTTCATATGATTTATTTGTATGATCTGAGTCGGAGAAGGCAATGGCACCCCACTCCAATACTCTTGCCTGGAGAATCCCATGGACGGAGGAGCCTGGTGGGCTGCAGTCCATGGGGTCGCTATGAGTCGGACACAATGTAATTATGTGTTCTTAATAATGTATGAAGTATGAATGACAACATAAACCTGAAATGTTACCAACAAATGGTCACAGAAGCTTAAAGAAAATGTTATGAGGTTTTACCTAGAGAAGAGTACTCTAATTAGAGTGATCTTCTGCAATATGTTTACATACAGTAGAAGGTCAAGCAGAGATGATAAAATGATCAAATCAGGCCCTCAGAACTCTTATCCTACATAAAGTTTTACTAATGAAGCCAAGGATATGAGTAATCAAGAAAGCCAGGCAGAGGAAGAGAAATCTGAGATATCCTATGTGGATTTCTGGGTCCCTCCTTTACTCATTAGTCATACCACCATGACCAAGAATAATTGCTGGATTCTCTAAGTGAGGTTTATGGGACACCTTACAAAGTGAAGAACATGTTGGTTATGAAATATCTCCGTCTTATACCATAGACAATCTCCTAAGTTCCCAGTCTGTTTTACTGGGAGATATGTTCTATATATCTATGGAACTTTCCTTCATGAACCATAATGAATTTTAATCTAGGAACCTTTTGCTAAGACTATCCCATAAATAAGAACTTGCCTTCTAGAAAGTATCAGCAGTCAACTTCTCAAGAGATCCACTATCGATATATTTACAAGAAGATTAGATGCAGCCTTCCTTTCCTTCCCCTGAACATCCCTCACTCATCTGATCCATGATTCAGCAGTAACTGATTAGAGGCCCACCTCTTGAATGCTTTCCTCTATATAATGACCTCAGTCAAAGCATCTTTGTCACATAGTTCTCAAGTATATTTTCACAATTTGTCTCACAAATTTTTTTGCAATATCTTACACAAAAGAATAAGAGTATATTCTGATGACTACTGGGCTTTAAATATCTAACAAGGAGTAGATACTCACTCTGCAGAGAAATTAATTGTGCAAATTTTTTCTAACAATTAATTTCCAACCACTTTCAAGGCCTTCAGTTGCTCTTTTTTCTCTCCATCATACATAGCTATGTGCCTCTTTTCATACATGTTGATGAAGATATTTGGCTAAGTATATCATTTTTCTAAGGTCAAGTTCACTTGTCTTTCTGGTCGGTCAACTTCCATAAGTCCTACACTAGCAGGACTCCCCCTCAACTGCACAAAATATTTTTCTTCCTGGTTCACTCTCTAAACCTTATATACAAGTGAAGAGAAGAAGAAAATAGAAAAATAAAAATAATATATTTTTTATGGTGATAATCATTGTCAAGAAATGTAAACAGTAACATAATACGTAGTAATTGAGTAACAGAGCGTCCTTCTGAATTGATTTATGTGCTGAAACATATTTGGTAGAAAATAAATAGGCCAAGATAACTAGAAGAAACTTCAGTCCTAATTCTGTGCCATGTATGTATGAATAGCAAAAGGAATGATAATTAAGTAAAGAAGGCAAGTGGAAAATCATCAGACTAGAGGTCAAAGATGCTTTTGAACTGTGGTGTTGGAGAAGACTCTTGAGAGTCCCTTGGACTGCAAGGAGATCTACCTACTCCATTCTAAAGGAAATCAATCCTGAATATTCATTGGGAGGACTGATGCTGTAGCTGAAGCTCCAATACCTTGGCCACCTGATGCAAAGAACTGACTCATTGGAAAAGACCCTGATGCTGGGAAAGATTGAAGGTAGGAGGAGAAGGGGATGACAGAGGATGAGATGGTTGGATGGCATCACTGATTCAATGGACTTGAGTTTGAGCAAGTTCTGGGGAGTTGGTGATGGACAGGGAGGCCTGGCGTTCTGTAGTCCATGGGGACGCAAAGAGCTGGACATGACTGAATGACTGAATTGACTGAGAAGTCAAAGACGAAGCTGGAATCATGTCCAGGAGTTTTGGTGTGGTATGTGGTTGAGGTCAAGTTCAGAGATTTATTATGCAGCTGAAAAAAGCCTTTAAACTCTTTTTAAACTAAGGAATCATCTGAACTGATTTTGTTTCCAAAGATTACTCTGCATCTCTTCTGATAATAAATTTCAACAGGTCAATACAAGAGACAGAGAAATCGGTTCGGAAAAGAGAACAAAACACTTTAAAAAATAGTTAAATATTTTGAGTTCAAGAATCAAGTGATTTACTTTCTTTTACCAAATTTGGGGACCTGAATATTACAGAGAAGGAAATGACTGCATAGTTACTGAGTGCAAAATGAACATAAAGCAGACAGCCATCCAGATTTCTTGTACATTAATGTGTGTTTCTCTTAGACATTTTTAGGAGTATAGCTACACAATGAACTGCTTATTATTTTTTAAAGTGACATTACTTCAACAATACATATTGTCTTAAATACTTTTCCTTTACCCGTACCATGCCTTTCAGGTTTTTTAAGCACCAAGTGATTCTGATAGAAAAGACTTAAATATATTATTGAAATTCTCCAAAGTAAACTACCATGACACTGATTTGCAAAATTCAGTGGTAGAAAACCTTCTGGTTAATTCTTTCTTTATTCCTTGTTGCTAGGCTCCATAAGCTGCTCTCTGAGTTTAATGAAAATGAACTGGTGTATAATGTGTTTTTTTTTTTTTTTTAACACAATTGAAATCCCTTTGATTCAAGAGAAATAAATAAGAAAAGCCAATAGGAATTAGAATATAATGCTACTTTGGAAAGGAATAACCCCTTGGTTACTGTAACTGTTTTCACACTGCAACATGGCAATTACTTGGCAATTGCATCTTTTGCCATAACCTTCTCATACTCCCCCTGAAAATTCAATTATTCATCTACACCTACAGTTCACTGGAGATACAAACCCTGATGAACCTAAGACTAAACAAACCCTGATAAACCCAATACAGGCTGGTATATTTGTTCCTATTTCTCTTTAAGAATCTCAGAGATAAAGAGAAAAGCTAAATCTAAAAGTAAAGATAAAATGATAGGTGATGGACATCTCAACTATTATCCTAATGAAGCATTATGTGGAAAGCCCATGTATGATGTTAGAAATTAATACTAATTTGCAGTTAATTTACATTTCAAATTTTAGCATGAGAGTTATTCTTTAATTTTCCAGATAATTTTCCAATTTACAAATGGGTAATTAAATTGAATGCAACCAACATGAAATTTCCATTGTGAATATATATGGGTGTGGGGGAATTCAACATGCAAAACTCCAACACAATTAAAATATAGCAAAGAGACAACTAGTTAAATTTCAAAAACATTGTGTATTAAACATACAGAGAAGACTAAAAATACATTAATTTTCAATTCAACTCACAGAATTAATGAAGCTCTTTTTTTTTTCACTCTCCACAAGAGCTAATTAGTATTAGTTTAAAAGCAATCAGGAGAGATAATTCTTCAGTTGAAGAATTATCTAAATGTGTTTAACCTGAACAAGCAATGAGGCTAACTTTCACTTAACAGTCTGTCTCGATTTGACTTCTGAACCCAAAATCTAAACTTGATATATATATATAATTGTGGATGAAAAACTAACATACTAAAGTGACATTAAAATGATAGTCAAGCCACAACTTCCTCCTATAAACTTAGCATGTGTATAAATAGTCTGTGCTACCAAGAAAGTTACTTTCTTGGTACCAATTACTTTCAAAGTACCAATGATGATTATACATATGGACTAAAAGTGGTGCTTATTAGAGGGTAGACATCAGAAAATTAACTTTGCAAAAAGGATGGTTTCAGTGCTTGGAGTTCATGAAAAAATCTAAGAAGAAATAATAATAAAAGATCATTATAGGTGAGAAGTCAAAGAAAAATAGCAAATTATAGGAAGTTAATATGGCATTTGAAATAGCATGAACTATGATAAAGATTTAAGGCAAATATTTCATGAACAAGTAAAACCATGTTAAGGACACAGATTGGAAATTTCTCTTCAACTGCACACATGTATTTAGTAAAATTCTATTACATGTAAACCATTTCTCCTATGAGCAGTGGCTGGGGCATGGGTAAATGGGTAATTAACCAGTAGTTCAGAGAGACTGGGTCTGAGATTTGGAATAGTACTCAAGAGAAATAAAGGATAAACAGGAGAAAACATTTAGAAAATCTAAGACATTGAAAATATAAATACCTTTAAGGACACACCTCTCTAGGATATTTCAGAATAAGTAATATTAAAGTACTTAAAATTAACTGGTATATGAGTTACAATACCGTCCAAATATTTAATGGTGATAGCACTGTTGTATTAACAATATTAAATAAATACTATCTGTAAGTCAGACACCAAACTAATAACTTTACATAGATTATCTTACTTGACTCACAGAAACAATGAGGAGAGTGGTAATGTGGCTGTGTGTGTGTGTGTGTGTGTGTCTACTTATCAAGAAATTAAAGCAGAGAGAGTAGCAAGATAGGGGTATGGGATTAAGAGATAGAAACTACTCTGTATAAAATAGGTAAGCAAACAGGATACATTGTACAACACAGGGAATTATAGCATCATTCTCTAATAACTTTAAATGGAGTATAATCTATAAAAATACAGAATCAGTCTAAAACTAATATAATGTTGGAAGTCAACTACACTCCAATTTTAAAAATGAAAAAAAATTAATGCAGAGAATGTTAAGGACATAAATGTTCCAATAAAATAATAGAAAACAGTAAAGAATCTATATACACACACCATACTAAATCACTAAAATAACTTGCATTAGTTATATTAATGAAAGTAGTTTTCAGAACAAGACCTATTATAAGGAATGAGGAAAAGCATTATATAATGAAAAGCAGTCAATCTATATACTTAAAAATGGGTCTTAAAAATATAGGAAGTAACAATGAATAAAACTAAAAAGATAAATATGAAAATGTATATAAAATTGGAATCTTCAACATTCTTCTCTCAGTTCAGTTCAGTCGCTCAGTCGTGTCTGACTCTGCAACTCCATGGACTGACTGCAGCACGCTAGGCCTCCCTGTCCACCACCAACTACTGGCGTTTACCCAAACTCACGTCCATTGAATCGGTGATGCCATCCTACAATCTCATCCTCTGTCGCCCCCTTCTCCTCCTGCCCTCAATCTTTCCCAGCATCAGGGTCTTTTCCAATGAGTCAGCTCTTCAACATCAGATGGCCAAAGTATTGGAGTTTCAGCTTCAACATCAGTCCTTCCAATGAACACCCAGGACTGATCTCCTTTAGGATGAACTGGTTGGATCTCCTTGCAGTCCAGGGGACTCTCAAGAGTCTTCTCCAACACCACAGTTCAAAAGCATCAATTCTTTAGTACTCAGCTTTCTTTATACTTCAACTCTCACATCCATACAAGACTACTGGAAAAACCATAGCTTTGACTAGACAGACCTTTGATAGCAAAGTAATGTCTCTGCTTTTTAATATGTTGTCTAGGTTGGTCATAACTTTTCTTTCAAGGAGCAAACATCTTTTAATTTCATGGCTGCAGTCACCATCTGCAGTGATTTTGGAGCCCCTCAAAATAAAGTTTGTTCCTGTTTCCACTGTTTCCCCATCTACTTCCCATGAGGTGATGGGACCAGATGCCATGATCTTAGTTTTCTGAATGTTGAGTTCTAAGCCAACTTTTTCACTCTCCTCTGTCACTTTCGTCAAGAGGCTCTTTAGTTCTTCTTCACTTTCTGCCATAAGGGTGGTGTCATCTGCATATCTGAGCTTATTGATAATTTTCCTGGCAATGTTAATTCCAGCTGTGCTTCATCCAGCCCAGCATTTTGAAAAGTTGTTGCTGAACCACAAATGAGGCCAGGATTCTTGGCCTCCAGAGGAGAAGAATTCAATCTGGGGCCAGAGACAAGGCTTGATCGCGCTCAGAGCTTTTGTGTAATAAAGTTTTATTAAAGTATAAAAGAGATAGACAAAGCTTCTGACATAGACATCGAAGGGGGCAGAAAGAGTGCCCCCCTGCTACTCTTTAGCTGGATGTTATATAGCTACTAGCAGTCTGCTAATTAAGGAAAGGAAATGTCTCAAAACTCAGAGAATGGCACCAGGCCCCTCATCCACAACATGTATTTTGAGATAACATTAGCACCAGGTGAGTCATCCCAGGCCAAGATATATCACAATCTGCGCCATAAAGCAAATTTAAACTTAAGAAACATAAACAAATTCATGCAAACTATGTTCTTGACTGATGACTAGAATTAAAACCAGACATCAATATCAGAAAAGTACCTAGAAAATCTTAAATATTTTGACAGTAAAATGCATAATCTCAACAACTCATGCAGTCTCATGGAAAATTACTATTTACTATTTGAAATGTAAGAAAACAAAAATACAACATACCAAAATATGAATGATATACCTAAAGCAATGCTTAGATGGAAATTTATAGCACAAAATGAAATTTACCAAAACAAAAATGTCTCAAATAAGTAATAAAAGATTCTACTTTAAAGTCTAGAAAAATGAAAGAAAATGAGGAAACTTAAAATAAGAAAGAGAAAAGAAATGATAAAGAGTAGAAATAAACAGAATTAAAAGCAATAAGGTAAATTAACAAACCAAAAGCTAATTTTTGGAAAAGGTAAATAAGATTGATAAATCTCTAAGAATACTAGTTAGTGGTAAGAAATAAAGCACACATTACTAATATCATAATGAAAAATTGAACATCATTATAGATACTACAAATATTAAGTGGATAATAAGGGAAATATTATTTAGAGTTTTAAATTTTTTTAATGGGACGAGTGCTCGGGCCTGGTGCACTGGGAGGACCCAGAGGAGTCGGGTGGAGAGGGAGGTGGGAGTGGGGATCGGAATGGGGAATACATGTAACTCTATGGCTGATTCGTGTCAATGTATGACAAAACCCACTGAAATGTTGTGAAGTAATTGGCCTCCAACTAATAAAATAAAATTAAAAAAAAAAAATAAATATAAACACAATAAAAAAATAAATAAATAAATAAATTTTTAATGGAATATTTTCTTAAATATGAACATCAACAGTGAAAAAATAAAAAATCTGACTAGTTCAGAATATATTAAAGTAATATCATTCATAGTTTAAAACTATCTGACAAAGAAAACTCTAGATCCAGTAGGTTTCACTGGTGAGTTCTTTCAAATAGTTAAGGAAAAAAAAAAAACCAATTCTACACAATATTTTTCAAAGATCATAGTTGGAAAGAATTCTTCCCAATTTATGGTGTGGAGCTAGCATTAGCTTAATACTAGAAAATATTATCAACATCTCTTAACACATATACAAACATTCTCAGCAAAGTTTTAGCAACTCAAATTCAGTACACTATACAGAGGGTAACACACCCTGATGAAGGGCAGTTCATTCCAAGAATGCTCAGCTAATTCAGTATTCAAAAAGCAATCTGTGTAATTCACTGTGTTATACGAAAAGAGAAAATCCAAATAGTATCTCAATAAATGCAGAAAGCTATTTGAAAAAATTTTAATATATACTTATATAAAAACTCAAAATAATTGGAAAGGAAGAAGTTAAGCCTGTTATATTCATAAGTGATGGTATTGTATAGAACTCTTAAGTATTTCATAGTTAACAATTTAGCAAGGTCACATGATAAGTGTCAATATAAAAGCATCAATTATATTTCTGAATACCAGTAATAAACAGTTGGAATCTAAACTTAAATTTAAAAAGTTATACCATATACAATACCACCAAACATACGAAATATATAGATAATAAATCTAACAATATAAATATAAGTTCAATCTTTTGAAAATTACATTACATTGTTGAAAGCAATGTAGGGAGGCGTAATTATGTAGGGAGGCATATAATGCTGGTAAATTGGAAAATTCAATATTAAAATGCCAATTCTAAATTTGATCTTCATGTTTATTAAAATCTCACTGAAGGTTTTAATTCCAACAAACATCTTTATCACTAAACTTTTTCAAACTTTTTCCAAACTTTACACAGAAAGGCAGAAGAGAATAGCCAATTTTAGCATATAAGATCAAAGTTAGAAAACTTACTGTCCCCAAATCAAGATTTACAATTAAAGCAATCAGAGCAGTGTGATATCGATGGAAAGATAAACATATACATTATTTATGGAGTGTTCCACAAATAGAACCATGAAATAGAGTCCATAGCTTCATAACAGAATCATAAAAACAATCCAATAGCAAAAAGATAGCCTCTCAACAAACGCTACTGGAACAATTCAAATTCATATGCAAAAATGTACATGTTTGACCTAGAGTCGGAACTTGAAATTACTTAAAAGTGAATCATAGACCTCATTGTAAAATTTTAAATTATGAAAATGAACAACATAGAAAATTTTATAAGCTTATGAAAAATGAAGAATTTTATTGCAATATCAAAATCAGCATTCATAAAGAAAAGAAAATTATAGTTTATCAAACTTAAAAACTTGCTATGAAAAATGACAACAACAGTTGAGAGAATGAATGTATTGGTAAGTCATATTCTTGGAAAAGTACTTGTATTCAGGATATATAAGGAACTCTCAATTAAAAAATCATACAATCCAGTAAATATGTGGGCAAATGATTTACATATAAACTTCACCAAAGAAGAGATATTGATGGCAAATGAGCACATAGAAAGATACTCAATGTCATTAACCTTTAGGGAAACGCAAGTCAAACTCACAATGAAATACCACTGTACACCTATTAGCTGAAATTCCTCCTCCAACACCTGTTTCCACACCCTCCCACACCACCCTCCCCCCAGAAATCCTGACAATACTGAGTACTGGAGAGGATACAGAGTAATTTTCATACATTGCTATTGGCAATGCAAACTGGTGGTTCTGCAGTTTAAGAATAGTTTAACAATTTCTTATATAGTTTAACAATTTGTTATAAATAGCTAATTTCTTATAAATTAAACATGTGTACATGATAAAAGTATCATATGCCTAAATATTATCCCAAAGAAATAAAAGCTTATTTTTACACAAATTCTATATGGTAATGTTTATGGCATATTTACTTATAATCAACCAAAACTGAAAACAGCCCATATGTCTTTCAACCAGCAAGTGGATAAACTCTGGTGTATACATGCTATCGAAGACTTGGAATACACAAGAATGAGCAAAATACAAGAGCAATAAATAAGAATAAGCTATTGATTCATTAAAAAATATAGATAGATCCTGAACCCATTTTCAAAGTGGAAGAAACCAGACTCAAAATACTATCGTATTTGATTCCATCTAAATAGAATTAATGTTCTTTGATTCCATCTACATGCCATCTGGGAAAGGCAAACAATAAAATGGAAACAGGTTAGCGGTTAGCAGACTAGAAGTAGAGACAAATGTTGACCATAAGAGACAGAAAAAGGGAATATTTGAGTTGATGAGACTGTTCGTTTACGGATGGTTGTGGTCAACCTGAGACAACGTATTAGCCAAAATCAATAGAACTGCACGTACCAGAGTTTAACTTATACTTTATGTAAATTTCAAAAAAATTCACTGAGAATAAACTGCCTTGTATTAGTAAGGTCCTGTATACTGGAAGTAGTGTTCACAAAGTGTTTAATTCTATTCTAGAAAAGACACAGGTATTAAAAGAACAAATTAATATTCTCTGCATCTAGTTAATAATTATTAGAGCTGGCATTCAAATCCATCTCCCGCTTCTGAATCCCGGGTTCTTTATATTACAAGTTAAAGTAATTTATATCTTTAAAGATACTATGTTTTTTTATCATTTAATTCTTATTTTTAAATTCACTTTTATATTTTCCAGCGACTTAGAGGATGTTTATATTTGTCATCTCGACAAAATGTTTGATGTTTCTGTACATAATATGCAGAGCACAATAATCAGTTTGTACATTATTGACTTCACAGATATCTTGAACTTTTACATCTAATTTAGCATGCACAACACATATTTTTAGGTAAATATCATTAAATTATTTATCAGGGTGTACTGGTCAAAATGGCTTTTACCATATTGCTAAAAGCAAGCTTGTGACATGATGATGTTATATTTAATCATTTAGAAGGGTAAGCTGATGAAAGCAATTTTTCCTTCCATAAAAATTAATTATTTAATGCAATACCTCATTTAAAAATAAATCATTTTGCTTCTCTCATTTTTACTTTGCAATTATTTTCATACAACCTAACTACTTTGACTCCTGCCTAGTTTTTAAGTTATTGCTTATTCTATTACTTTATCTGTTCTTTTTCACATGTTTTAGCAGGTGCCGCCAATTCACATATTTTTACAGTATCAATAAGTTGCAGTGATCTTTGGATAATTCAAGTTAAAGAGTCCCTTAGAGGAGAAATACAGTATTTCTCTTAAATACATCCGATCAAGAGCCAGGTGCTTCACAATATCTCAGTCTTAGGGTCACTTTGATTACTAACCTCAGCGTTCCTAGAAGTAGCAGTCACCTGTTTTCATGATTGATCACAAGGGTGTGTATGCGTAGGTGTGTGCATGTGTATAAAATATTTGGAGTTCAAAACAATGCCCCACACTAATATTATTACACCAAACTCATACCCTTTCAAATCCTTCCTGCTAACACTTGGAAAACTTAAATTATAACAGATGAAAGAGCATTGTGAAAGAATATTAATGTACCCACGAGAAAAAACTATATTTTGGTATGAGAATAGAAAGATGGGATTGAGGTGATTTCCTAGGTATTAAAGAAAAAGATAAGCAAATAGATGAGACAAAAGTAGATATTTGTTGTTCAATAAGATTACCATTATGCTTCCAGTTTTATAACTAAATGCACAAATAAAAGGATGATATGCATATATAGACAGGAAATGGAAAGTGCTATTGTGGAAACTGCCGAGTTTAGGATAATAAAATATCATGAGAATGATTCAAGTAAGTAACAAAGATTTTCTCAACACAGCTTCTATTTTTTTCTCCTTTAATGCTGACATTACTGATAAACTTCCATAACAGTGTTTCAAGACATGGTGGCTGACTTTTTACAAAAACTAACCTGGACATATGAAGGGCAAAATGTGCATTTTTCCTTTCCTGGCAGGTACGGAGGCTTTTGCCGTGCAACTCCTATGCATATTAACAATGCCGATCACTGACCCAGTAGACGATGACGGCTCATTCTCAGCCGTCACAGCCCGTCACATAGAGTCATGTTTAGAGACTGCAGCCCTACAAGCTACGGTGCTTGGGCACCCTTTAGCTTGCAGATCCTCGACACGAGAGACAGTTACAGTGTATTTATAGCCTCTAAGGTCACTGATCATCGATGTGATGGACCATTATGTCTCCAGAACGTGTGGGCTGTCGGCACTATTGGTCTATTAACAGAATATCTTCTGCACTACACACATGCTCTATGAGACCATCTGCCAAATATCCTTAAAAAAGAATTGCTAGAATCTGTTCTGCATATCCATGCTGCAGTAATTTCAATTGACACAGTGATTCTTCTGTGTATCTATCATACTTACACCTGAAAGTCCTTGAGTCTCTGCCACATTTCTTATTAATAATCTGCACTATCTTACTTAATTATACTGCAGAAGGTTATTATAGCAGCTGAAAGAACATTTGTAAATCTCTGCATTTTACTGTATATTTCCCAAAGAGTCAGTTTATTTCTTCCTTTAAAAAAAAACTTTCATTTTTTTATTAGAAAGTTTTGGACAAAATAAAGGACAGTTTTGAAGAATGTTTGTAGTTGTTAAGACTTTGGAAGGAGAAATTATCATTGATGCCTTATTGTTCTAGCTAATATTTTCACTTAGTTGTTGCTGTTGCATTTTAACTATTTCTTTTCAAACTTGGGATAATTTTGAATTTACAAAGAAGGTGTAAATAGTGTAGATAGGTTCTATAGACTTGTTTCCTAGCTTCTGCTTAGATTGTGTGTGGGGGTGCCCAGTCATATCCGACTCTTTGTGATTCCATAGACTGTAGCTTGCTAATCTCTTCTGTCCATGGAATTTTCCAGGCAAGAATACTGCAGTAGATTGCCTATTCCTACTTCAAGGGATCCTCCTAACCCAGGGATCAAAATTGTGTCTCTTGTATCTCCTGCACTTTGCCACCCTCAATCTTTCCCAGCATCAGGGTCTTTTCCAATGAGTCAGCTCTTCGCATCAGTGGCCAAAGTACTGGAGTTTCAGCTTCAACATCAGTCCTCCCAGTCAACACCCAGGACTGATTTCCTTTAGGACGGACTGGTTGGATCTCACTGCCCTCATTCTTCGTTTCTCTCACTTTATCCACATTCATTAATTGGAATTCTTCTGATTCATTTCTTATTTCAGTGTAGACTCACCGTGTTTATTTGAAGGCTTAAAATCCAGCACTACACTTCTTTTTTCCTCAAGTTCCAGTTGTGACCCTAATAACTGAGGTCAACTCTGGGGTGCGCATATTTATTCATATTCCCTGCTGCTTCTTTCCTAGCACCACAGAGTCCTCAAATTCATTTTGTATGTCTCCTGTCCAGGCTCAGAATCAATTAGTTCTCCAACAAAACTTAGTTATTTTTATTAGAAAATTGAAATTAAGGACTCTACTATTGGTGGTAATAAGTGTGCTTATTGCTACTGTGTGGTCACTGTTTTGCCTAGAGAACACACACATGTATCTCTTGTTTGCACACACATATATATTTATGATTCTGAACTTTTTGCTTATATTTTAAAACCATCAGTGCATATTGATACCACTGCCCTCATTCAGCACCACAGGGGTCCTAGCCTATCCACTGACCTTCTTTATAATCTCTTCTTCCCATGCTAGTTTCTGAATTTTTAATTCGCATTTATGTGAAAAACAAATTGACTGAATACTCAAGACTAAAGACAAAAATAATGGTAGACATATATTGTATTCTAGTTTAAATGTTACCAACCAAAGGAAAAATTGGACCTACAGAAAAGAATGATGATTAGAAATGCTAAATTTGAGGGAAATATGTAAGAAGTATTTAGTCATTTGTAATCTCTGTAAAATAAAGCTAAATATTTAAAGTAGAAACAGTAATCAAGTATAATGGGTTTTCAGCATTTTGAAAGGTAAAATATGTGAAAATAATAGCATGAAAGATGGGAGGGGAATAAAGGCAGGATATCTGCAAGGATTTTTGTTAAAATTAAAATTGTACAGTTTAAAAGTAAATGGCTATCACTTAAAAAAACAACAACACATTTACATAGAAACCTACATAATGAAGCCACAATAAAAATGCCCAAACAGCAAAGTTCAGGGAACTTCCACGCTGGTGCGCACAACCACACTCGGGGAGTGTAGAGCACCCCAACTCCACAGAGTCAGAGTCTTATTTTGGGAACAGTTCGGACCTGCCGGCCCAGCTAGCTGTCCGTTCCTGCCTCAAGTGAGCCGAGAAGCACTGCGTTGAGTGAGAGACGCCCCGATATCACGGTCTCCGACACCCAGATTCCAGCCCCAGCTCTACTGACCAGCTGATGTGCTGGGCACTTGGCTTAGTCTTCTGCCTCGCCTTCCCATTTCTGCATGAAATAGAGGGTAGAGTAAACAGTCGTAGAGTTTAGCACTGGGAACCTGCATTTCTAACAAGAAACCCTGTGATTCTAAGGCATTCTGAATTTTGAAAACCACCTCTTATGACCTCAAGTTGTTAAAAATTTCAAAACCTTCAGCTCAAAAACAAACAAAACAAAAACACTAAAATGATAAAACAATGCAGTCTAGCTAATAAGACAAGAGGAAGATTAAAAATAAATATTTAAGATGAAAAAAGGAGGAAGGATGAGAGAGAAAAAGTGCTAGAACATATAGGACAAAGAGAAACCAACTAGCAAAAATGCAATTAAAACTTGTCCCATTGGTAAATGTAGTGCATAAATGTAAAAATTTCTAATCATTCAATTAAAACATAGATGACAGCTATGAGTTATTTGCAAGAAACCAATTTAAGTATACAGGCATTTATGTGTTAAGTGCAAAAGAATGGAAAAGACATACTATGTAAAAATTATACATATAAAATTAGAGTAACAAAATTAATATTAGGCAAATTAGATTTTAAAACAAGGAGTATTTCAGATATGCAAGAGTAATTTTCATGGTGATAATATAGGGGATAAATTTATTTCTCTTTTTTCTGCAGTGTGAAATAGCTCAGTTTATTTTTAGCAAAAACATATGCATGAGAAGATTCAAATATTTAATGTTATTGGAACTAGTTCAATTTCAATAAATAAAACTAAATTTGTATGCACCTAATAATAACAGAGTTTCATATACTCTGAAAAAAAAACATGAGAAAGTTAAAGGAGAAATAAACTAAAACCAATTATAATTGGAGAGATCAACACTTTTCTCTGAATAGATTAAAATTACTTACTGAGAAATTCAATCAGAATATACAGTTCATGAACAAAACTGTCATGGAGCCTGACCAAACTGATAATTACTGATAACACTACCCCAAACCACTAAAATCCACATCTAAGTGTATTGAGCATTAGTCATTCCAGTGGATATTCTGGGTTGATTTCCCTTAGGACTGACTGGTTTTATCTCCTTACAGTCCAAGGGGCTCTCAAAAATCTTTCCAGCACCACAGTTTGAAAGCATCAGTTCTTAGGTGCTCAGCCTTCTTTATGGCCCTGCTCTCACATCTGTATTTGACTACTGGAAAAACCACAGCCATATAGACCTTTGTCTGCAAAAACGTTTCTCTTTTTAATGTGTGGTCTTGGTTTGTCATGACTTTCCTTCCAAGAAGCAAATGTCTTTTAATTACATGACTGCTCACTACTCAGGCCCAAAGCCAGCAAGTGCAAAGCCAGTGTCACATATTTTAGATTTTTGTTGTGACAATATCCCATTCCCAGTAGCAACCCTTGTTCAGTGTATCAATTGCCACATAATACACTACACCAAAAAGAAAAGGAAAGATGTAGCCATCTGAGGAAAACAGAAAAAGGATATCGCATTCCTTTTCTTCTTGGTATAGTGTATTAAGTGGCAATTGATACACTGAACATAGGAGAGATAAGAAAGCCTTCCTCAGTGATCAGGGCAAAGAAATAGAGGAAAACAATAGAATGGGAAAGACTAGAAATCTCTTCAAGAAAATTAGAGATACCAAGGGAACATTTCATGCAAAGATGGGCTCAATAAAGGACAGAGATGGTATGGGCCTAACAGAAGCAGAAGATATTAAGACAAGGTGGCAAGAATACACAGAAGAACTATACCAAAAAAAAAAAAAAAAAAAAAATCTGAAGACCCAGATAACCACAATGGTGTGATCACTCACCTAGAGCCAGATATCCTGGAGTCAGAAGTCAAATGAGCCTTAGCAAGCATTACTATGAACAAAACTAGCAGAGGTGATGGAATTCCAGGTGAACTATTTCAAATCCTAAAAGATGATGCTGTGAAAATGGGGCACTCAATATGTCAGCAAATCTGGAAAACTCAGCAGTGGCCACAGAACTGGAAAAGGTGTTTTCACTCCAATCCCAAAGAAAGGGGATGCCAAAGACTATTCAAACTACAACACAGTTGCACCCATCTTACACCCTAGTAAAGTAATGCTCAAAATTCTCCAAGCCAGGCTTCAACTGTACATGAACCAAGAACTTCCAGATGTTCAAGCTGGATTTAACAGAGGAACCAAAGATAAAATTGGCAATATCTATTGGATCATAGAAAAAGCAAGAGAGTTCTACAAAATCATCTGCTTCTGCTTTATCGACTCTGCCAAAGCCTTTGGTAAAAGCAACATTAATCAGAGAGAAACAAAGAAATCCATACTCTCAAAAAGAAAGAAAAAAGAAAAAAGAGAGGAACCAAAAAAAAAAGAGAGAGGGGGGGGGGCAATCAAACCAATAAACAAAACTATAAATGAAAATAAACACCAAAAACTAGAGTAGCAAAAATACAAAAACAGAAATGTTAAAAACTGCATTATAAGGAAAAGGTATTGCAGAAATAGGAAAAAAATATAAAATGAATTTATTTTAAAATAAAAGCATTAAAAAAGGAAAAATTAAACAAAAATTAAAGGATTAATAAAAAACAGAACAAAAAGAAAAAGCAAGCTATATATAGAGAGAGAGAGAGACTGGTAGTAAAAAGAATGGTATCCTGTGATGTCAGGTGGCCCCTCCACGCAGCGAGTTCCAGCCAGTCTGCCTACTTAGAAAGTCATCAATATCTCTAAGATGCCTAGGCCTTCTGTGGGCACTGTGGGATTGGTTCCTATTCAGATCTGGCCTTTCCCCAGCTTGCTCTAGCTTCCAAAGTCCACAATGTCCCCGAAGTCCACGGTCTCACGCTAACCGTGGGGCTTAAATCCGCTGCACCAGACGCTGATATACTGCCTCTCTGGCAGGCTCGGGCTCTTCCCTGGACTCCCACCGACGTCGCATCAGCCTTCTCAGCGGACCTTCCTGCAGTCAACCCCAGCCCCTTCCCGGGGTCCGGCCCCAACGCCCCAGCCTCCGCGCCCAGCCCCCACTCGCCATGGCAGCCATGCAACAGATCCTCTGCTGGGAACTTGAAATTCACTCAGCATCTAATGCCGCATTCTAATAGCTGCGTGTCAAACACGCAACCCAGAGTCATAGGTTGAGTCAGATGCCAGGTCTGGATGGCAGAATTATTAAAAATATGTAAGCACTGCTTTGAAAACCACAACACACAAAAAAAATTTATTTGAAACTCTACTACCAGATATTTAACCTTTAATCATTTATCCGGGATTCATGTCTATGCTTTTTTTTGGTCTATGCTCAAGTTTTCATTGAAAGCATATGAAATGAAATAAGTTAAATACTCAGTTCACACATTAATATGAAGCAAAAATGTATGTATGTTTAGACACAGTGCAAATCAATAGTAACCTGCAATCCATTATTTAATCATAATCCATTTATATAATTACACACTAGTGAAAAGTCAGAAAGACATTATTATAGAAATGCAAGGATAGATAAAGCATAGAAATTGTCCATATAATTTATATCGATGAATTAAAAGCAAAAAAGTCAACTCAATAGAGTCCAAATAAGCGTTTGAAAAAATGTGTTTGTATTTTCCCTTTGCCGTACTATATCGCATTTCCACAACATTTTCATAGCAGACTATAGTGATATAAAAGACCTAAAATATGATACATCTATATAAGACTATAAGGTATGATAAAGATGACATCGTAAATCAACAAGGAAATTAAATGTTTAATAGATGGTATTGCAAATAATGGCTTATTATATAGAAAATAATAAAACAGTATCATAACTTCTCTATCAACATTATATAGAAAATTGGATTATGTGGATTATATTTCTAAAGAAAAAAGTGCAAAATAAAATCAATTAAAATAATTAATAGAGTAAAATTAATAGAAAATTTAAGAATATATCTTTGTGATTTGGAAGTAGCAAAGGGTGTATATAATACACAAAAAAGTATTAGCCAAAAATTTGATGATCTTGACTAAGTGAAAATTAAATATTTTTTCATGAAAGAAGGAAAGAGAATTTAAAGTTAACAAAGTAGCAAAGAGTAAAAGTGTATATCAATATTTTTAATATCTTACAGGGACTGAACAAAATAATTACCATGCCAAAAATTGTGTGCAAATCCTGAAGAGATGACACATCAATGTGCAAAGATTAGGATAGCTGATTTACAGAACATTTCAAAAGCACTAAAAAATTAAATAATGAAGAGTTTCTTGGTCTCTCCAGACATTAGTGAAATGCAAGCTAATGTAGTATTGAAATGCATCTTCCAATCATCAGACTGGCAAAACTAGAAAGCTGGATCTTCAAGTGAATCAGATAAGGAAGACTCCACTTTTTCCCACCCAAAATTAAGTGGAAAAGGTAGGAATGGCAAATGAAAACCACTTTCATTTGTGAAAAAGCCAAAGTTCTAGACAACTTAGTCTGAGAATTAAATGAGCTGTCTCATACAAATTCCAGGATTAACCAGAGACATCTGCCCAACAGCCAAATTCTAGAATGAGGTAAGCATTTCCCATATGGGAAGCTTGCCCAGGTATAGTTTAGGACATGGAGAATCTCAGGAGAACCACTGTTTTCTATGTCCTGCTTTTTAAGAAAGAATGGGAGTAGCATAACAATGCTTTATATGTAATATCAGAATGTTAGTGTGCTCAAACCATATGATACAAATGCAGGTTGGAACATCTAAGAATACCGAAGGAAAAATAAATTGATTTCTTTAATTTCATTTAAAATAAGCTATACAAATAGGTTATGAAAATTTCCCTATAGGTGGTAAAAAAACTAGCACAAAAAGCATAATTTCGCAGATAAATTAAGTACATATTATGTGGGGACAAAATTATAGTAAATCGTTATGTGGTGCTTTATATAGATTAACACTGAAATAAGAACAGTTGAAAACTGAACCACAAAGATGCTAAGTAACTTTTAGGCACTTTTCATGTGAATTTACAATGTTAATTCATGATTTCTCTGTCCCTGACTAAGGGTTTCATTGTCACATCCCCAGAAAATCTGATGATTAGATATTAATCTGATTATTAGCTATCCAAAAGTGTGGGTTAGAAGACTAGTTTTTCAAAACATCTCTCACTGGTATTATTGTACCTACTGCCCTGTAACAATAGAATACAATAGAATGGGAAAACAATAGAATAGGAAAGAGTAGAGATCTATTCAAGAAAATTGCAAATATCAAGGAAAGTTTCATGCAAAGATGGGCATGATAAAGGACAGAAATGGTAAGGACCTAACAGAAACAGAAGAGATTAAGAAGAGGTGGCAAGAAAATGCAAAGAACTATACAGAAAACATCTTAATCACCTACATAACCATGATGTTGTGGTCAGTCAGCTAGAGCCAGACATTCTGGAGTGTGAAGTCAAGTGGGCCTTAGGAAGCATCACTATGGACAAAGTTAGTGGAGGTGATGGAATTCCAGCTGAGCTACTTAAAATTCTAAAAGAAGATGCCGTTAAAGTGCTGCACTCAATATGTAGCAAATTTGGAAAATGCAGCAGTGGCCACAGGACTGGAAAAGATCAGTTTTCATTCCAATCTCAAAGAAGGGCAATGTCAAAGTATGTTCAAAACAGTGTAAAATTGTGTACAATTGTACACATGCTAATAAGGTCATGGTCAAAGTTCTTCCAGTTAGATTTCAGCATTATATGAACCGAGAACTTTCAGATGTATAAATTAGGTTTAGAAAAGGAAAAGGAACCAGAAATCAAATTGCCAACCTTACTTGGATCATAGATAGAGCAAGGGAATTCCAGAAGAAAACATCTACTTCTGCTTCATTGACTATGGGAAAGCTTTTGACTGTGTGGATCACAGCAAACTGTGGTAAATTCTTTAAGAAATGGAAATACCAGACCACTCACCTGCCTCTTGAGAAACGTGTATGTGTGTCAAGAAACAGCAGTTAGAACTGGAGGTAGAACAATGGACTGTTTCGAAACTGAGAAAGGAGTATGACAAGCGTGTATTATAGTCAACCTGTTCATTGAACTTCTGTGCAAAATGCTTCATGAAAAATGCTGGACTGGATGAATCACAGCTGGAATCAAGATTTCCTGGAGAAGTATCAACAACCTCAGATATGCAGATGATACCACTCTAAAGGCAGAAAATGAAGAGGAACTAAAGAGTCTCTTGATGAGGGTGAAAGAGGAAAGTGAAAAAGCTGGCTTAAAACTCAACGTTCAAAAAACTAAGATCTTGGCATCCATTTCTCATCACTTCATGGCAAATAGAAGGGGGAAAAGGGCAAGCAGTGACAGATTTAATCTTCCTGGACTCCAAAATCACTGAAGGTGACTACTATTGCCATGAAATTAAAAGACACTTGCTCCTTGGAAGGAACGCTATGACAATCCTAGACACTGTATTAAAAATCAGAGACATCACTTTGTTGACAAAGGATTGATACTTTCAATCTGTGGTGTTGGAGAAGACTCTTGAAAGTCCCTTGGACTGCAAGGATATCAAACCAGTCAACCCTAAAGGAAATCAACCCTGAATATTCATTGGAAGGATTGAGGCTAGACTGAAACTACAATACTTTGGCCACCTGGTGAGAAGAGTTGACTCACTGGAAAAGACCCTGATGCTGGGAAAGACTGAAGGCGGGAGGAGAAGGGGATGGCAAAGGATAAGATGGTTAGATAGCATCATCGACTCAATGGACGTGAATGTGAGCAAAGTCCAGGAAGCAGTGAAGGACTGGGAAGCCTGGCCCGCTGCAGTCCACGAGGTCACAAAGAGTGGGACACGACTTAGCGACTGAACAACTGCAACAACTGCCCTGTCTTCTCCTTAAGTCTGTTGTCAGGACCAAACTGAAGAAATGGTGTCCCCAAAGATCCAAATCTACATATCGCCACATTAGGGTTAGAGCTATAACACATAACATTGTGCAGAACATCGTTTCCACCAGGACCAAGTTTATAGACAGACACAGTAAGCCAGGAGGTCTCTCTCTCCTCTTCCTTCAAAGGAACAAACTATCATTTTACTGATTTTCTAAAGGAGAGCTGAACATGGAAATGCCCTACTTGAAGGAGTAACTGTCTAATAATTTAATAAAAAGTAAATGAAAGTCTCCTCCAGATGGATGGCACTTTGGTGTTCATGGTGTCTATCATGTTAGCATACGTAATCTGTGGTTTTAAGAGTAGGTAATCACGTGGGAAGCATGAAAACATGCTGTTTTTGTTGTTCAGTTGCTAAGTTATGCCCGAGTCTTCCTGACCCCATAGACTTCAGCATGCCAGGCGTCCCTGTCCTTCACTGTCTCCCAGGGGTTGCTCAAATTCATGTCCACTGAGTTGGTGATGCTATCTAATCATCTCATTCTCTGCCAACTCTTCTCCTTTTGCCTTCAATTTTTCCCAGCATTAAAGTCTTTTCCACTGACTCGGATAATTGGAAAACATGCTATATCAGTAAAATAAAGGAGCTAGATAAGACTAGCTGGGAGGAGTCCTGAAGGCCAATTAGTTTTTATTCACTCCCTTTTTCTTAGTCGAATTTGTTTTAGTTCGGTTATTCTAGAAAACTCACTGTTAACCTGTAGCACCTCTTAGTTTCATTCCAGAAATGGAAACGATTCAGTTAATTGCACTTTATACCACATTGCCAAGATATCCAATCAAGTTTTCCCTCACAGATTTCTCACATAATGCTTCAAGGAACAGCCCTTTTTCTTACACTAATTAATTTTCTTTCCTCAATTTATACACCTCAGTTAATATTAATATGCTTCTAAACACCCTGAAGCCAATCCACACTAGTTTCTTTAATCATATTATTGATTTACTTTATAGTCTGTTGCTTTTTTTTAAAAAGTTTTGTTATTTACTAGGCTTTCCTGTTTATATCTGCATTAATTATGCAGTAATTGCCTTAAGTGTTAGATATTGAAAGGACTCATAGGACTCAACTTTAACTCACAAAAGAGCTTTGTTACAGGCAAAGGGGAAAAAAAAAAAAAAAGATACTTGGGAACAGAGGAGAAAGGACATGTGTTGAAAATGGTCTGGAGATGTCAAGTGTAAACTTTTTCCTCCTAAGACTGGATTGCACAGGGCACACTTTGCCTCCAGATCTTAAAACACCTCACTGACAACAAACCCAAAGTCATCTCCTGGTGCAGATGTCTTTGGGGTAAACTAGTCACACAGTCTTAATAGTAGTTCTAGAAAAATCAGGTACAATCCCTGTTGTTATTACCAAACAATGCTGACATATAAATGCATCCTGCCTCCAAAACAATTCACAGCTTCATGACTACAGAACGTTTCTCTCTAACTCAGAGATTCTCTAGCCTTGGCCCAGGGTCACCACCATGCTCTGGCCAATCTGGAGATTAGCACATGGTCAGTCCAGATTGGCTGAAATCAACCCATGCTCTTCAACCTCTTTTAGCTGATGTGCACAGGTATAATTGAACATGTACTGACTTCAGTGTACATGTAGCGAGCTAGTCTATGAAGTTTGATATAGTTTATAGTAAAGTGGTCATCTGGGAAAAAAATGTGAAGTAACAATCTCTCCAATATTTGGTGAAATACCTTAGAAAACATGACTGCTTTAGAAAAGCATTGGTATTTGTATGATTTAGCAAAATCGCAATATTACTCACACTTCACTGTAGATTTTAGCAAATGTTCATAATGTTGCAGAGTCTCTATTTAGGTGAATAAACTTTGGTGAGAATAATGGACTTTAAAATGAAAAATACAGGGTTAAAAAGGAAAGAAAACTAATCCACTGCAAAGATAATGAACCTGTAGATATACACAACTGAACTTTGCAAAAGGCCACGGGGAGATTTCTGAGAAGATTTGATAAGAATGTTAAAATGAGTATATTTTCTATTTATTTAGTGTTTAAATTGGTAACATATTAAACATTATTACATGCATAGACAGTTCATTATTACTATGGATTTAAGTCTAGGGCAAGAGAAGGTAATTTTCAGTTTGCATAATGGCCCTGAATTTAGTTTCATGGAGCTCACTGTGGACAGATAGCAGAAAGCCCTAATGCCTTATATGTCTCCAGTTGAAGAAAAGGAAAAAGCATACTTTATTGATAGCTACAATAGACCACATCCAAGGGATTATTTTACATTGACAATCTGGAGGTTTTTTGGGCTTTGCCTCTTTCCCTTTTGTCTGTAACTCATTTATCTTCTTGACTGTATTTCTTTTAACTCTGTTTTCCTTTCAAGAGAAATATGTGTATATTACTGAAAATGCATTAAGTTTTCTATACAGAAAGCTAAAGATGCATAAATAAGAATACTGAGCTCTTCTTTGTCAGCAAAAACATGATTTTCTCCTTCCTGAAATAGAGCTTTTTCCTCCCCATTTCAAAATCTTTTATAATCAAGAATAGATTCTCCTCACCACTAATTGTTTTAACTGCAGATGCTGGATTTTAAAGGAAAAAAAAATCAGCTATGTATTGATAGCCTGGTTTACAGATGGCCTGATTTGAGGTCAGCAAGTGAAGGTAGAGTAAAACCTGTTTTAGATGGACATGAAAGAGTAACTGGCAATCACATTTCATAATGCAAGAGTTCTCACGCCTCTGATTATCCTCACAGAAGATGGAATTTAAGAATCGTGGTCAATAGCCACTTTCAAAACTTCAAGAAATACAGACAAGAATGGGAGATGTAAAGGTCATTAGACTCTTCTACAAAACAAGCCAAGCCTCTAGGGCTTCACAGTTCGAGTTAATTCTTTTCCATGTCCTGATTTAAGAACCTAATCAATGACTCAATCACCAATATTAAAGATCTACTCTGTGTCTAGCATTATTTTTAGCAACTACGGTCACATCCGTCTTAAAGCAAGTCTACATCAGCAAGCAAAGCATTTTCAGTTGCATAGAAATAAAATATTTGTCAATAACAATTAAATAAATAGCATCATTCAGTGAAATTCAAATTAAGCCTTTACATGTCAGGTATCAGATTGCAGTGAATCTAAAATTAGCTGAAGGGCAAAAGCATTTATTTATCGTATGCCATCTCATGGGGCTATTAAAAAATTATTTAAAAATGCAATCATTCTCCCACCACACATATGAAAAAAAAACTCAAATGTCTTTAAAAGACTATGTGATAGCTTAACACCTCATATCATGACCATTCTTAACTATGAAAAAAGCATTATTTACAAAAGTAAGCAAGATATTTTTTAATCACAGTGTAAATTCTCAATAGACTTCAAATATCAGTAAACATAACACTTAAATATTCACTTTTCCCTTCAGCTTAGCTTAGTACTTCACAAGATATTTAACAAATGACAAATAATTTTAAAAAGCACATTCAAATTTTCAAATGGTAACTCATATACTTTCACCAATGCTCTGCACCACTTTCATAATTTTAAAAAGAGGGTCATTATGTATCTATTGATAACAAAGTTGAAAATACCACTTATTTATCCTATATTCATTTGGCTTTCTTCACCGTATAGAGTCAGGATTTTTCCCTTACTGTTGCTACAGTCATATGGTTTCTCTCTTGGGCATTGAGTTAGCAATTTTTGGTGCAAAGCACAATCTATCAGCTGCTTTATTATATCACATTACAGTTTAGGTTCTATTTTGTCAGTCTTGGAGCAGTATTTTGAATTCTGCTGTGGGATGTGATATCTCAAGACAATTCTGTGCTTCTCCAAGTTATCTCGCCACTCTAAAAGTGTTGTCAGAGGAAGTATTATTTGGAGAAGTCAGTCTGAATTATGCTGTTGCAAATCTGCACTGCAGAGCTAACATAAATTGATTTACCCAGGAAGCTCCCTGCGTTCCTGAGATGTACAGCCACTGGAGCAGCTTAGAGAAATCATTGTTCACCAATGACATATCCAAATACAGCAGGAAAATCCCTCAAAATGAAGCTCTGAAACCACTTCAATCCACTGAAGGCACATATTTATGACTAATTGGAAGAAATGGCAATGCTTCCTAATAATGAGGCATTATTAAAACTAATATACTACTTTACAATAATTGCTGTCACAGAGAAAACTAGCATCTTAGGTGACATATGTCTCTTTGGAAAATGTTGGGATTGAACAAAGGGCATGTTTAGTTGAAAAGAGAAAGCACAGTTAACAAGTAAACAAATTTCTGTGTGCATACTGATGCATCTCCTCATCTGCAGGTCTTCTCTATGTCCCAACTCTGCACAAAACATGAGTGATTCTATTTTAAAGCACAGTAATATTATATGACGAATCACTGAGTAGTCACCTTCCGTGTCAGACACAGAGGGATTTGGCTTCCAGCTGGAGCGCACCATTTTTCTCTGCCTGTCCACTTATTTTATCTGCTGGGAGGAAGAAGTTGGTATGGATACATTAAATTCAAGGAGGCAATGCAGTCAGGCTACTAAGGGGATCATAATTTATGAGAAGAGTATGTAATGGTCTTCTACTACCATTTTATTTTTACTTCTTTGCCAGGGCTCACTTTTCATTACTAAAGGAGTAGCAATATTTAAAGAGGTAGGAAAAAAATAGCCAAGAATTATTTGATTGGATTTCTGTGTGTGTGTGTGTGTGTGTGTGTGTGTGTGTGTAGGCTCAATCATGTCTTACTCTGTCCATGGAATTTTCCAGCCAAGAATACTGGAGTGGGTTGCCATTTTCTACTGCAGGGGATCTTCCCAAGCCAGGGATCAAACTCTAGTCTCCTCCATTGACAGGCTGATTCTTTAGCAGTGCACCACTTGGGATGGCAATGCTTGATTGGATTTTAGGGTTAGCCTTAAACATTGTTAGTCTAGTAAACGCTTAAAACTTGTTTACCAAAATACTAACCCTACTATAATAATGCTCTAATATGTAATATTTGTCATTTTATATGGTGTAAATACCCCTATCTTGCTAATTTCAAGGTACAAACTCAATATCACCAACCATGATTGCAGAGGGCCACTGGAAATGAAACACAGCACACATGGTCTTAATTTGTCCTTTTCGCTGATGAAAGAAAGTGTATTTGTGTAATTCTAGGAGATAAATGGTTCATGTATTGCTGAAGCCTGGCTTGGAGAATTTTGAGAATTACTTTGCTAGCATGTGAGATGAGTGCAATTGTGCGGTAGTTTGAACATTCTTTGGCATTGCCTTTCTTTTTGGATTGGAATGAAAACTGACCTTTTCCAGTCCTGTGGTCACTGCTAAGGTTTCCAGATTTGCTGTCATATTGAGTGCAGCACTTTGATAGCATCATCTTTCAGGATTTGAAATAGCTCAACTGGAAATCCATCACCTCCACTAGCTTTGCTCGTAGTGATGCTTTCTAAGGCCCACTTGACTTCACATTCCAGGATGTCTGGCTCTAGGTGAGTGATCACACCATTGTGATTATCTAGGTCGTGAAGATCTTTTTTGTACAGTTCTGCTGTATATTCTTGCCACCTCTTCTTAATATCTTCTGCTTCTGTTAGGTCCATTCCATTTCTGTCCTTTATTGAACTCATCTTTGCATGAAATGTTCCCTTGGTATCTCTCATTTTCTTGAAGAGATCTCTAGTCTTTCCCATTCTGTTGTCTTCCTCTATTTCTTTGCATTGATCACTGAGGAAGGCTTTCTTATCTCTCCTGGCTATTCTTTGGAACTCTGCATTCAAATGGGATTATCTTTCTCTTTCTCCTTTGCTTTTCACTTCTTTTCACAGCTATTTGTAAGCCCTTATCAGACAACCATCTTTCCTTTTTGCATTTCTTTTCCAAGGGGATAGTCTTGATCCCTGTCTCCTGTACAATGTCACAAACCTGCATCCATAGTTCATCAGGCACTCTGTCTATCAGATCTAGTCCCTTAAACCTATTTCTCACTTCCACTGTATAGTCATAAGGGATTTGACTTAGGTCATACCTGAATGATCTAGTGGTTTTCCCTACTTTCTTCAGTTTAAGTCTGAATTCGGCAATAAGGAGTTCATGATCTGAGCCACAGTCAGCTCGTGGTCTTGTTTTTGCTGACTGTATAGAGCTTCTCCATCTTTGGCTGCAAAGAATATAATCAGTCTGATTTCAGTGTTCACCATCTGGTGATGTCCATGTGTAGAGTCTTCTCTTGTGTTGTTGGAAGAGAGTGTTTGCTATGACCAGTGCGTTCTCTTGGCAAAACTCTATTAGCCTTTGCCCTACTTCATTCTGTACTCCAAGGTCAGATTTCCCTGTTACTCCAGGTGTTTCTTGACTTCCTACTTATGCATTTCAGTCCCCTATAATGAAAAGGACATCTTTTTTGGGTGTTAGTTCTAAAAGGTCTTGTAGGTCGTCATAGAACCATTCAATTTCAGCTTCTTCAGCATTACTGGTGGGGGCATAGTCTTGGATTACCGTGATATTGAATGGTTTTGCCTTGGAAATGAACAGAGATCATTCTGTTATTTTTGAGACTGCATCCAAGTACTGCATTTTGGACTCTTTTGTTGACCATGATGGCCACTCCATTTCTTCTATGGGATTCCTGCCCACAGTAGTAGATATAATGGTCATCTGAGTTATTCACCCATTCCAGTCCATTTTAGTCGCTGATTCCTAGAATATCGACATTCACTCTTGCCATCTCCTGTTTGACCATTTTCAATTTGTGTTGATTCATGGACCTAACATTCCAGGTCCCTATGCAATATTGCTCTTTACAGCATCAGACCTTGCTTCTATCACCAGTCACATCCACAACTGGGTATTGTTTTTGATTTGGCTCCATCCCTTCATTCTTTCTGGAGTTATTTCTCCACTGTTCTCCAGTAGCATATTGGGCACCTGCTGACCTGGGGAGTTCCTCTTTCAGTATCCTATCATTTGGCCTTCTCATACAGTTCATGGGGTTCTCAAGGCAAGAATACTGAAGTGTTTTGCCATTCCCTTCTCCAGTGGACCACATTCTGTCAGACCTCTCCACCATGACCCGACTGTCCTGGGTGGCCCCACGCAGCATGGCTTAGTTTCAGTGAGTTAGACATGACTGTGGTCCTGTGATCAGATTGTCTACTTTCTGTGATTATGGCTTCAGTGTGTCTGCCCTCTGATGCCCTCTCGCAACACCTACCGTATTACTTGGGTTTCTCTTACCTTGGATGTGGGGTATCTCTTTATGGGTGCTCCAGCAAAGTGCAGTCGCTACTCCTTACCTTGGACGAGGGGTATATTCTCATGGCTGCCCCTCCTGACCTTGACTGTGGAGAAGCTCCTCTCAGCCCTCCTGAAACAGATCAAATTGCCAACATCCACTGGATAATCGAAAAGGCAAGAGAGTTTCAGAAAAACATCTGTATCTGCTTTATTGACTATGACAAAGCCTTTGACTATGTAGATCACAATAAACTGTGGAAAATTCTGAAAGAGATGGGAATACCAGACCACCTGACCTGCCTCTTGAGAAACCTATATGCAGGTCAGGAAGCAACAGTTAGAACTGGACATGGAACAACAGACTGGTTCCAAGTAGGAAAAGGAGTATGTCAAGGCTGTATATTGTCACCATGCTTATTTAACTTATATGCAGAGTACATCATGAGACATGCTGGGCTAGAAGAAGCACAAGCTGGAATCAAGATTGCTGGGAGAAATATCAATAACCTCAGATATGCAGATGACACCACCCTTATGGCAGAGAGTGAAGAGGAACTAAAAGGCCTCTTGATGAAAGTGAAAGAGGAGAGTGAAAAAGTTGGCTTAAAGCTCAACATTCAGAAAACTAAGATCATGGCATCCATTCCCATCACTTCATGGGAAATACATGGGGAAACAGTGGAAACAGTGTCAGACCTTATTTTTTGGGCTCCAAAATCACTGCAGATGGTGATTGCAGCCATTAAATTAAAAGAGGCTTACTCCTTGGAAGGAAAGTTATGACCAACCTAGATAGCATATTAAAAAGCAGAGACATTACTTTGCCAACAAAGGTCTGTCTAGCCAAGGCTATGGTTTTTCCAGTGGTCATGTATGGATGGTTGAGTTGGACTGTGAAGAAATCTGAGCACCGATAAATTGTTGCTTTTGAACTGCGGTGTTGGAGAAGACTCTTAAGAGTCCCTTGGACTGCAAGGAGATCCAACCAGTCCATCCTAAAGGAGATCAGTCCTGGGTGTTCATTGGAAGGACTGATGTTGAAGCTGAAACTCCAAAACTTTGGCCACCTGATGGGAAGAACTGACTCATTGGAAAAGACCTGATGCTGGGAGAGATTGGGGGCAGAGGAGAAGGGGACGACAGAAGATGAGGTGGTTGGATGGCATCACCGACTCAATGGATGTGTTTGAGTAAACTCCGGGAGTTGGTGATGGACAGGGAGGACTGGCGTGCTGCGATTCATGGAGTTGCAAAGAGTCGGACACGACTGAGCGACTGAACTGAACTGAACTGAGGAGGTAAACTGGAAAAGGCAATGGCACCCCACTCCAGTACTCTTACCTGGAAAAATCCCCTGGATGGAGCAGCCTGGTGGGCTGCAGTCCTTGGGGTCGCTAAGAGTCGGACATGACTGAGCAACTTCACTTTCACTTTTCACTTTCACGCATTGGAGAAGGAAATGGCACCCCACTCCAATCTTCTTGCCTGGAGAATCCCAGGGACTGGGGAGCCTGGTGGGCTGCCGTCTATGGGGTCGCACAGAGTCGGACACGACTAAAGCAACAGCAGCAGCAGCAGCAGGAGGTGAACCCTGGCTTAGCAGAAGTGCTCTCTATTCTAGAGAACAGGATTTTTACCATAAACTTAAGCAAAAACTGACTAAAAATAAATGGGGTACAATTTTGGATGAGAAAAAGTATTTCTTTACTTACATGTATATTCAGTAGGATATTGATAATTCTTTACTGAGTGGACGTGCCCTCCCATACTTTAACCGTTAGGAGTTCTCAAATAAAAGTTAAAGCAAGGTATTATATTTGGCTTTGTTCATAATCTTTAAAAGTTGTATACAAGGTAGGAAAATGGCATTATCAAAGGCAATACTACTCATGGTGTTTTGTTCCCAATAAAACTATATGTTTATTGGTCATTTAAGCCCTCCCGTAAGTCCCTCTCTACAACAGCTACAATAACCCCACATCCTGCACTCAGTTCTTGCACCAGAATGTTATTTCTACCTTATTTAGTCTCTCGCTCTCCATCCACAAGAAACTCATAGGGAAATAGTCATCATTTTATTTACTCTACTTACTGTTTAAAGATTCTCATTTTTGAGGCTTTATTTTTTAGAAAGTTTTAGATTTACATAAAAATTGACCAGAAAATACAGACAGTTCCCATAAATTCCCTCACCCCCTACTGTTTCTTCTATTAGTATCCTTAAAATCTTGCATTAGTATGGTGCATTTTTTGAAAATGATGAAATATAAATGCATTATTATTAACTGTAGGGGAACAAAATTTGCCACTCCAAAAAAGCCTCCTTGGCAACTGATTATTTTTAGATGAAAACAATCAAGGTCCTAAGATTTAGAAAGAAGCATTGACCTACTTTCTAATTGCCTAAAGAATTTATATAGAAGAGCTATTCCAGGAATGGGATCCTCACCGTAGATAACTATAGTATGAACTATGTTTGTAGACAGAGAGGAATCTAGCAAAATATATTTGTTAAAATCCCTCTCTGTGTCCAACTGTCTCCTGATGGCTGGCCAAACATTTATTTACCAAACATTTCCTTTTCCATCTTCATGTTAATTGCCTTCCTACCTTTTGAGTTACTAAACCACTACCCTTAACAATCGCTTTTGTCTTCAGCTGAAAATGTTTATTCAATGTGAGGGCTTTGGCCACTTTGGCAAGTTACTCAGTTCTCCTGAGTCTTGCTCATGTATACATGTTATTAAACCTTTGTTTGATTTTCTTCTGGTAATCTGTCTCATTCAATTTAATTCTTAGACCAGCCAGAAGATCCTAGAACCACAGAGGAAAATTTCTTCCTTTCTAACATATATCTTTAACTTTGAATGAAACTGCTGAGATGGCTTCTGAAGTAGATGTCCCAGTCTGCATTCCCAACATCTGGGAATGAGAGTTTCTATTGTTCCAAACCTTCAACATTACTCAGTGTCATCAGTGTTTTGATTTTGACTATTCTCATACATGAGTTCTAATTTGTACTTCCTTAGTGTGTATGATGGGTATCCCTGGTGGCTCAGTGATAAAGAATCCACCTTCAAACAAGAGACACAGATTCAATCCCTGGGGGTCAGGAAGAGCCCCTGGAAAAGGAAATGGCCACTCACTCCAGTATTCTTGGCTGGAAAATCCCATGGACAAAGAAGCCTGGTAGGCTGCAGTCCATGGGGTAGCAAAGAATCAGATATGACTGAGAGACTAAACAACAAAAATACATATGATGTGGAACATATTCTTAAAGAGACAGGAACACCAGACCACCTGACCTGCCTCCTGAGAAATCTGTGTGCAGATCAAGAAGCAACAGTTAGGACTGGACACGGAACAACAGATTGGTCTCAAATAGGAAAAGGAGTACATCAAGGCTGTATACTGTCACCCTGTTTATTTAACTTATATGCAGAGGACATCATGAGAAATGCCGAACTGGAAGAAGCACAAGCTGGAATCAAGATTTCTGGGAGAAACATCAATAACCTGAGATATACAGATGACATCTGTGAAAAAGATGAAAAAAGTGAAAAAGTTGGCTTAAAACAAAGTTCAGTCGCTCAGTCATGTCCAACTCCTTGCAATCCCATGAACCACAGCACGCCAGGCCTCCCTGTCCATCACCAACTCCCTGAGTTTACTCAAACTCATGTCCATTGAGTTGGTGAAGCCATCCAACCATCTCATCTTCTGTTATCCCCTTCTCCTCCTGTCCTCAATCTTTCCCAGCATCAGGGTCTTTTCAAATGAGTCAGCTCTTCGCGTCAGGTGGCCAAAGTATTGGAGTTTCAACTTCAACATCAGTCCTTCCAGTGAACACCCAGGACTGATCTCCTTTAGGATGGACTGGTTGGATCTCCTTGCAGTCCAAGGGACTCAAGAGTCTTCTCCAACACCACAGTTCAAAAGCATCAATTCTTCAGCACTCAGCTTTCTTCACAGTCCAAATCTCACATCCATAGATGACTACTGAAAAAACCATGGACTTGACTAGCTGGACCTTTGTTGGCAAAGTAATGTCTCTGCTTTTTAATATGCTATCTAGGTTGGTCATAACTTTCCTTCCAAGGAGTAAGCCTCTTTTAATTTCATGACTGCAATCACCATCTGCAGTGATTTTGGAGCCCAAAAAAATAAAGTCAGTCCCCGTTTAGACTGTCCCCGCATCTATTTCCCATGAAGTGATGGGAATGGATGCCATGATCTTAGTTTTCTGAATGTTGAGCTTTAAGCCAACTTTTTCACTCTCCTCTTTCACTTTCATCAAGAGGCCTTTTAGTTCCTCTTCACTCTCTGCCATAAGGGTGGTGTCATCTGCATATCTGAGGTTATTGATATTTCTCCCAGAAATCTTGATTCCAGCTTGTGCTTCTTCCAGCCCAGCATGTCTCATGATGTACTCTGCATATAAGTTAAATAAGCATGGTGACAATATACAGCCTTGATGTACTCCTTTTCCTACTTGGAATCAATCTGTTGTTCCATGTCCAGTTCTAACTGTTGCTTCCTGACCTACATATAGGTTTCTCAAGAGGCAGGTCAGGTGGTCTGGTATTTCCAACTGTTGAAGATTTTTCCACAGTTTATTGTGATCTACATAGTCAAAGGCTTTGGCATAGTCAAAAAAGCAGAAATAGACATTTTTCTGGAATTCTCTTGTTTTTTCAATGATCCAGCAGATGGTGGCAATTTGATCTCTGATTCCTTGGCCTTTTCTAAAACAAGTTTGAGCATCTGGAAGTTCATGGTTCATGTATTGCTGAAGCCTGGCTTGGAGAATTTTGAGCATTACTTTGATAGTGTGTGAGATGAGTGCAATTGTGCAGTAGTTTGAGCATTCTTGGCATTGCCTTTCTTTGGGATTGTACTGAAACTGACCTTTTTCAGTCCTGTGGCCACTGCTAAGGTTTCCAGATTTGCTGACCTATTGAGTGCAGAATTTTCAGAGCATCCTCTTTTAGGATTTGAAATAGCTCAACTGGAATTCCATCACCTCCACTAGCTTTGTTGCTAGTGATGCTTCCTGAGGCCCACTTGAGTTCACATTCCAGATTGTCTGTCTCTAGGTGAGTGATCACACCATCGTGATCATCTGGGTTGTGAAGATCTTTTTTGTGTAGTTCTTTTGTGTATTCTTGCCACCTCTTCTTAATATCTTCTGCTTCTGTTAGGTCCATACCATTTCTTTCCTTATTGAGCCCATCTTTGCATGATAGGTACCCTTGGTATCTCTAATTTTCCTGAAGAGATCTCTAGTCTTTCCCATTCTATTGTTTTCCTCTATTTCTTTGCCCTGATCACTGAGGAAGGCTTTCTTATCTCTCCTTGCTATTCTTCGGAACTCTGCATTCAAATGGGTATATCTTTCCTTTTCTCCTTTGCTTTTCACTTCTCTTCTTTTCACAGCTCTTTGTAAGGCCTCAGACAGCCACTTTGCTTTTTTGCATTTCTTTTTCTTGGGAATGATCTTGCTCCCTGTCTCCTGTACAATGTCATGAACCTCCATCCATAGTTCTTCATGCACTCTGTCTATCAGATCTAATCCCTGAATCTGTTTCTCACTTCCACTGTTTAATCTTAAGGGATTTAATTTAGGCCATACCTTAATGGTCTAGTGGTTTCCCTACTTTCTTCAATTTAAGTCTGATCATTTGCTTACAGTTTCTTCCTGTTTTCTCTATTGTATTAGTATTTACCTGTTCCCATAATTTATTTTTAGAGCAACACTTAAGGGAGTTGAAATAAGCTGTAACTCATTGAGAAAAGAGTACTAGAACATTTGGGGCATCTGTTACAATACCACAGTTAGCTATTAGTACTTCAGAGGAGAGCCACTGGGATTATGCAAATAATCTGTTTCTCTTTATAGTTCTGCCCACTAACTTTAGGATCCCGCAGTTGTCCTTGCCTGAGCCATTATTAATGTGGTTCTCACAATCATTTTTTATTTCCCTAATCCCTCCTATATTTATTATTTTGAGAAGTGGAATGTTTTATGCCATATCAGTAAACAAGGATGCGACAGTCATCAGTGGCTCCAGCCCTCCAGTGTGAGTTTCTGAGTCCTAAGGACACTCAGGAAAGAGAAAGACGTCTGTGGTCTCTCAGGCATCAGATTGTCCACTGCCTACAAGGAGACCAAGGGAGCTCAGAAGGAGAAAAACACCAGAGACTGGCCCCAGAACAACTGAGATGCTGATGAAAGGAATGAATCGTAAGTCCAGACTCTTGCATCTTCCCATACAGGGAAAGTGCTAAGTTCTTTAACTTGGGACATCCGATTGTCTTCAATTAATAATAATCTATTGATGTTCAGACTACTTGCCCTTAACTTCTGTATAATCTGACTCCACCTCTTGCCTCCTTGAACAGTTCTCTCAGTTCAGGGTTACTTGAGATGCTGTCTTCAGTGATTGAAGTCCAAAAATTCCCACTGTATAAAACACAGTTCTCAACTTTTAGGCTGTGTCTATTTTTTATGTTGACAATTTGTGATTCTTCTGTAGGGAAAATTCTCTAATTTATTTAGTCATTCATTCAGGATGAATTAAAGGGTACAGATTTTACTGTCTTGGTGGTAATTCAGTATGACTATGTATTTTGTTCTTCAAATTACTCAGTAATTTTTAATTAATGAAAATATCGTATTCCTCAATATTTAATTTTCTTTCACTTTTTCATTTGTTCTAAATACTCTTGGTTCCTATTCATTCCTCATTCTCAAGACTCAATTCAAATGAGACTTTGATTGCCTATTCAATCTAAATAATCTATTTGGGTTTAAATGTCCCTTCTCTGGACCATAAGAGCATAAACAGATGTTTTTAAGCTACTGGCCTATTTTTCTGTTTCTCCCTGTCTGTAGCAGACTTTTATACCTGGGCCCTTGGCATCTAAAACGGTGACCAGTGCAGCATATGCACTCAATGTGCCATTTTAGTCACTGAATCGCATTTGACCCTTCAGGACACCATGGACTGTAGCCTACCAGAACCCTCTCTCTATGGAATTCTCCAGGCAAAAATACTGGCATGGGTTGCCATTCCCTTCTCTAGGGTGTCTTCCTGGCCCAGGGATCAAACCCAGGTCTCCCTCATTGCAGGAAATTCTTTACTGTCTGAAAGTGAAAGTGAAAGTTGCTCAGTCGTGTCCAACTCTTTGCGACCCCACGGACTACACAGTCCATGGAATTTTCCAGGTCAGAATACTGAAGTGGGAAGCCGTTCCCTTCTTCAGGGGATCTTCCTAATCCAGGGATCAAACCCAGGTCTCCTGCATTGTGGACAGATTCTTTACCATGTCTGAGCAACCAGGAAAGTCATCTTGTTAAAAAATAATTTAATTATTCATGAGAGGCAGTAAGGGAAACAATGATTATTCTTTAGTGAATCTTACCTGTGCAAAGCAAGAAAGAGTGCACTCACCAGAGAAGAATTCAAGTTGGGAGTATAGTTCATTTTTGTAGATAGAAATAAATTGGATGTACGTAAGGTAAAGGAATAAATCAGGGAGAAAAGAGGTTGGAATCCTGAAAGATTTGTCAGGATTAAAAAAAAATCAAAGCCCCTGAGGAAATAAAGGGAATGTTACAGTGAAAAGGGAAAAAGAGGAATGAGTTTCTCTTTCCCCCCTTTCTGAGAACAAGGAGGATAAAGAGAACAGAGAGCAGGCCTGAACAATCTTAGCTCTTTTTGTTTGATTGTTTGTTTTTACTTTGACTGCTCCTAATTCTGCATGTCTGTAATAAACTTCCTTTTCTGCTGCCTAAATCTGCGGGAACTACATTTCACATGTTCTCCTTTGACTCTATGCTAAATACATCCCCTAACTGGTGTTGACCCTTACAACACCCTTCCCCTTGTAGTTACACATGGGAAAGAAGGCTGGGGAACCACCTGACTGCCAGACTCAATTACTGGGAGCTGAAGCCAGTTTATGACTGTCTTTGCAACAATGCAAGAGGAAGAAATCAAGATCCTACCCACTTTGCTCCTCATCACTGACTCCTGTCTCTGAGCTCTTGCCTTATGTAAGCCCCTAGACTCCTCACTGAGGGGGCAGCGAGGACATAGTTCTGGAGGCAGGAGCCTACTGTTCCCTTCTCTGCCACTGAGAATAAAGGCCACCTTTCTATTTTCTCCAGACTCTGTCTCCATATTTTTCACTCAGTTTCAGTGGGCAGAGAAGGCCAAGATTTTGGCCAGCAACAGGAGCAATATCACAAAGAATCAAGAGGACAAATACAACATATAAAAGTGACTACAGATTTACCTGAAGCTGCAAGATGACAGAGAACTGAGAAAACTCAGAGCAATGACATTACTGTGAAAGAGAAGATAACATGAAATTCAGAAAACAAGGCGAGTTTTGCCTCTGCTAGTACAATTTAATACTTACTGGTTGCAAAAGAGAGAACTATGGAGAGAGAAGGAGAGATACTTTTAGTCAGCACACTGATTTTTCCTATTAATGCAAAACCACATAGGTATCTCAGCTTATAAATCTTGATGAAAGACCTTTCACCAGTCTTCAACTTCTTCCATCAAATTTTCCTTATACCAGCCTACTCAACCATTACACAAACAAATACCACACACACAAATTGATCTTCTCTAAAGTCCCATGTTAAATTTGGAAAATACTTTACTATAGCTTCCCAAATAGACTTCTCTGGAGAAGGGAATGGCAACCCGCTCCAGTATTCTTGCCTGGAGAATTCCATGGATAGAGGAGCCTGGCGGGCTATAGTCCATGGGGTCACAGAGTCAGACAGGACTGAGCACCTGACATACACACAAATGGATTTCTTAGCACTTTTCTCTATGTGGACATGAACCATAGCTTATTCCTCTTTATATCAATGGTGCTAGAACTGCACCCTGAATATAGTAGGTGCTAGAACTGCCAGATAAAAATAACATATAAATAATTACAGAGCAGATACATAATTTTATATGTAAAGATAGGGGCTCTGTTGTATCCATAATTCTTAGAGCAGCACATGATAAAAACAAATGCTAAATATCTATCCATTAAATGACTAAGAGAATATAATTAGATTTTTTGTAGGTCTTAAATTCATTGCTGGGAGGTATTAAGGCCTGCCTCCCAACACTTAAAGCTAAACCATAAACTATTTTACTAAGGAAGAGAAAAAAGCAATTTTCATTTTAATGAATGAGATAAAGAGACTTGGTAAATTTGAAAAACAAAATTAAATCCATTCCAAAACAATCAAGCAAGCTATTCATAATGATTGAGAAAAGATTCACACAAGAGGAAAATCAATCTTAAGAAATAATCAATAACAAGTACAGGAACATCAGCTAAGCAAGATAAAACAACAGGATTTTAAATTTTACCAATATTATTTTATAGTAAAGAGTGAGGAATAATGTTAATTTATGTTTTAATAGCATATCTAATTCAAAAGCAGTTATCTCGACTGAGGAGAGGGGAAGAAACAAACAAAAAAATCTTCCAACATGAGTAAAACAGTTTTATGGCAATACTAAATATAAAGAGTCAATAAAACATTAAATCTCAGAAAAATTTAAAGGAGCTGCCATTTCCCTTGTGGTTCTGTAAGTTTTACCTTTCCACAGAAGGATCAAAGGATTTGAGGAGACATAGAATATGAACTGGGTATATGATCACATTGTTTAATTGCACTATCACCTCCTGAAGAAAATTCAACTCCTGTGTATGATTTTCTAATAAAAATACCCAATTTTATTTCTTTTAAAAAAGTACCCTATATATTTTAATACAATTTCATGTGTTTTCAAAATATATATGGAAATACAAAAGACCTTGGATACCCAAAGGAATCTTGAAGAGGAAGAATAAATCTGAAGTCATCATATCTCCTGATTACAAAATATATTACAAGTTTCTAGTAATCAAAATAGTATGATATTGGCATAAAGACACATAGATTAATGCAACAGAATAGAGGGCCAAGAAATAAAACCACGCATATATAGTCAGTTAAAATTTCACTAAGGAGCCAAGAATATGCACTGTGAAAATGATAAACTCGTTAATAAATTATGTTGGGAAAACTGAATCACCACATGCAAAAGAATGACACTGGGCCCCTGTCTAACACTGTACACAATCCTAAAGGAAATCAACCCTGAATATTCATTGGAAAGACTGATGCTGATCCTGAAGTTCCAATACTTTGGCCACCCGATAGAAAAAACCAACTCATTGGCAAAGACTCTGATGGTGAGAAAGACTGAAGGCAAAAGGAGAAGAGAGGGCAGAGAATGAGATGGTTAGATACAGTCACCAACTTAATGGATAGGAATTTGAGCAATCTCCAAGAGACAGTGAAGGACAGGAAAGTCTAGCATGCTGCAATCCATGGGGTCACAAAGAGTTAGACATGACTTAGAGATTTAACTACTAACACTGTACACAAAAATCAAATCAAAACTTATCAAAGACTTGAACATAACATCTGAACAACTCTTGGAAGAAAACATAGAAGTTAAGCTATTTGACATTGGTCTTGGCAATAATTACTTTGATTTGACTCTAAAAGCAAAGGCATCAAGAACAAAAATAAGCAAATGGGGCTACAGCAAACTAAAATGTTTTGTGCAGCAAAGGAAAAAGGAAGCCATAAATAAAGTGTAAAGGCAAGCCACTGAATGGGAGAAAAGATTTCCAAACCATATATCAAAAAAGAGATTAGTATAAAAAACACAAAAGGAACTTACACAATTTAATAGCAAAAACAAACAAACAAACAAACAATAGAATAATCAATTTAAAATAGGCAAAGGACTTGAGTAGACAGTTTCCAAAGACATACAAATAGTCAACAGTACATGAAAATGTGCTTAATATCACTAATTAGCAGAGAAAACAAGTCAAAACTACTATGTGTTATCACCTCACAACTGTTAAGATGGTTACTCTCAAAAAACATAAGAGAGAACAAGCAAGGGGATTCTGACAAAGGAACCCTTATACAGCGTTGACGGGAATTGAAACAAGTTACGCTATAACAAATATATCAAAATTCCTTAAGAAATCAAGAAAGTAAAAATGGAGCCACTATACAGTCTAGTAATCTCACACCTGGGTATTTATCCAAAGGAAACGGACACTAATTTGAAAAGATATATGCACACTGAGGTTGACAGCAACATTATTTATAATAGCCAATATTCAGAAGCAACCTCAGTATCCATCTACAACTAAATGGGTAAAAAAGATAAGTTATGTATGCATACATATTGTAAGGTATGGAGTTAGAGTAGGTGAGGTTCAGAAAAAGAACCAGACTGGCACTCTACAGGAACAGATCACCTTTAATGAGGGGAGAAGGGGCAACAGTCAAATTAGCGAGCTGCTGCACTTACCTAAGAAAAGAGTAAGCATATATAGGCATGTGTTTGGAAAGCTACTGTCTTAAGGGGGCCTGTTCTCCAAGGTTGCTGGGAGTAGTTCTCTCTTAAAGGGCTGGGGCAAGGAGTTCTGGAGATGGGCTAGAGGCTGGGCTGGGTTGGAGCTGGGCATAATCAACCTAATGTCTATTTTTAATTCGGGTGAGAGAGTTCTTTGTTTTGCCTAGAATGGTGGGGAGGATCTGGAGGGGAGTTTTAACTCCAGGCTACCTTAAGCCATGCAACTTTCCTTCACATGTAGTTTATATAAAATATTCGTGCATACATACATACATATATATATATATATATATATATATATATAACATATATAATATAATATTATTCAGCCATAAAAAAAGAGTAGCCTTTTGTCATCTGCTATAAGATGAATGAACCTGTAGAGTGTTATACTGGTGAAATAATACAGATAAAGAGAAATGTCAGACAGAGGAAGACAAATACAGTTTGTTTTCACTTCCACGCAGAACCTAAAAATAAAATGTGATCAAAAATAACAAGATAAAAACAGACTCACAGTTACAGAAAATAAGCTATTAGTTACCACAGGGGATGAGTCGGAGGCGGGAATGATATAGGTGCAATTGGTTAAGAGGTACGAACTTGAAGTTACAAAATAAGTAAGTCACAGAGATGTGCTGTAGAGCAGAGGTAATACAGTCAATGTTTCATAACTTAGTATGGTATACAATCTATAAAAATATCAAGTCACTATGTCATTGGCAGAAGAGAGCAAGTTAGCCAAGATGGCGCGTCCAGGCTGTCTCCCTCGACCTTTTGTGAAGAACCGCCGAGGCCCTGCGGAGCACTGCGCATGCGCATCCCGAGGCCCTGGGTTGGTCTCGCGTTACTTCGTGCAGGACGCCTATACGCGAGCTCGGCCTAGGAGACGGCGGGCGGCCTCACGCCTGTGTCACTGCCGGTCCGCTGTGTCAGGGTGAGAGGAGAGAACTGCGGCACGGCCGCGGTGTCAGCCAGGAGAGAATGCTGCTGTGGCTGCCGCGCCGGACAGAAGGGGATAAGCGTGTCTGCAGTTCCCTGGCTCTTGGGGTCTTCTTCCCGCTTCAGCTCGCGCCATGCCGACCCTGGGATCAGTGCGGGCAGTGTGAACGGCGATTTAACTGGCGTAGTCAGCAGGATGAAGAGCCGTGCAGTTATATGCCTGAAATTAACGTAAATTTTGTAAGTCAACTATGTCTCAGTACACAAAAATTTTAATTTGCTGAAGATTAGACCTTATGTTAATTAGCCTTACCACAAAATAAACACAACGTGACAGAAATTCTTGAGGTTATTGATATGTTTATTAGCTTGATTATGATAATATCATAGCTCTATGTGTATGTCTAACTTATGAAATGGGACACATTAAATATGTGCAGTTTATATGTATAAGCTGTACCTCAATTCAGATATAAAAATCATTCGTAATTGCAAAAAATCAAAATATGGAAATCTAAAATATAACAAATGAAATATCTAAAAATTTAAACAGATGAAAAATTGCAGAATATTGGTGCAACTAAGTAAATACTCGCAGACATAGGAATTTAAGGTCAGTTCAGTTCAATTCCTTCACTCAGTCGCATCCGACTCTTTTCGACCCCATGGACTGCAGCATACCAGGCCTCCCTGTCCATCACCAACTCCCGGAGTTTACTCAGATTCATGTCCATTGAGTCGGTGATGCCATCTAATCATCTCATCCTCTGTCGTCCCCTGCTCCTCCCACCTTCAGTCTTTCCCAGCATCAGGGTCTTTACCAGTGAGTCAGTTCTTGGCATCAGGTGGCCAAAGGACTGGAGTTTCAGCTTCAGCATCAGTTCTTCCAATGAAAATTCAGGACTGATTTCCTTTAGGATGGACTGGTTGGATCTCCTTGTAGTCCAAGGGACTCTCAAGAGTCTTCTCCAACATCACAGTTCAAAAGCATCAGTTCTTCATCGCTCAGCTTTCTTTATAGGCCAACTCTCATCCATACATGAATACTGGAAAAACCAGAGTTTTGACTAGGCAGACCTTAGTTGGCAAAGTAATGTCTCTGCCTTTTAATATGCTGTATAGGTTGGTCATAACTTTTCTTCCAAGGAGCAAGTGCCTTTTAATTTCATGGCTGCAGTCACCATCTGCAGTGATTTTGGAGCCCCAAAAAGTAAAATCTGTCACTGTTTCCACAGAAAGAATTAAATCAAATAATGTTTGTATACAGCTAATAACAAAACCTCAAAATACACCAGATCAAATTCGGGGAACTAAAAGGTTAAAGAAATAAATACATAATTATACTAGAAAAAAAACTTTTTTAAGCCTCTAATAGCAACTGCTGAAAAAGCAGAAAAATTAACTATATAAATATTTGAAAATATTGAACAGTATTTTCTTAACTGATTTGTAGTGAACACTTTATCTAGCAGCTGTGCAATTCAAAAATTTCTAAGTATACCTGCAACATTTACCTAACTTGACCATGAAATATATTACAAGTCAGACCTGAACAATTAAAACCATATTGGTTATCCTCTCAGGCAAAAGGGGTGCTAGACTATAGTTCATGTACAATAAGATATCTATTAAAATCCCTTATTTAAAGTGAGTCAGTAAGCATCTAAGTATGCCAGGGGTCAAAGAAATGTAGTGAAAATATAACATTTTTTCGAAAGAATGATAATGAAAATTTAAATGTTTCAATTTTATGATTGCAGTACTATTGCTCTTAGAGAAAAACACATGACCTTAAATGCACACAGATAAAAAAGGAAAAGCTGGAAAACAAAACATTTAAGCTTTATATATCAAAAAAGGAGAGTGACAAATTAAATACAAAGTATAAGAAATTGAATAAAAGAGAGACAGAAATTATTGAAATAGCAATTGAACATAAAAAAGAAAAACCTTGCTCCTTGAAAAAAAATGGATATAAGGAATTAACTTCTTTCTAGTACCAGGGGAAGAGAGAAAGAAAATTATACAGTAGGAGTTAAAGGGGAGACATTACTAAAGATTTTGCTAATATTGTAAAGAATATGACAGCTTCCCAGGTGGCTTAATGGTAAAGAATCCATCTGCCAATGCAGGAGAAGCAAAAGACAGAATTTCGACCCCTGGGTCAGGAATCCCCTGGGGGAAATGACAACCCACTCCAGTATTCTTGCCTGGGAAATCCCACGGGCAGAGGAGCCTGGCAAGTTGCAGTCCATGGGGTCACAAAGAGTCAGACATGGCTAAGCACTCACGAGGTAAAGAACATGAAAAAATACAGTGAAGAACTTCTTACTAATACATTTGGAAATTTAAATAGAATGGACAAATTTCCAGAAGAAATAAATTTCCTGAAATAATAGTAAGTAGAAAATGTGACTATTTCTAAATCTGTTAAGAAATGTATTTAATTAGCTCCTCACCCTCAAATAAATCTCCAGGCCTAGATAACTTTGTCTAGTTATGCTCTTGGTATTGTTGTTTAGTCACTAAATCATGTCCAGTTTCTTTTGATCCCGTGGACTGTGGCCTTCCATATCCCATTGTCCATGGGATTTCCCAAGAAAGAATACTTTATCAATAAGTTACTCCCAACATATAAGAAGGAAGTAACAGCAGAATTACACAAATTTCTCAGTAAAGAAAGAATGAGCCAACATGTCTAAACTTGAAAACAAGAATTTCCAGATCAATTTCACTCATGAACATAAATGCATATATCCTAAATGAAATGATTATTAAACCTACTCGAGTATAGATCAAAAATATGTACATATAATATGCTATCACTTAGGTGGATTTTTTCTGTTAATGCAAGTTTGGGCTATTTCTCAAAATTCAACTGCTAAAATTTAGCATATCACCAGAATCCATATGATTTTACATTATTATTTGGTAAAATTCAAAATCTATATTAATAAAAATTATGGTAATAACATATGTCTAGGAGGCAAATAAATTCCCTAATTTCTTAAGTATTTTATACATGAACACAGAGAAAACATCATACTTAATGATGAGATATCATGGTATTTCATGATATAATGGTGAGATATCAAAGTCAGTTTTGCTGTTAGAAACAATATAATCACCATTTTTATTCAACCCTGCATATACCTTATATGGTATTCAATACTGCGTCTAGCATATATGTTGGAAAAATCAAACAGAAGATGTGCAAGATCCCATTAAAAATCTGTAAACCATTACTGAGAAATAAACTAAATGACACTTGAATTAATATATGTAACATATTAGAACTCCAATGTCAACATATGAAATAGTGTTACAATAATTGATATTAAATCAATCTATAATTTATCATTATGTCATATTTCAAATGTGAAGTGTGGTGTATTAACAGTTATGCTAGGACAATAGAGTAAATTTTGAATGTCCCATGCAAGCCTGAGATCATGAACTATCTAGATTAAATTAATTTCCATTCAGCAATACAGCAAGAAGTTTTGTAGAAATTGATATAATAATCCCACAATTTATATGAAAGTATAAAATCCAAACAAAGCAAGACAATCCCGAAGAAGAACAAAATTTGAGAATTTGCATAGTAGTTCAAGGTTTATTGCAAACTCTAGTAATTAGCATGATGGAGTATTAACACAAATATTAAGAAAGAAGTAAATGGAAGAAAATAAGAGACTAGAAACAAAATCACCTATGTATGCGCACTTGCTTTCTGAAAAGTTGAAAAGGTAATAATAAGGGAATTGGCACTTTTTTCAATAATCATAAGCAATTGCATATCTATATGAAGTCTATAATTTTGACTCATATTTCATACTAATTGAATTGCAAATCTAATTTTGCAAGCTACAACAATAAAAAGTATAATAGATAACACAGGAACTTTCATGATCTTGTGGCAGAAAGTATTTTTTAAGTAGGAAATAAAAAATACTCATAGAAAATTAGGGCAACATTAAAATTAAAAGATAGTGTTTATCAAAATAAAAATCTCAGAAAGTGAAAAGGTCAGCCACAGAGCAGAAAAATGCGTTTGGCAATTATACTAATTTCATATACAGAACGTATAGAGAACTTCATTAAATTAACAGGTCAACACAAATAAAACTGTGAAATTCAATGTCAACTTCACAGAAGATCACATGGATGATGCACATATGAAAATATACCTAATATACTTTATTAGTCATCAGAGAAATGCAAATTAAAACCATAATGAGATACTACTCCACATCCACCAGGAAGACTATTTTTTAAATAGTCAGAAAATAGTAAATTATTTTCAGAAACAGAAATAAATCAAAGTTTCTTTTTGTAATAAATATAACATGTTAAAAGCTCTTCAGAAAGTGATTGTGCATTATCAACTGGACATGACTGTGCCTATAACTTAGCAATTCCACTTCTATGAGAACCCCATTTCAAATATATTTGACTATGTATAATATACATTTAATATATTTTTCATATGTTATAAAGCATGTAGTTATACATATAATCACATACATTATGTATATTTTACTTATACAGGTATATATGTAATATGTACATATAGTCACAGGCACAATATTTATAATATCCATGAAATGGAAATAATATAGAATTTTAATTTGTTGCATATTCATAAAGTGAAATATTATACAGCAATGAAAATTGACACACTACTCCATACATAACTTACCTAAATTTCATAAACATGTTCAAATGAATATTGTCAGACTAAAAAGTACATATATTCTATAATTTCACTTATATAAAACATAAATGCCAGCTAAATTAATATATGGTCATGTAACTTATTAAAAATTTAAACTTAAGATGGTGACAATTGAGAAGAAAACAATGCAGGCTTCTGAAAGCAATTGAGATTTTATTTGTGTATTTATGATGTGGCTTCAAAGTAGTATTTCTTTGTGAAAATTTACTAGATATTTTTCCACACTATACTTCAGTAAAATATTTTTTTTAATTTAAGTAAAAGATAAAATATGATTCTTGCCCCATGGGCAACTGCCAAGGTTCATTGGATCATAGAGGAAGCAAGGGAATTCCAGAGAAACATCTACTTCTGCATCATTGACTACTCTAAAGCCTTTGACTGTGTGAATCACAGCGAATAGTGAAAAATTCTTAATGAGATGTGAATACCAGATCACCTAACGTGTCTGCTGAGAAACGTATATGTAGGTCAAGCAGCAGCCATGAGAACCAGACATGGAACACAGACTGGTTCAAAATTGGAAAAGAAGTATGACAAGGCTGTGTATTGTCACCTTGATTACTGAAATTCCATACAGAGTACATTATGTGAAATGCTGGGCTGCATGAATCACAAGCTGGAACCCAGATTGCTGACAGGAGTATCAACAATCTCAGATATGCAGATGATACCACTCTAATGGCAGAAAATGTAAAGGAACTAAAGAGCGTCTTGATGAGGGTGAAAGAGGAGAGGAAAAAAGCTGGCTTGAAACAACATTCAAAAAACTAGTATCATGGCATCTGGTCCCATCAGTCAGTTCAGCCACTCAGTCATGTCCGACTCTTTGCGACCTGATAAACCGCAGCACACCAGGCCTCCCTGTCCATCACCAACTCCCAGAGTTTACTCAAACCCGTGTCCATTGAGTCGGTGATGCCATCCAGCCATCTCATCCTCTGTCGTCCCCTTCTCCTCCTGCCCTCAATCTTTCCCAGCATCAGGGTCTCTTCAGATGAGTCAGTTCTTCACAGCAAGTGGTCAAATTATTGGATTTTCAGCTCAGCATCAGTCCTTTCAGTGAATATTCAGGATTGATTTCCTTTAGGATGAACTGGTTGGATCTCCTTGCAGTTCAAGGGACTATCTTGTCCCATCACTTCATGGCAAATAGAAGGGCTAAAAGTGGAAGCAGTGACAGATTGTCTTTTCTTGTTTTCTAAAATCACTGCAGATGTGGCTGCAGCCATGAAAATAAAAGATGCTTGCTACTTGGAAGGAAAGCTATAACACATCTGGACACCATAGTATAAAGCTGAGACATCACGATGCCGACAAAGATCCATACAGTCAAAGCGATGGATTTTCCAGTAGTCACGTATACATGACTGTTGGGAGTTGTACCATAAAAAAGGCTGAGCACTTAAGAATTGATGTTTTTGAATTGTGATGCTGGAGAGGACTCTTGAGAGTCCCTCGGACACAAAGAGATCGAACCAATCAGTCCTAAAGGAAATCAACCCAAAATATTCATTGGAAGGATTGATTCTGAAGCTGAAGCTCCAATACTTTGGGCACCCGCTGTGAAGACCCAACTCATTGGAAAAGACCCTGATGCTGGGAAAGATGGAGAACAGGAAGTGAAGGGGGCAGCTAAGGACCAGAGGGTTGGATGGCATCACCAACTCAATGAACATGAGTCTGAGCAAGCTCCAGGAGATAGCGAAGGACAAGGAAGCCTGGCATGAGGCCATCCAAGGGGTGGCAGAGAGGCAGACATGACTTAGCAGCTGAACAACAACAGCATGCCCCAAAGTAATGTGTGCCCCTAAAAGTCTCTGTAGAAGAATGACACTATCTTCAAAGTTAATTTTTAATGTTTAGTAGCTCGCAGATACTTTTCTAAACACTTTTCATCCACTATTTTCTTCAGCAGTTTATGAGATAGATACTATACATTTTACATGGAGAGCAACTGAGGCCAGAAGGATTTAGTAACCTGTGCAGTCTCCTGCAGTTAATGACTGGAACAGAAAGATTGTGAATCTGACTCCTATTTTTTAAATAAGATTATTTCTTTATAATTCATGATCCTCTCTAATATATCTCTTTTTGTACCCAAAATGAAGAATATCATATCAAGATGTACTCTAATCAAGGGACTAGGTCTTTTTTATCTTCTTCATAATAAAAATGGTAAGTATATTGAAAGGAGCCATCAGGACTTCTAAGGGACTTCCTCTCTTCTCCTAGGTCTTATTGGTGAGTGGAATGGGGATGGGAAGAGGAAAACTCATATGAGGACTTCTCTGGTGGCTCAGTGGTAAAGAATTTGCCTGCCAGTTTGGGAGATGCAGGAGCCAGGATGAGCCTCTGGAAAGGGAAATGGTAACCCACTCTAGTATTCTTGCCTGGCAACTAACCAGGCGTGGACAGAGGAACCAGGTGCGCTGCTGTCCGTGAGGTCACAGAAGAGTTGGGCGTGACTTGCTGACTAAACAGCAACAAGCGTATTAAGGCTGGATGACTATATTTGGAGAAAATATTTGCTGCCTACCCTTGTTTTCTTGTTGGTGCGGTAAAGTATCCTCCGTATTAGGGATTAGCAAGTAGGTTTTTTCTTTTTGTTTCTTATTTTTAAAATAGTTTCTGCTTTCATCAGTGCCATAATTTATTTCCCCCCAAATGTATTATTTGCTGTGGATCTTTAATTCTTTTTAACTGAAAAAAAATACATCAGTGTATAATAGAATATTATGTTTTGCATGTATATAGTCATAACTCTCTATCATTAACTGTAAGCAATTTTAAAATGCAGTGGTCAATATTTTAAATATTTTAAAATATGACTAAGTTGCTGATTGAGTCACACATAATTCGTTAAATAACTCAGGGTTATTATGTTGCACTCTTAAAATGCTTCTTTGTACCCCACTTGAAATAATAATAATTGTAGCTTTGATTTTTGAAACTTCATATTCTCCCTCTGCTACTGATTTGCATTATATGCTAAAAGACATTTTGAGTTAAAGCAGTAAAAAAAAATGTTAAATAATGAAAAGCGCTGCCATAGTGATTTTTCTTTCTCTTCACTCTGAGTTGTCACATTCCACTTTCATTTAATCCTTATGTCACTTGAAGTCCTGAATGTTTCATTCTACTTCAGAAGAAAACTCACTAAAATATATTTCTGGAAAGGTTAGTCCTAGAACCCCCAAGGAGATTTCATGCTAACAGGATACATTCAATTCTTTCCCTTTTTCCTACCATGCAGAGTTTTAAATATATATATTTTCAGATCACAGTTGACCAGAAAAGTTCACCTATGCCAGGATCTGCCTACACATAATGTATAGTTTGTATGGTTTTTGGATACTATCATTAAATTTTAAAGAAATTTCATCAAAAGTGTTCAAATGAATGAAAATGTATTACCCTGCTTTTTTAAAGTTCTGTATTTATATTTTCAGACATTCTTGTTTAAAAATTCATTAAAAATGTATCATTCTTTGGAATAAAATGCTACACTTTAGATATAAGACCTGTCTGGTCACTAGTAACTTAGGTGAAATTTGAGGTCAATGTAATAAAAATACAAACCTAATTTGACAAGTATAACAAATCAATTTCTTTTTTTTTTTTTTTTTTTTTTTGCCTTTTGTCTCCCTTTTGAGAAAAAAAGGGGGAGAAAGCACTATTAAGAAAGCAAAAACTAAGCTTCTCAATTGTAAGATCAGATATAAAACACAAGGTGAACAATTTTCATTAATTAGGCAACTCAATTTTCACATTCCCCTGTGGCTTAGCTGGTAGAGAATCCATCTGCATTGTGGGAGACTTGGGTTCTGTCCCTGGGTTGGGAAGATTCCCTTGGAGAAGGGAAAGTCTACCCACTCCAGCATTCTGGCCTGGAGAATTCCATGGACTATATAGCTGATGGGGTCGCAAAAAGTCTGACACATATGAGCGACTTTCACAAATCATAGAAGACCATACAAAAGACACATCAGTTTGCACTACAGTTGAATACATGCACAGTGGTCTGGACTGGACATCTGCATTGCCACTGTAAATCATAATAAATGGTTTTGTCCATCTACACATGATTTCATGATAAATGAAGGCAAATTTTCACAAACTGCAAAGCAGAATGAAACAATATAAATGTCTAATTTTATAAAATTAAAGGTGGTGAGATTCTAAATTAAAACACCTAAAGCTTTACACCTAATCTAACATTGAGTAAGGGCTCAAGCAATTGACTCAAGTTTCCTTCAATTCCTGGAGCTTCCCAGGTGGCTCACAGTAAGGAGTCTGCCTGTTATGTAAGAGAATCAGATTCGATCCTTGGGTTGGAAAGATTCCCTAGAGGAGAGCATAGCAACCCACTCCAGTGTTCTTGCCTGGAGAATTCCATGAACAGAGGAGCCTGGCGGGCTACAGTCCATGGGGTTGCAAAGAGTCAGACATGACAGAACAACTATCACTTTCACGTTCTATCACGTTTCACTATTTCAAGTTCTATCACTTAAAATAGTGTGAGAAGATAATTATTCATGAATATCTCCTGTTTTTGTGTCCCACGTCACTGCCATCTGCGAGTCTTGTGAAGAAGACACTTGCTTTCTTTCATTTTAAACAATCTCTTCAAGGATATTTGTTTCAATGAAAAGTCTTGAAGTGACTCATTCAAAGAGCAAAAAGGTGGGGGATGTTCCAAGTGCAATTGAAAAGAATGTATACTCTTACATTTGGCTGGCATGATCTGTGTACATATCATTTAATCCCATATGATTTGATGTGTCATTTAAGGCCAGTGTTGTTGATTTTCTGTCTGGATGATCTGTTTATTGATGTAAATACGAAACATTACTATGAACAAAGCTAGTGGAAGTGATGGAATTCCAGGTGAGCTATTTCAAATCCTAAAAGATGTTGCTGTTGAAATGCTGCAATCAATATGCCAGTAAATTTGGAAAACTCAGCAGGAGCCATGGGACTGGAAAATTCAGTTTTCATTTCAATCCCCCCTAAAAAACAATGCCAAAGAATGCTCAAATTGCTCTACAATTGCACTCATTTCGTGTGCTGTCAAGATTATGCTCAAAATTCTTCATCAGTACATGAACTGAGAACTTCCAGATGTTTAAGGTGGATTTAGAAAAGGCAGAGGCATCCAGAGATCAAATTGCCAACTTCTGTTGGATCATAGAAAAAGCAAAGGAATTTAAAAAACACCTACTTCTATTTCGTTGACTACACTAAAGCCTTTAACTGTGTGGATCACAACAAATTGTGAAAACCCTTAAAGAGATTAGAATACTAGACCATCTTATCTGCCTCCTGAAAAACCTGTATGCAGGTCAAGAAGCAACAGTTAGAACCAGACATGTAAAACGAACTGGTTCCAAATCAGGAAAGGAGTACGTCAAGGCTGTATACCATCACCCTACTTATGTAACTTTTATGCAGAGTACATCATGAGAAATGCTGGGCTGGACGAAGCACAAGCTGCAATCAAAATTGCTGGAAGAAATATCAATAACCTCAGATATGCAGATGACACCACCCTATGACAGAAAGTGAAGAAGAACCAAACAGCCTCTTGATGAAAGTGAAAGAGGATAGTGAAAAAGCTGGCTTAAAACAATATTCAAAAAGCTAAGATCATAGCACCTGGTCCCATCACTTCATGGCCCATCACTAGATGGGCAAAAAGTTGCTACTTTGTACATGGGATTCTCCAGGCAAGAATACTGGAGTGGGTAGCCGTTCCTTCTCCAGGGGATCTTCTTGATCTGGGGATCAAACCCAGGTTTCCTGTATCGCAAGCAGATTCTTTACCATCTGAGCCATGGAGAAGCCCCAAATTTCAACTGACCAACATAGTAACTTAACAGTCAAGTATATTATGAAATGATTACTATGGTAAATCTTGTCACCATACAAAATTATTGCAGTATTATTAACCATATTCCCTATGCTGTATAGTAAATTCCCATGACTGACTTTATAACTAAAAGTTTGTGATTCTTAATCCCCTTCACCTATTCCACCCAATTTTTCACTCTCCTTTCCTCTGGCACCTACTAGGTTGCACTGAGTAATTAAGTATGTTTCTGTTTTGTTTTTAAAACATGAAATTTTAGTTTTACATGCTTCACAAATGAGTTGGTCATCTGAAATCACATTTTGCAAGCCCTTCTATCAGTTTTATTCTAAATCAATGTTTAATTTTCTACAACTTACATTTAGTATTTTGGGAAAAAATTCAAATGACATCATTTTAATTAATTTTTGACATTAGTTTTTTTTAATCTACTTTTGCAAATAGTGACCCTTCTGCTTAAGATCCCTTCTCATCATTGCTTAACTGCTAGTTACTTTTAGTCTTAGTTTAGTGTTATTCATCTTGAGAATTATTTTCTAATTTCTCACATGAATTAACCATTTTCCTAAGTAACAAACCCTTATTGAGGAATAAAATATGTGCTTGGAGTTTTTCTAGACAATAAAGATAGAGTGAAGGCAAAGCACAATGTATTTAATCGATGAGTTATGCTATGCAAACACCAAGGCCTTTGAGGAGCTTCCATACTTGTGTGAAGAGCCAGAACACTAACATGGATCTTCCCACTGATCTAATCTTGGTTTCTGAATCTTATAAAAGTAAAATAAAGTAACATGATAGCGACTTCTAGGTGGTGGAGGCATTGAAAAAAAATGCTAAAAGTAGAATTATGAGAGAGTGAAAAAGGCCTTATATTGGACCATGTGTGATATGTCCAAGAACAGAAAGAAATGTTTGAGATTAGTTAATCTTGGCATTTTGGACAAAATGGAAAAAGAGAAGCAGGCAGACAAGATGGAGGAAAATGAACAGATGCTCAGCATTGCTAATCATCAGAGGAATGCATATTAAAACAACACCTTACATGTCAGAATGTCTATCATCAAAAAAATTATAAGTAATAAATGTTGGCAAAGATGTGGAGAAGAGGGAACCCTGGTACACTCTTCTTGGGAGTGTAAGTCGGCTCAGTCACTGTGAAAAACAGTATAGAGTTTCCTGAAAAAATAAAACTACAACTACAAGTTGATCCAGCAATTCCACTGCTGGTTGTATGCCCAAAGAAAATGAAAGCACAAATTTGAGAAACTACTTGCATCTCACTGTTCATAATAGCTTTATTACAAGTGCCAGGTATGGAAGCAACTTGAATTCCCGTGACAGATGAATGAATAAACAAGACGTTTTATATATATAGCGCACATCTTTTTGTGCACCTAAATGCATATATATATGTAATGATAAAATATTATTCAGTGATAACAAGTAATGAAATTTTGCCATTTGAAACAATGTAGATGAACCTAGAGAGTATTATACTTAGCATTATACTTGGTAAAATAAGTAATTCAGAGAAAGACAAGTACTGTATAATTTAACTTATAAGCGAAGCCATAAAAAATGCAAGTTATTATATATGTTAAAACAGATATTGACTCACAGATACAGAAAACAAACTAGTGAATAGAATGAAGTAGACGTGGCAAGTTAGGAATATGGGATTAAGAGATAAAAACTATTAATGCTATGAATAAGATAAATATGCAACAAGCATATATTATACAGTCAGTTCAGTTCAGGTCAGTCGCCCAGTTGTGTCTGACTGTTTGTGACCCCATGGACTGCAGCACGCCAGGCCTCCCTGTTCATCACCAGCTCCCGGAGCTCACTCAAACCCATGTTGGTAATACCATCCAACCATCTCATCCTCTGTCATCCCTTTCTCCTCCCACCTTCAATCTTTCCCAGCATCAGGGTCTTTTCAAAAGTGTCAGTTCTTCGCATCAGGTGGCCAAAGGATTGGAGTTTCAGCTTCAAAATCAATCCTTCCAATGAATATTCAGGACTGATTTCCTTTAGGATTGACTGGTTGGACCTCCTTGCAGTCCAAAGGACTCTCAAGAGTCTTCTCCAACACCACAGTTCAAAAGCATCAATTCTGTGCTCAGCTTTCTTTATTGTCCAACTCTCACATCCATACATGACCACTGGAAAAAGCATAGCCTTGACTAGATGGACCTTTGCTGACAAAGTAATGTCTCTGCTTTTTAATATGCTATCTAGGTTGGTCATAGTTTTTCTTTGAAGGAGCAAGTGTCTTTTAATTTCATGGCTGCAACCACCATCTGCAGTGATTTTGGAGCCAAAAAAAGTAAGGTCTCTCACTGTTTCAATTGCTTTCCCATCTATTTGCCATGAAGTGATGGGACCAGATGCCATGATTTTAGTTTTCTGAATGTTGTTTTAAGTCAACTTTTTCACTCTCCTCTTTCACTTTCATCAAGAGGTTGTTTGGTTCCTCTTCACTTTCTGCCATAAGGGTGGTGTCATCTGCATATCTGAGGTTACTGATATTTCTCCCGGCAATCTCAATTCCAGCTTGTGCTTCCTCCAGCCCAGCATTTCTCATGATGTACTCTGCGTATAAGTTACATAAGCAGGGTGACAATATACAGCCTTGACGTACTCCTTTTCTGATTTGGAACCAGTCTCTTGTTCCATGTCCAGTTCTGACTCGTGCTTCTTGATCTGCATACAGATTTCTCAGAAGGCAGCTCAGGTGGTCTGGTATTCTCATCTTTTAAAGAATTTACCACACTTTGTTGTGATCCATGCAGTCAAAGGCTTTGGCATAGTCAATAAAGCAGAAGTAGATGTTTTTTCTGGAACTCTGTTGCTTTTTCGATGATCCAACGGATGTTGGCAATTTGATATCTGGTTCCTCTGACATTTCTAAAACCAGCTTGAACATCTAGAAGTTCATGGTTCATGTACTGTTGAGGTCTTGCTTGGAGAATTTTGAGCATTATTTTTCTAGTGTGTGAGATGAGTACTATTGTGCAGTAGTTTCAGCCTTCTTTGGGATTGGAATGATAACTGACCTCTAGTCCTGTGGCCACTGCTAAATTTTCCAGATTTGCTGGATATTGAGTGCAGCACTTCCACAGCATCATCTTTTAGGATTTGAAATAACTCTACTGGAATCCCATCACCTCCACTAACTTTGTTCATAGTAATGCTTCCTAAGGCCCACTTGACTTCGCATTCCAGGGTGTCTGGCTTTAGGTGAGTGATCACACCATCATGATTATCTGGGTCTTGAAGATATTTTTTTGTACAGTTCTGTGTATTCTTGCCACCTCTTCTTAATATCTTCTGCTTCTGTTAGGTCCATACCATTTCTGCCCTTTATTGTGCCCATCTTTGCATGAAATGTTCCCTTGGTATCTCTAATTTTCTTGAAGAGATCTCTAGTCTTTTCCATTCTGTTGTTTTCCTCTATTTCTTTGCACTGATCTGAGGAAGGCTTTCTTATCTCTTCTTGCTATTCTTCGGAACTCTGCTTTCAAATAGGTATATATTTTTCCTTTTCTCCTTTGCCTTTCACCTCTTTTTTTTTCACAGCTATTTGTAAGGCCTCCTCAGACAACTTTTTTGCCTTTGTCTTTCTTGGGGATGGTATTTTATACAGTACAGGGTAATAAAGCCATTATTTTGAAATAACTTTAAGAATAATTATACTGAGTTAATATGTTGTACATCTCAAACTACCATGGTATAGTATTATAAATCAATTATTCTTCAATAAAAAAATACAAACTATATCACAGAAGATAAATTCCATCTCGATTAGCTACTTATCAGTTCACTAAAAATGTTGGTTTTGAAGTGACAGTCATATGTCAGGAACATGGCAGGGTGTATCTTTGGATATGATGTTTACATTTAATAAATTCCTTACTGCTATAATTTAATGGATGCTTCCAGTAAGGTAATTATCTTGGGTACCACAAAATAACACTCCTATACCTCTTCAGAAAAGTTTTTAGGTATAGAGAATTTGAAGTGCAGATTATTAATGGCTAAACCTGACAGATATAAGCATTCTATTAAAATCTCTTAGATTAAATGTTATTTTCTATAATACATGTACTTATTTATTACCTAATTTGAGGATCATTTTTAAAGTTAAATCTAGGATAATCATATTGTGTCTTCTGGAAGACTACTTGAGAAAATAAGTGAAGGTTGTGTTTAGATTTTTAACATTACAAGTGGCCATAGAAATAATCTCATCACAGTTCTTATTTAATAGGTAAATCATGTGGTCTAGTACTCTTGCCTGGGAAATCCCATGGACAGAGGAGCCTGGTAGGCTACAGTCCATGGGGTCACGAAGAGTCAGACACAACTGAGCGATTTCACTTTCACTTTTCACTTTCATGCACTGGAAAAGGACATGGCAACCCACTCCAGTGTTCTTGCCTGGAGAATCCCAGGGATGGTAGCCTGGTGGGCTGCCGTCTATGGGTCACTCAGAGTCAGACACGACTGACGTGGCTTAGCAGCAGCAGCAGCAGAGATGCTAAATAACTTTACAAACAGTATACATCCAGTTGCGTTAGACACAGGAAAGAATCTAATTTACCAGCCTTATTCTCTATCTCTGTTAGTTTATTTCCACAATATCAGAGTAGACTACAATTGCTGTTATTGTATTAACTGTGATACCCTTCTTTTAAAAAGCACAGCGATACTTTTTTGTTCACTTTGTCTGTCCAGTACCTAAAAAGGTATCTTGAACCTAGTAGGTGCACAATAAATGATGACAAACAATTAGTGAAAGAATGAATGAATAAAAGGAAATGATTTAATATGGCTGTAAAACATTCAAAAAGTCAAGGATGATATGTCATTTCTGAGTGTAAGATTTCTAGTTACTGAGATTTTCCTTTTGTATGAAATGCATTTCTTTTTCATTACTATATAATATATATTATTAAACTTGCTTAGCTCAATTTAATTTTAACAGGAACTGATGATCCTTCAGTTAATATTTTGCCTGAAAATGGGTTCAATTTGCATGTGGGTAATTGAATTTTTTTTGCTTCAAATTTCTGCAGTGCAAAAAAAAAAAAAAATTTCTGCAGTGCACTTCCTTCTACTCAATACTAAAGTTTTTTAGGGAAAACACCTTTAAACATATGCATATAAGGTCACATTTGTGGCACAATCCAAAATAATCACATGTCTATTTATGAAGGAGATGCTCAAATGACCCATTTAAAAGCTGAAAATCATTTTGACTGATTAAAAGTAGTGAGAAGCAAACAAAGTGTTTTGTGGTAATGATGAGCTATTTAAATGTGATGGAGACTGTGGACTTTCAGAAGAGATGGAAATACACCCATCAAACTCCACACCGTAATGTACATGTGTGCATAAAGAAAGAAACCAGCACAGGCGCTGCAAACTGGGGAGGCTGTCAGTCAAGTGATAAGGTAATTCAAGAAATGTACGCTACGTAGTGTAAAGATGGGATCAGACGATAGAAGTCTGCTCCGATTTGATAAACTGCAGGGAGCAATATGCTAAATGAGGAATGAAAACAGAAAAGGCATTACCATTATTACTTGCAAGATGCCAGGCATTTCTCTACAAAGTTACTTGCATGAATTTGTTTAACTTTCCCAGCTCTATCAGGTGGACATTCCTATAAGAAGAACAAAGAATGTAAGCTACTTCACAAGAATTCAGATGGTTACTAATTTTCAAACCTCTGGCAATTAGAACCCAAAGTGAGCATTCCTAGGTAATCTGCTGTCTTGCCTCACACATAATAGTTACATAAATTATAATAATCAATATATCTCAAATCTAAATAGGTATTAAATGTATAATTTGAAAAAAAAATGAAAAAGGCACACAAAAAAGTAAAAGATTATAATTTGAAAGAATATTTAATGACATATTTGAATATTCACAGCTCTTGGCTGAGTTTAAAAATTCTAAATGACTATGAAAGGATGCATACACATACAATGTGCTTGACTAACCATGTTTAAAATTACATGTATTTTTCAGGAAACATATGGGTGGTTCATTTTCTATACCATTGGATGTGGGAGAATATCTCACTATACTTTCACACATGAATGAAAACTGGTTGTATATATAAAAATAATAAATAATTAGTCACATGATTTTTTATTTGAAATAAGATATTTCAGTATATGGAAGGACTACTAATAAACTTAAGGTCAATAAAACACATGAAGCAAGATAGAATGCTGTAGATATGGGAAAAAATTGAAGGCAAAATCCTAAAAGTAAATTTGATAATATTTGTATAATCACATTTTATACAATTTCAGATTAAAACAGTCTAAATAGTGGGAAAGAGGTGGAATTCAGGAACAGAATAAATCTTTGTGTCAATGAATATTAGGGTACATGTGAATATTAGGGTACATTTCATACTTAAATGCTCATTGGAAACAAATTTCCAATTTCTACTGACTGCTATAGAAAATGCCATGTTTAGCAAAACATTTGAATACTTAATCTATTTTTTCCATTCTGAAGATTATGCTTATTTCTAACAGGTGTGCCAACTTTGAGTACAGACATATTTTCTATATTTTAAGAGTTAGAAGCAAGTGTATTTACTTTTTTTGAATAGAGAACATGAAACATTCTATAAGCAATGCAAAGACAAAAAAAGAGCAGACTAGCTTGTACTACCTATCACAGAACTTCACATTTAGTATATTATTTATAAATATCTACTAAATGTTAATAATCTTATACCAAATAATATCTTATTCTCAAGACTGATTTCCTGTTGTCCAGATGGACATATTTGTTTGATAAAGTTTGCTGAATTAATGCCTAGAATGGTTGAAACAGAAAGAAGCGTTTCTCTCTTCTAAAGATGGAAGAGTCTATTACTTCCTGGAAAGAGAAAAATGTAACAACAATTTATTGAATATGTTCGCACGTGTAATTTAAGTGCTTATTTCTTCTTATTAAAGAGAACAGTGTATAAGGAAAACGTGTACTCATATATGTCAAAAAGGATTTGAGTTGGAATTGTATGATTCCAGCAATACGACACAGTTGGAAAGACAACACTACGGAGTCAGTAAAAAGATCAGTTCTTGCCAGAGGGTAGGATAGAGAAGCAAACAATGGACAAAGCCGAGAGGAATTTGAAAGCAGTGAGACTACTCCACACAATACTGTAATGAGGGATATACTTCATTATACATTTGTCTAAACTCACAGAATGTACAAAATCAAGAGGAAATCCTAATGAAAATTATGAACTTTAGGCGATAATGATGTGCCAATGCCTGTCCACCAGTTGTAACAAATGTACCACTTGAGGTGACGGGGTTGCTGCTAATGGAGGTTATTTGCATGTGTTGGGGAAGGTGGTATATATGGGAACTCTGTACCTTCTGCTCAGTATTGATGTGAATCTAAAACTTCTGTAAAAAATAAGTCTATGCTTTGGCCAATAGTATAAGGCAGAAATAACACCGTGCCAAAACGCACGGCCTCAAAAGACCTAATATATTTCTCCTTTCCTTCTTGTGTTTCTGACATTGCCGTGAGCAAAAAAAAAAAAAAAAAAGCATGAATGATCCACTAGTTGTAGGAGAAGGAATAGAATAGAGTCACTTGGAGCAGAAACAAATCATCCGAATGAGGGCTAGCCTAGATCAGCAAGCTCTCATACAACCACGGGTCTTTCCAGGTGGAGCAGTGGTAAAAAAGCTGCCTGCCAATGCAGGAGATGAGAGAGATGCAGGTTTAATCCAGGTTCGATCTCTGGGTCAGGAAGATCCCCTGGAATAGGAAATAGCAAAACCCACTCCAGTATTCTTGCCTGGAAAATTCCATGGACAAAGGACTCTGGTGGGCTATAGTTGGTGGGGTCACAATGAGGGGACATGACTGAGCAACTGCGCACACACACATCCAACCACAGATGCATGAGAACAAACGGCTATTATTTTAAGTCAAAAAATATATATATAAAGTTTAGTTAAAAAAAATATGAGCATGAGCTAAGAGATGCCTGTTGGAGTGTGAAATAAGAAATATGCTATTTTAAGATCGATATGGAGATTTGCACACAAAGAAACACAGTAAAACTTGGTGCTAAGATCCCAGGAAAGTCTATCTCTAAATCTGGGCAAGCCAGAGGTTCAGGGTACAGCAGGCTCAGAAAACATTTTAAAAATCTCTATCATAGTTTAAGTTCCTCATAGAGAAGCTTTATTTTACAGTGGAACTATTGAACTATAAAACTAACCAGGTTTATAGTCAACTAACAGAATTCAACCAGGTTATTTTAGTATTTTAGCATGCAAATCATCCTCCAGAACAGCAAGATGGAGAAGGAGAAAATAGAATGGAATACATATTAAAAAATAGACTGATTTATGTAAGATCTTCAAGTATAGTAGATGTGAGGATAAGAAGAAACCATTAAGAACTGAGTGAATTGTCAATGAATTTCAGTTAAATTGAAATTCAGGCCTGGATACCCATGAAAGGATTTGATGATAGAATGGAAAATCTAGGGAGGATATCAACAAATATTTCCTATCTCACATATTTTATTATCCTGGCACCACCTTGGACTGGTTAATTTTATGGTCAATTTGACTGAGCTAAAAGATATCTAGATAGCTGGTATTAATAGAACATTACTTCTCAGTGTATCTGTGAAGGTGTTTCTCAAGGGATTATTATTTGAATCTGGAGACTGAGCAAAGAAGACCACCATCACTAGCACGTGTGGGCATCGTCTCCTCTCTTGAGGGCTTGACTACAACAAAAGCCTGAAGGAAATGCAAATTTGCTCTATGTGCTCAGGCTGAGACACTTGTCTTCTACCCCTGGTCATCTCTGCTCCTGGTTTTCAGACTTTTGGACTCAAACTGAATTACAGAATAAGTTTTCCAGGCTCCCAGCTGGAAGATAACAGATTTTAGGATTTTTTAGCCTCCACACTCATGTGAGGCAATGCGTATGACAGATATGTGTGTACACACACACACACAGACACACAGACACACATGCACACACAGATACACACACACAGACACACACACACACAGACACACACAGACACAGACACACACAGACACACACACACATGCACACACAGACACACACGCACAGACACACACACACAGACACACAGACACACATGCACACACAGATACAGACACACAGACACACACACACACAGACACACACACCACACATACACACACAGACACAGACACACACACCACACACAGACACACATGCACACACAGACACACACACACAGACACAGACACACACCACACACACACACATACACACACACACATTGATGTTAGTGACAAACATAATTCAATTACCATATAAAAAATAAGTTTACAGAGTTACAAAATATATTTTGTTCTAAATAATTTTAGGTAAATAAAACAGTCTTCTCTGTTGAGAGAAAATTATTATTATTTTTCCTTTGGGACAGCAAATTGAATCCAATTTCCATAGGTATTTCATGGTTTCTAAACTGTAATTCCTCAAATATAATTATTAGTTTAACTGACATTTTATACTTTTGGTTGCTTAATTTAGAGGTAAGAAAAGATAATTGCACTTTAATTTTCTCATTTCTACAAAATAGAATGCTACTGACAATAATGTTTCTTCTCTTCAAAAGAAAATTGCTATGATAAAAACGCCACTTTGAATATCATGAAATTTTAAATAGAGTTTTCATTATGTAAAACATAGATTATTTAGCTATTGTAGTTGTTATAATTTTTAAACTCATGTGAAAACTGATTTGATAGTTTACAGAATAAAGAAAAAATGGAAACTGTTTAATTTTAGTTAATTTAATACCCTTATTTTCTATCCATATAATATAACTTTAGCTTTTGTGCTCGTCATGAAAACTAAATTGTATAGAATCATTCTTTTAGGTAAAGAGAATCATTTTTCTTTTTTCCTTATCATCCTATGAATACCATTTTCTCATCACACACTCCTTCAAAACAGAGCTCATAAGTTTCCGTGAAACCTGGTTTCTGATGGTCATAAATTGCTTCTTCCCAACAGATAACCACAAATCAAATCAGAGATTATCAAATAGCAGCCCGAAATGATGCCCCCTCCTCATGTCCTTCTGCTGTGAGTGTCAGAGGACCCACTGCGAAGGGGAGGTTAGAGGCATCGTTTATATGTCTGGATCCCCACAGTGCCAAAACAACTGATGTAAAGTACAATTTCAATATGTCGAACTACTTTTTTCTGTCTACAAGAAAACAGGTAATCCGTGTGTGCATCTGCGATGCCCTTTCTCAGCTGCATTTGTCGTTGTTTTTGATAGCAAAATGCACAGATGTGAAATCCATCTCAATGTAATTAGTCAAGTATTTATTACATGTCTGTAAGTTGTTCAAAACAGGACTAGTATCTGTGAAAGACATGAGAGAAGAACCCTGCCGCGCACAGATCACTGCAAATGGAGCCATGAATTCTTAGTGGGGACACAGTCCTGCATGTGATAAACAAAGAAATAGCTTTATAAGTAAGTCAAGAATTGAATGAAGCTGAGAATCAAATTTACCGCAAATTAATATGCTTATTCTTCAGAAGTGACATGTGTTTCCCAATGGTTAGATGGAAGTATTTATGTTAATTCTGCTGATGATACATTGTCCTAAAAACAAATTCCTTTTCTGTTACTGCTATCCTATGGTTCTTGAAATAGTAAAACCCTCCATTTTTATTTTTTCAACAAGTATTAATACCTGTTACTTGCCATACATTCAATAAGGAAATTGTCAAAACACAGTCCTTGGCCTTATGAGACTCACATTATAATGAGAGGGATGCACTTCAAAGAACCATATATACTTAGTTTAAAAATAGTAATTATTATGAAAAATGCAGAGCTAAGAACACAAGTAATAGTCATAGCAAAAGAAGTTTAGAGAATGTCTTCTTGAGATTTTGAAATTTAGAGAATGAAAATGAATAAACAAGTTATAGAACTAGAAAAGGTGGGGAAGAATGAGGTAAATGCATAAATTCTGTGGTAGCATAATACAAGGAAACTGGAAGCTAAAATGTATAGACTGAAAATGTAAATGTTTTGGATAAACATGGAGAAATACACAGAGCCAGGTCATATAATGTCTTCTGTTACATATCATCATACCATTTTTTAAAAAAGAAAAGCTATTAAAAACACAGAAAACCATGGATAGATTGTAGATAAGGGAGTCAAAAGTAAAAACTGTGTTTTAAAAAGATGTGTTCTTTAGAATTAAGAATTTAAAAGATTGGAAGGGTATATTAATTTCACAGCTTTATCAGCACTAGTCATCTCTTCCTGGTAAGAGTGGAGACCTCTTGTCTCATTTAGGAAAAATTAAATTAGAAAATTAATACTTTGTGGCCACATAAGACAAAGGTCACCAACAACAACAACAAAAATAAACAAAACAGGTATTTTTTAAGTCTGATTACTAAATTTATCTTGTAAATGCTCAATAATTAGATCTCAGATGTTTTAAATACATGGTTTATCTAACACTGCATGGTAGTTATTCTCTGTGGATTGTAGGAAAAGAAGCTGCTTCTGACTTCCCTCCCACACTCACATGACCACCCTTAGACCCTTCCGGTGACGAGGTGAGGACCAGCCGGCATGCAGGGCCCTACGGACCTGGCACAGCTCTGTGCTGGCTCCCCGGGGCCGTCAGGGCTGAGAGAAACGGCCGTGATGGCGCTTCTGTTTTTACAGGAATTAATATTTCATAAGAGTCTACCTTTGTCTACTGCATTAAATAGTAATGAACTGAATTATGCCTGACAGCTGTTTTCCATTTGGGTTACTTTTCGTCACATAAAAAAATAATAATAATTCACAGTGCTTCAGTAACATGAACTCTTCTTGACAGCTGGCTGATATTCTGTCAGTAGTCTTGGAGTCTGGAGGGGCGTTTATGCTGGGTTAAATTATAAAAAATGAAACAAATATCAGTAAAATAAAGTTTTTAGTCATCAATATTTATTTTTTCTTCCCCTATAGTACATATCTATTCTAGCAAAGTGTTACACTGAGGAAGTATTCACCAAGTTGTGATTTAATTGCTGACCTTTTGGGCTATTTGTTACTTTGATATCTGAAATGAAATCAGAGTTCAGCTAATATTAAAAATATCCTGGAACACACCTTGAATAATAACTAAAGTTAATAAAGTGACTCTTCTTGGAAAATTGCCCCTTAGAAATTTTTCATTTCAATTTTACTTTTGATAAAGTAATTAGTATCATTCAATCCTTCAAAACATGTCTATACTTTTAAGTTTCTGTGTTATTATTAAAATGGAAGACTTTTCTGTCATTAGATTTTCACTCCCAAGCATTTATAAACAGAGTGTATATTTGTTAAAAAGCAGAGCTCCTTCTCCTCTTCCTCCACACCTCCTCCCTTCCCTACCTCTCATTCCCTTCCTCCCCCACCCCACTTCCTCTTCCTTCTAATGATGCAACAATTTTTGGAGAATTAAATGAATTTTACAATTAAATATATTAGCTCCAATAATTTAACATCTCATCTTCTGTTGCCCCCTTCTCCTCCAACCTTCAATCCTTCCCAGAATCAGGGTCTTTTCCAACAAATCAGCTCTTTGCATCAGGTGGCCAAAGTATTGGAGCTTCAACTTCCGAATCAGTCCTTCCGATGAATATTCAGGATTGATTTCCATTAAGATGGACTGGTTGGATCTCCTTGCAGTCCAAGGGACTCTCAAGAGTCCTCTCCAGCACCACAGTTCAAAAGCATCAATTCTTCAGCACTCAGCTTTCTTTATGGTCCAACTCTCACATCCATACATGACTACTTGAAAAAACATAATTTTGACTATATAGAAATTTGTTGACAAAATGATATATCTGCTTTTAGTATGCTGTCTAGGGTTGTCGTAGCTTTTCTTCCAAGCAGCAAATGTCTTTTAATTTCATGGCTGCAGTCACCATTTGCAATGGTTTTGAAACCCAAGAAAATAAACTCTGTCAGTGTTTCTATTTTTACCCCGTCTATTTGCCCTGAAGTGATGGGACCGAATTCCATCATCTTTGTTTTTTGAGTGTTTAGCATTTAGTCAGCTTTTCACAGTCTGACTACAGTCCAAGGGATCAGAAAAACATTGAACACGACTTAGAGGCTAAGCAACAAATATATATATATTTCCAAAGAAAATGTCAATTTGCATGATTAGTCAAGTCTGATCTTTAACAACCTTGTGGATTGGAGACCAGCAGGTTCCTCTATCCATTGGATTTTTCAGGCAAGACTCCTGGATTTGTTTGCCATTTCCTCCTCCAGAGGGTCTTCCAAGCCCAGGGATCGAACCTGTGTCTCTTGTGTCTCCTGCATTACAGGTGGATTCTTTACCTGCTGAGCCATCAGGGAAGCCCAGGCAAATATGTAAGTAGGTATTGGAAAGTAGGAGGCACAGGATTTTAATACATGTGAGAAGGAAACACATACAGGGAACCCAACATTGCCTCAAATTTCTTTCCTGAGATATTTTACAGGATGTGGGGCAGAGATGGGAAATCCAAACAGATTATATGGCCTTGCTGAGCTAAATAGCAAGATAGGATATTAAGGCCAATGATGTGGATGGAACTTGTGGAGTAGCGTGCAGCAGGGGGGAAAGCTCAGCAGAAAGGTGGCTTCAGAAGCCCATGAGGGCTTTTGAAAATTCCCGGAAAAGAGTAAGCTACATAGTGCAAGAAAGGCTTCATGGACCTCAGCAGAAAGCAGCTTTCCTGGGATTAGAGGCTTAAGAAAGAAATGCTGTGTAGTATTAGGAGATGTTGTAGTTCTAGGGTAGTCCAAAGGGAGAGAACTTGCTGTGTTCTGTAACATTTAGTTGATATCCCAGAAATGAAATGAAATCTCAAGAAAAGTCTTAAAAGAAACACACACGAAGACTAAAAATCAAAACTGAACAAGGTATTTCCTAACAAAGACAAAAAACCCAAGGGTGAGAGGATCAGAAGTTTCTGTAAGTGTATAATTGCTCACCAAGATAAAATGAAAAGGTAACATGATCCAGCTCTATAAAATATACCATCTTCATTGTCTATCATTCAATCAAAATTACTAGATATGAGAAGCCAGAAGAAGCTGCTTCTGCTGCTAAGTCGCTTCAGTCATGTCTGACTCTATGTGACCCATAGAAGGCAGCCCATCAGGCTCCCCCGTCCCTGAGATTCTCCAGAAGAAGCTACATAAAATCAATAAAAATGTAGTAAATATAAATAGATTCCAAGATGACAAAGATATTGTTATAACCAGTTAAATTAAAAGCTTCTATTATAAATACTTTACTAAACTTGCCAAAATTGATATGAATAGGGGATTTCAGCTCAGGAATATAAACCACAAACAAAGCAAATTAAAATTCTCTACCTGAAAAATATAATATATGAAATTTTAAACATTCTGAACATTCGTATATAGGATGCTACAGAAAGAACAATAAACTTCAACATGCATCAGTAGAAGTGCCCAATCTGTTCAATATAATGCAAAATTAGGGGAAAAATATCAAGTCTTGGAAGGAAATGGCAACCCACTCCGGTACTCTTGCCTGGAAAATTCTATGAATGGAGGAGCCTGGTAGGCTACAGTCCATGGGGTTGCAAAGGGTAGGACACGACTGAGCAACTTCATTTTCACTTTTAACTTATAGGATAATAAGAATAACCTACTTGTAATCATCTATATGCTACCAACATGTAATAACCTACAAGTCCCAGAAAGATGGAAGACAGAGAATGATCCAAAATAACACTGCTGAAAATTTCCCAATGATTTTTTAAAACATTAGTCCATAGAACCAAAATTTTGGCAAACTCTAACAGGATGAATGTTGTCTTGAGAAACCTGTATGCAGGTCAGGAAACAACAGTTAGAACTGGACATGGAACAACAGACTGGTTCCAAATGAGGAAAAGGAGTACATCAAGGCTGTATATTGACACCCTGCTTATTTAACTTCTATGCAGAGTACATCATGAGAAATGCTGCGTTGGAAGAAGCACAAGCTGGAATCAAGATTGCTTCTCAGAAATATCAATAACCTCAGATATGCAGATGACACCACCTTATGGCAGAAAGTGAAGAGGAACTAAAGAGCCTCTTGATGAAAGAGGAGAGTGAGAAAGTTGGCTCAAAGCTCAACATTCAGAAAACTAAGATCATGGCATCTGGTCCCATCACTTCATGGAAAATAGATGGGGAAACAGTGGAAATAGTGTCAGATTTTAATTTTTTGGTTTCCAAAATCACTGCAGATGGTGATTGCAGCAATGAAATTAAAAGACCCTTACTCCTTGGAAGGAAAGTTATGACCAACCTAGAAAGCATATTAAAAAGCAGAGAAATCACTTTGCCAACAAAGGTCCGTCTGGTCAAGGCTATGGTTTTTCCAGTGGTCATGTATGGATGTGAGAGTTGGACTGTGAAGAAAGCTGAGCACTGAAAAATTGATGCTTTTGAACTTGGAGAAGACTTTTGAGAGTCCCTTGGACTGCAAGGAGATCCAACCAGTCCATCCTACAGGAGATCAGTCCTGGGTGTTCATTGGAAGGACTGATGCTGAAGTTGAAACTCCAGTACTTTGGCCACCTGATGTGAAGAGTTGACTCATTGGAAAAGACCCTGATGCTGGGAGGGATTGGGGGCAGGAGGAGAAGGGGACGACAGAGGATGAGATGGCTGGATGGCATCACCAACTCGATGGACATGAGTTTGAGTAAGCTCTGGGAGTTGGTGATGGACAGGGAGGCCTGGTGTGCTGCAATTCATGGGGTTGCAAAAAGTTGGACATGACTGAGCGACTGAACTGAACTGAACAGGATGAATCAAAGGAAAATCAAACAAAGGTACATCATTGCGAAATGATAAACAACAATAATAAAGAAAAAATCTAAAGAAGAAAAAATTTAAAAGGGACACATTACATAGAGGGCAACAGTGATACAAAGGACAAATATTGCTAAATGCAAAAAACAAGAAGCTATCAGGTAGATTTTGGCACCCACAAAAAAAAAAATACCCTTTAGTAATGATCCAGAAGGAAAGATATTATCCAATAAATACTAAAAGTATTATAGTCAGAAGAGTGTAAGAAGGAATAAAGAATCCCCAGGAATTGTAAACATGTGTACATATATTGTCTTTTTCTCTTGATTTCTTTAAAAGGCAATTATTTTTTAAGGCCAAAACACTGTACTACAGAGGCTCTACCATGAAGAAGGAAAATATGTGAGACTTATGTAATAGATTGTGTATGATAAAATGCAAGTATATTTTATAAGCTTCTTATATTTTCCATTGAGTGGGACAATTGGGGCAATTTCAGTGTATATATATATATATATATATATATATATATATATATCCATTTCCAATGCAATTACTAAAAAAATACAAATATGTTATGATAATAAAGCAGGTAGAGGTGGCTCAGACAGTAAAGAATCTATCTGCAATGTGGGAGACCTGGGTTCGATCCCTGGGTTGGGAAGATCCCCTGGAGAAGGGAAAGGCTGCCCACTCCAGTATTCTGGCCTGGAGAACTCCAAGGACAGAGGAGCCTGGTGGGCTACAGTCCACAGGGTCGCAGAGTTGACCACGACTGAAGCTACTAAACAGCAGCAGAGAAAATAAGATAGAATGCCAGAAATGCTTGATTAGCCCAAATGAAAGCATATGAGATACAGGACTGGGTATAAGTGCTGTCAATTCAATCCATGTGTCATTAGATGACATTCTCCCCTAATTCTTAGAATGATTGCATATGCACATATCACATTTGGGGAGTTACAATAAGATGTAGGAATATGAGCAGAAGCTCTGGATTAGAGGAACAGCTTAAAAACCAGCTCTTTCTTTAATAGCCCTACAACTGAAAACATATCTCTAATATATTAACCAGGATGGTCTAATTTACATTGAGACAGGAAACACTTTCTAAGCTTAGAATAAGAAAAGCTTGTTTTTGTTTATGCATGCTAGATGTGCATTGAGATCTATCTAGGGAAAGTGAAACTCACTCCAGTCTCTCACTCACGGAAAAAGCAGTATCAGCCAGAATTGAACATGCTCTGCAACTTTTCCAGAAGTCAAAGAGAGCTTTGGAAGATTTTGAACTGTCAATTAAATTCTTGATTTTCCATCAGAACTCATTGACCACAGTTAGTGTCATGGTCCCACTAACACTGATGGAGCCAGGTAGTTCTTTAACCCGTGCTCACATGGAGAACTGCTGCAAATTCTGATGCAAAGTTCTACTGATGACTATTTTTATAGAGCCTAGTACCTAGACTAGACTTCTAGTACCTAGAAGAAAAGGTAATAATACCCAAGCCATAAACTGCTTCAAGGTGTTATCACATATTGAATGTCAAATTCCGATCACACCATGATAAACAGTTTAAACTACTAAACTTAATGCTATTTTATCATATCATAACCTTTTTTTTTATTTTTAATGATCTGGTTGAAAAAATGGCTTGTCATTTTTAGCACTGTCCTCAATCATCATTCATGAAAAACACAAAAACCACTAGATTTATTTTTTCCTACTGTAAAAAAAATAAGTATTCTCTTTTACCAGGTTCCTGACAATTCATGTATTTCACACTTTTCTACACACTTTATAACATATTGAAAACAAATACAAATTTAAAAACGAAAATTCCAAATTAAGTTATTATCATATATTGGAAAATAACTGTATTGTAAGATTTCTAATCCTTATGTCCAGTTCCTCCAATGCAAGTTACGTGCTATTAACCCCAGTTTACAGATGACAAAAGTTAGGTACATGAATGAAAATACATTTGCAAAATGCCACAGACAGGATCTGAAGATAAGCTTGTCAGAATCCAAAACTGAACTTTCTAAAGTTATATTTTCTTATTCTAAGCAATTGCTTAGTGCTTGTGGTTTATAATTAACTCTTGAATACTTGTTTAATTTTTAGAATTATCATGTTAGGTAGTTATTAATATTATTTGCATGATACTAATTTTGAAGATAAGCACATTGAAGTTCAAAGGTATTTAAGTTACTGGTTAAGAATCAAGCTAATAATTTTTGAGACAGTTTTTGTTTTATAATTGATGTACTCTGACTCAAGAACATGGAATTTAATTTTATTTTGTGAGTGATTTGTGAAGTGTTGATAATTATCTGAAAAATAATGTGCAGAAGGTTGGTGGTCAAACAACTTTGAGAAACATCTAATGTAGCTTTTATTTTGATTGCTGCTGTTTTTACTGTAGGGCTTCTCTGAGCTTTTAATGTCTTACTGTGCAATATAACCCTCAAAATGTGTGCATACCACTGTTAAAAATTTCTTATAAGCAACCACTATCTGACTAAATTTATCTTCTTTACCTCCAATTAATGTAACCCTTAATTCCTACAACCCTTCAGACTAGAGAGTTGAGTTACCAGAACTGTTTTTTTCTCACATCTGCTTATTTTATCATTTATTTATTTTTATATTGGAAGATAATTGCTTTACAATGTTGTGGTGCTCATAGAAGCATTATTCATATTGAAGAGATCAAGATCTTAAACTACCCACTTCTTTGAAAAGTTATCTTTATGTAAAAAATGGAAAAAAATGTGTTTTTTTTCCCAGAAAGAAAAGAATTTTAATTAAAAGTAAATGATTTCACCTATGTCTGATTCATGTCAGTTCAGTTCAGTTCAGTTGCTCAGTCCTGTCTGACTCTTTGCAACCCCGTGAACCGCAGCATGCCAGGCCTCCCTGTCCATCCCAACTCCCGGAGTTTAGTCAAACTCAAGCCCATTGAGTTGGTGATGCCATCCAGCCATCTCATCCTCTGTTGTCCCCTTCTCCCTCCTTCAATCTTTCCCAGCATCAGGGTCTTTTCCAATGAGTCAGCTCTTCACATCAGGTGGCCAAAGGATTGGAGTTTCAGCTTCAGCATCAGTCCTTCCAGTGAACACCCAGGACTGATCTCCTCTAGGATGGACAGGTTGGATATCCTTGCTGTCCAAGGGACTCTCCAGGGTCTTCTCCAACACCACAGTTCAAAAGCATCAATTCTCCAGTGCTCAGCTTTCTTCACAGTCCAACTCTCACATCCATACATGACCACTGGAAAAACCATAGCCTTGACTAGACGGACCTTTGTTGGCAGAGTAATGTCTCTGCTATCTAATATCTAGCAATATGCTATCTAGGTTGGTCATAACTTTCCTTCCAAGGAGTAAGGGTCTTTTAATTTCATTGCTGCAATCACCATCCACAGTGATTTTGGAGCCCAGAAAAATAGGCTGACACTGTTTCCCCATCTATTTTCCATGAAGTGATGGGACCAGATGCCATGATCTTAGTTTTCTGAATGTTGAGCTTTAAGCCAACTTTTTCACTCTCCTCTTTCACTTTCATCAAGAGGCTCTTTAGTTCTTCTTCACTTTCTGCCATAAGCATGGTGTCATCTGCATATCTGATGTTATGATATTTCCTATTTGGAACCATTCTGTTGTTCCTTGTCCAGTTCTAACTGTTGCTTCCTGACCTGCATATAGGTTTCTCAGGAGGCAGGTCAGGTGGTCTGGTATGCCCATCTCTTTAAGATTCATGTCCATATATGGCAAAAACCACTACAATATTATAATTAGCCTCCAATTAAAATAAATTAATTAATTAAAAAAATAAAAGTAAACTAGTTAAAGATTCTAACTTGATAAAAATAATAATTATGATTGTTTTACAGACTCCTGTAGGTTATTTCTAGACTACCATTTCAGTGAGAGAAACTGGCTCATTTGAAAACTGTATTTAATGCTGCAAACACAATACTAATTTAACTCAGAACTAAAGATATAAATTCTATTGATATATTCTGTATTTCTCCTGAAGTTTCCAAACATATTCATGTTATTTGCAAACCTCTCCTGGGACAGTCCTAGGAAGGGACTCTAGGAGTAAGTTTACAGGAAGTACTGATGTACATTAGTCAATTTTATTTCAATATTTCAATATTTGAAATGTGGGAAAGGGAACTTCATTTCCCTTGTGATTCAATACTAAAATCAGGGCAAACTGTAGAGGATCCAGAGGGTTAATCAGAGGGCAGGCTTACACCTTGGTAGAAATTGAAGAAGAAATGGGAAAGAAAAGGAAAGGAAAGGCACCGTTTAGGATGTTTTATTTCTTTCACGTTGTGTAAGGAAATGGACCAAGAAACTGCGTGACTGTAACCAAAAAAAGTTTGTGTTTTACATTCAATAAGAACAAGAATTGGAATTAAAAGTAACACATTTTTGAGCTCAATATATACTGAGGAAATATAGAAATAGACTATTGAGCCAACAGTGCAAGAGCCAAATGTCTGCAGATGGAGAAATTGCAGCAGAACTCATTCAGTATCTATGTCTGCAAACTGGCATAAAGGTCTTTGCCATCTAAGGATGTTTCCTAAGAAGGATATTCTGGCTGCTGCAATGAACCTGGATGTAAATTACATCTACTATCTAAATTGTGTTACCTTATTCGATTTTCAGTTCATAATTTTTACCTTTAGATCCATAGGCTACGAAAGTATTTTATAAATGAACAGAGGGTTCCAAATGGAATGATTTGAATAATTTACTGTGGTGGCCTTTGTTATGAACATATAAGGTTAGGTGAACTTCAGTCGTGATCCACGATTTTTTATTCAGCATGACAGGAATGCTTACATAATCATGGGCTCTCATTTATGTCATTGCCAGTTTTGAAGCCAGTTAAACAATAAAAAAAAAAAAAAATAGGTCATTAAACATATTTCCTTTCAATTTACATCAGACGTCAGTGGCCTAAAAACACAAGGGCAGAAAAGTTCAAGTTAGGAAATTTTATTTCTTTCAAGTTGATTTTATTCATTTAGTTTATTTTTTTGCATGTCTTTTCACATTTTGCTCAGAATAGGAAAACTTGAAGGAAAGGTTTTCTGGATTCTTTAGAATCATGAAAGAACTTTATTTTGGAATTACCTGACAGATAAACAGAGAATATTGTCAGTTCACCCAAATTCTTTATTAAACAATATTATAAGTGACAATCTGTTTCCCCAGCTCTTATCTGAGTACTTTGCTTAAAGAAACAAATAAACACCCTGACAGTTGACTGACAGGAAATACGCTTTGTTTCTTTTTTTATTCCAGCTTCATTATTTGCCATGGAGATGGATTCTTGAAGTGACAGTTTGTGTTCATTTCAGTTCAGCTGTTCATTGACTTGAGCGACATCAAAATCCTTTCCAAAATGAAAATAAAAAACAAAAGATACTTAGATATGATCCAGCACCAAGCAATTTACATGCCAGACAAAGACTCTTGGTATTTGAAAATAAAGCCCACTGAAGAATCTCTAAAATTTTCATCTGGCTTGGTGATATACCCTCTGAATCCTCCACCGTTTATCAATGGCAGTCACAATCTGGAGTCCTCCAACACAGGCACCTTGCATCTCATTAAGGCATCTCTTCTCATTCTTACCGCAAACATGACATTTAGAAGACCATTATACGGCTTACACAGGCAGTTTCTGTAAAGTTCTGAGCCGCCTTGATCCTGTTCTGCCTTGGAGCGTGTCAGCCTACTCCCATCACATTCTAGTAGCGCTCTTATTAGTTAAGCATTCTGGACAGTATCTCATAAATAATGTGTTTTCTAAGTTTGAAAAAGTTAAACAGCTTGGCATTTTAAAGTTTATCATTTTCTTTCCCAGAATAATTATTGCCAGTGCCAATAATGTACTTTTTAACCTGTGCATTGACAATATAAATGTTAGAAAGTCATCTACAGATTTATTTCAGTGTCATTTTAAGAAATAATATGTGCACTGTGAAACAGTAGGTGATTATAATTATGAGTCTAGTCTTATTTTTGATAATTTTTCTTGTACGTTTATTCTTCTGAAACCATGTGATGCAAAACAAAGTTTAGATAAAATAGTTTAAATGCCTGAAAGTTGACATAAAAGCTAAGTTCATGAAAAATTCAAGTCTGTTTTTAAGGTTTCAACAGTCTAATTTAAGTTTTAAAGTGCTATTCAGAACTAAGGTATATCAGGTTCAGAGAACTTGGATTCCAACCTAGTTTGTATCCAGGCTTATTATTAGAAGACTAATAATTTTCTCTTAAGTAAACTACCATATGCTTGCACTCATTTCACATGATAGCAAGGTATTGCTCAAAATCCTTCAGGCCAGGCTTCAGCATTACGTGAACTAAGAACGTCCAAATGTACAAGCAGGGTTTAGAAAAGGCAGAGGGACCAGAGATCAAATTGCCAGCATTTGTTGGATCATAGAGAAAGCAAGGCAATTCCAGAAAAACTTCTGCTTCATTGACTACGTGAAAGCCTTTAACAGTGTGGATCACAACACACTGTGGAAAATTCTTAAAGAGATGGGAATAGCAGACCATCTGACCTGCCTCCTGAGAAACCGGTGGGCAGGTCAAGAAGCAACAGTTAGAACCAGACATGGAACAGACTGGTTCAAAATTGGGAAAGGAGCACATCAAGGCTGTGTATTGTCACCCTGCTTATTTAATTCCTATGCAGAGTACATCATGAGAAACACTGGACTAGATAAGTCATAAGCTGAAATCAAGATTGCTGGGAGAAATATCAATAACCTCAGATATGTGGATGACACCACCCTCATGGCAGAGAGTGAAGAGGAACTAAAGAGCCTTCTGAATATTCATTGGAAGGACCGATGTTGAAGCTGAAACTCCAATACTTTGGCCACCTGATGAGAAGAGCTGACCCACTTGTAAAGACCCTGATGTTGGGAAAGATCGAAGGCAGGAGGAGAAGGGGACGACAGAGGATGACATGGTTGGATGGCATCACCGACTCAATGGACATGGGTTTGATTAATCTCCGGGTTTGGTGATGGACAGGAAGACCTGGCGTGCTGCGGTTCATGGGGTCGCAAAGAGTCAGACATGACTTGAGCGATTGAACTGAACTAAGGGTAAAGTCTGAGAATGAAGTTCACTTGTCCACAATGGAAAGGAATTTTGGCCGGGATGAATCACACCCAGAACCTCATATATCTGATTTAGATGATGGCATTTGGAAATTCTTGAGTCGTTGATGATATTTAAATCAAATTTTGGACTTAGGACTAATGCCAGAATGTGTTAAGACACATAGGGATGTTCAGTTGGGTGAATTTATTTTATATACAGGTTGGGCATAGATTATTGTGGGACAGAAGGTAGATTGTATTTGTGTGATTAGTCTCACCCAAAAAAATATGTCCAATTCCTAACCCCTAGTACCTATAAATGAGACTTTATTTGTAGATAGAATATTTGTACACATAATTTAAGAATCTTAGGATAAATCATCTTGGACTTAAGGTGCGCTATAAATCCAATTACCTGTGTCCATATAGGATAAAGGAGAGAGTAATTTAAGGCATAGAGTCATGGGAGGCAGTCATATGAAAATGGAAACAGATATTGGCATGATAAAGTCTACAAACCAAGAATGCCCATGATGGCTGGCAGCCACCAGATGTGAGGAGAGTGGTGTAAAATATGTTCTTCCTTAGAACTCTGCAAAACTATCACTAGTGACACCTGGGTCATAAAATTCCGGCCCTCAAAACTGTGAAAAAACCCATTTCTGTTGTTTCAAGCCACTAGTTAACAGTAATTTGTTACAACAGCTCTAGAACGCTAACAACAAATATGGAGATACTATAAAGTACTTATGAATTATTTTTAGAAATTCATTTATCCATAATTTGTTTAAAGTATTTATTAAGCATCTTTTTGTGCCAGAAAATGTACTCCATCCTAGACCTAAATTTGTGCAAAAACAACCCGATTTATTAATATGATGTAATGCATGGTGTCGGGCTTCCCTGCTGGCTCAGAGGTTAAAGCACCTGCCTGCAATGCGGGAGACCTGGGTTCGATCCCTGGGTCGGGAAGATCCCCTGGAGAAGGAAATGGCAACCCACTCCAGTATTCTTGCCTGCAGAATCCCATGGACAGAGGCGCCTGGTGGGCTACAGTCCATGGGGTTGCAAAGAGTTGGACACGTTAGTGATACGTCACAAAAGCAAATGTGAAACTGCAGCGTAGGTAGAACTTTGAGTGAAACTAAGTTAGACATGACTGAGCGATTGAGCACATTAATAAATAATATCTCTAAGAGTGCAAACAAGGGGTCTTTAACTGCCCCAGCAGATGTTGCTTTGATGTAGTGATTAGAGAGGGCCTCACCAGTGGCTTAGCAGTAAAAACTACACCCGCAGTGCAGGAAGTGTGGGTTCAGCCCCTGGGACGGGAAGATCCCCTGGAGGGGGGCAAGGCAACGCGCTTCAGTGTCCTTGCCTGGAGCATCCCGGGGACAGAGGAGCCTGACCGACAATCCCTGGGACTGTACAGAGTTGGACGTGACTGAAGCAGCTGGTCACGTGTGCACTCATGATTGCTGAGCTAGGCTCTGAGCAGTTAAGCTATTTTAATACAGTGTGGGAGGGAGAACACCCAGAGAATGGAGCGTTTACATTGTAAAGAGTTCCTGCCGACAGGGACCACAGAATGCAAGAGAGGGTAGACGACATCGACCAAGGGTGGGAAGGAGAAAGCATGTATACTTAGAGGAAGGGGTGGGTAACTCACTCAGAACTTCTCAATCTTCCTGTCAGATCTTCTCCTTAACAAAGTAATCAGATTGCAGTAAGTACTTCATTGTACACTTAATAACAGCTGATACTAAATGAACACCATTTTGAACCCTTTGCATGAATTCTTATTTAATGCTCAACATATACAAGTTTGTATTGAACTAGTACTTGAATTTTATAAAGGAAAGAACTAAGGTATAGGAATAGTTCATTTAATTCAGATCTGGCTGACTTCAAAGCTCATACTCCTGCATGCTAAACTATTTTGTCTCCCAGCAAACCATTTCTGCAGCGATTATAAACTATCCTTGTGTACAAGGTAAATTAGGATCAAAATATTAAATATTCAAATATTAAACCAATTTTAAGTCCTCAGTCCTTTAGAGAAAATATTGCTAGAGACCTTGATTATCTGTTGGTTACATGCGAGCACATGCAAAAGAAACATACAGTCATTAGCAGATATAAGAATGCAGCAAATCCAGTGACAAAGAACTGAGCTTCTTTGTATTTTCTTGCTTATAGTTATGCCATAGAGAAAGCTTATACAATTTTCAGCAAGAAATTTGATGATATATCTTGTGATTATTTGTTAATAACTAGATAAAATCACAGAAAATATCTGATTGTTTCACAAGAAGAAACTGGCTCTTTCCAATAGATATTGATTGGAGTAACATTACTCCAAACTGAACTATTAAGTAGAAAAAACATTGAAAATCAATAAAACTCAAGATTCTGGGAAGATGGGCTTTCTCTCTATAGAAGAGCCCATCTTCCCAGTATATATGTATGTATGTGTGTGTATACATATGTATGCATATACATTTTAGCACATTTACTTTAGTAAACATAAATACTAACCATAAGTTCAAATGACCAGTTACAGAAGTATAAACAGGACCACTATTCTCAGACTGTTCTACATGGGATGGGTGGGTGAAGTTTGCCAAAGCAATATAAACTGTTGGTATGGCTTGGCTGCCCTATAAAAAGGCCTTCATCTTTTATTAAAGAAAAAGGTAACATCACACTAGGTTTATGCTCAGTATAACCCTCCTATACCTTTAGCATGATATTGACAAATTTAAACAGTTGCAATGGATATCACTGAGCTTGGCATACGATTATTTGTTTTTATTGGTTCTTACCAGATGGCTCAGTGGTAAAGAATCTGCCTGCCAATGCAAGAGATAGAAGAGAAGCAGGTTTAATCCCTGGGTTGGGAAGATCCCCCGAAGTAGTAAATGGCAACCCACTCCAATATCTTTGCCTGAGAAACTCCAAGATCAGAGGAACCTGGGGAGCTCCAGTCCATGGGGTCACAAAGAATCAGACACAGCTGAGCACACACACACAGCACATTCATAATTATTAAGCATTCAATATCTTCCTTATATTTCGTTGGTTAACAGGAAATTTTTTGACTGGGCTTCCTGAAGGGACAGACTATCAGAAAGTTTAAAAATTTCTTCAGAATCATCAAGGACTTTTTGAAGAACAAAAAATATTCAAATTCACGTACATTCTCTATGATTTCTTCAGTGAAAAGGATAATAGAAGATATAAGATCATTGAAATTAGGCAATAATGGTTTAAGATGATTTAGGAATGAAGACATAAAGACGTAAAGCATTATGTCTTTAGCCATGAAATAATAATAGCATTCTGATTCATAAAAGAATCCAATTTTATAATTGTCTATGTTGAAGATGCAATAGCTGAAAATCAGCTAATTTGAAGCAAATGTAATTTGAACTAAGTGGAAAAAATCACTGATAAATACCAAATATTTAAATAGGAATGCTATATTTAAAATCGAAGAATTTATCCATGGTGTTTTTAAATGTTGTTATTAGCTAGTTAGCTCTTCTTACTAAAAATTTCATAACCATGCTCAAATTATAAAGTATAACAATGCTATTTTTAGAATTCTGGTATCTAATGCTGAGATTTCTTTATACAATTCCCAATCTATTTTAAATTGCAAAAATCACATTGAAATAATTTTGTCATCAATGTCGCTGTGCATTTTCTGAGTAAATAGAACAAAATGATAACTTTGCACTTCCTCTTACTAAAAATCTCTTACCATGTTACGGTCCTGGCACTTTCAACTCTCAACCTGAAGTGGTGACAAAATGGCACTCTGAAGCAGGGGGGAGGTGAAACTGTAATATCTGACTTGACTTTCAGGGCGTTGTTAGTTTTATTAATTTAATAATTTCTCCCCTGCTTCTTTAATTCTGCTGTTATCATAAATTTCTCTTGGACACAAGATGTATCCTTGCTGTTACCACCCAACTAAATCAGATATTAAATTTATGTTATGGAATATTATCTTAACCTTACATTAAGATGATAAAATGAAGCCACTCTGAAATAAAAGGCAAGAGTTTTCTTTGTTAAAATGAACATACAGACAAAAATCTATTTTAATTATTGTAGCAAAAGCATAATACTATGATGTATTAAATGAAAAGAGTATCCAAAGAAATAAAGTGCAAGAATAAGAATAAGGAAGAGAGAAGCTTTATTATAATCTCTTAAGTAAATGTTGTAGGGGAGCATCAGTTTGAAGAATTTTGAAGTGATTTTAGAAAACCAGTCAGAAATGAGTGAAAATTAAAAGCAAAACTAACAACTTCTATTTAGTTGTTTGAAGGAAGAGCCTGAAGTGACAGTTTCTGAAAATATTACACTCAACTGAGGATTTAATTTAGTCTCAAAAAACATAGGTAGGTACAAAGGAGAATAGTAATTGTCGCAGATGTTTAATTTTACCTGAAGAGGCATGATACACTTTTCCTTCCCTAAATATGTTTTCTCTTAAGGTTACATTGCATGTAGATTAAGTGGGAAGATGAGCTTTGTTCAAGATGTGAAGAGGCTAATAATAATGAAATTAAATGGCTTCTTTCACACTCATTCCAGATTTTGGACAGTTGCCTAATATATACCTGAATGCAATGGAAGTTTTAAGTGGGATGTACACAGAATATTTTGAACAGGAAAACTGCTTATAAGTGCGGTAAATGAAATACCTACTTTATTTGTCTTTATTACCTGTAGAATAAAATATATGTACAATTAACTCCAGTTTAATTATGTTAAAGGTGACCTATGAAAATATCATAAATTTCAATTGACTCAGCTATGTGCTTCAGCAGTTAAATATCTTTTCTAGTCAACCCAAGATAAGTCAGCAAATAAGCTGATAAATAGTGACCCTTCAAAGCACTTTTTAAAATCTTCAAAGTCAAACTCTGCCATGTTTTAGCTTTGCCAACAACATCAGGGTTTTCATGTCAAGTAACGCAAGAGCTCATGGCTAGAAAACTGGGAGATTACAGAACCTTATCTAGCCGACTGCTTTCATTCAGGAAAAAATGAGTTGCTAGATTCCCTCAGCCCTATCCAGACTCAATGTGCCATTATTAGCTACAGATTCTAGGAAAAAGCAGTGAGACAGCAGTGACTAGGACCCATGCTTTACTATGACACATAGCTTCAATACTTAAAAATGATAATTGATAAAGTTGATAAAATTCAAGTGCTGGACCCACCATTTCCTCTGTCTTTTCCTGTCACATATTAGCCAGGATTCTCCAAATAAATAGGACCCATAATGTATAATATATATGCATATATATGCATATATATGAAGAGAGGTTAAAGACCATCACAAATCTCACATTAGCTATTCAGACTCTCCAAGAAAGCTAAAATTTAACAAAACTTGATACTCATCACCGAGCATAAACACCACTCTAAACTCACTAGAAATAGTGGAATGGACAGTTTCTCATTATCAGATGAGATCACTTTTACTTTCTTCCATAAGAGAAATTCTAACTTGCCTCTTTGGAACCTATGTAAGAAACATTTTTTCCTTTAATCTCTATGTAACCTGGAGATAATAACAGTCACCACTGCTTTTGTGTGCTGAAGGCAGAAACTTTGCAAACAAGAACCCTGAAAAATTAAAATTACTTCTGCTTTTCACATAGCAACACTAAAGACAGGTCAAATGACTTTTCCAAGGACAGATTTATGGTAAATTCCAAAGCCAAAATCTCACGCCTTCTTACCTATTTTAGACACCCTGCTTTTTTTTTTCTGCTTCTATATGTATTCTTTTTGTGTAGGCACGATCTAACTTCCTCCAACCCAGTTACTACTTGAACTTCTTGAATTTATTAGCTGCCACCTGCCCCCGCAGCGGAGCTTAGGTGAATCATAAGCATAGCCTAAGAAAGTGTTGCTTTGCATGGGCAAGGCCCTGCATAGAGTTGCCCACATGAAAAGCACCTCAGGAACAAATCAACATCTGATATTCTAGTGAATCAATCCTCCTGTGATTTGATCTGGAGCTCATTTATGCAACAACTGTATGTTTTCTCTTCCAAGGTGGTTAAAAATACATCTCCAGATCAGTAATTATATAGCTTCTCCCTCCATTTCAGGAATATGCCTACATGTTACTGGGAAATGTTCCAAAGTTTATCTAATATGAATAACCTCTATACCACATAGCTAATATTTTAAGATAAATTATTACTAAATATCCTCCAATATTTGATTTAATACTTCCATCCACTCTTCTTGATGTGATAACAGATGGACTCTTACATAATTTCACAGTGCTCTCTTCACTGTCTTGCTTAATTATTTCATACATGATTATCTTAACATATTGAAGGAACTCAAACTTCATTTTGTGTGGAGGAGATGTTCAATAAATTATTGAATGAATGAATGGGTAACTACAGCACAAATAGCCAAAATAATAAAGTGATAATCTAAAAATGGAGAGTAAGTATATAAAATGACAATTGTTTTACAGTTGTTGAATAAAGATCAATTATTATTCTTTTACACATTTTTCATTGTGGACTATTTAGAGGCAACTGATTCCAAGGTTTAAAATATCTTAGCCTTAACAATCAAGGATATATGCTGTTGCACATTTTATCTGAGTCTTCTGAAAAAAAAAATCCTATTTCAAGAAAAATTAGCAATATAAAGTGTTAGAGCTAAAAAAAATGAGAAAAAAAATTTTTAAATGAATTTACAACTGGAAGGATTTATGATAGGGCACTAGTCTTTATTTCTGAGGGAAAGACTTTCTGGGGGTAGGTAGTCCAATTTTCACAGAATTCTCTTATTAAGCTAATCCTTCCTCTTATGGGTTTACATGGATTTGGAGAAAAATATTTTCCATGCTAAACTGCAAAGGAGTACACTATTTAATAACTGTGTTCAAGTCCCAACACTGAGGGTAGGGTTGTCACTCTTCGTTTTTGACAAGTTCCACTTCCAAATTGATGAAGATGAAAGTGGTGGAGGGAAAGGTTTCAGTTTTTGCCACCATTTGTGGGTGGTTATAGACTTTACCCCTTCCTAAATGCTTTTGTAATTTAATACAGGAAGTTTATTTTTTAATGAAGACTATATAGAGATACAAAGACTAGAATTTTTAAATGTCTGTAGTGACTTAACACGGAAATAAAAGCTCATAACATTTTGATATGCATTCTCCAATCTTATCTTCACTTCCTATGAGAACTAAGTTGACTTTTCATCTTAAGATGTAGGTGAGACCATGTCAAATGGCGTTTCCCTATCCTGTGGTACATCCAATATCTTCTCCACGAGCTTAGGGAGCTTTTTGCATATGTCTATGCCTATCTATCCATCTAAATGTATGGTATATTTAAATATTCATATAGATCACCAGGCTCCTCTGTCCACAGCATTTTGTAGGCAAGAATACTGGAGTGAGTTGCCATTTCCTACTCCAGGGGATCTTCCCAACCCAGGGATCAAACCCGAATCTCTTGCGGCTCCTGCGTTGGCAGGCAGATTCTTCACCAGCTGCACCGCATGTGAAGCCCCATATATAAACAGGTACAGTATAAACACAAATAAATATATATGTTTTATAATTATATCTATATGCATAGGCTAGTTGTTCTCTTTTTCTCCTGCCTTCAATTCTTGCTTCCTCCTGTGTTCTTTCTCACCACTCTTCACTTCGTGGTTAGTAGTTTATCTGTGCTCACTCCAATATTGTCATGTATCCTTGTATTTATTAAAAAATACTCAGTGAAAATCATTGCGATGTTAGGCACTGTTCAGGGCCCTGGGAAAACAATAGTGAGGAAGAGAGATGGAATCTCATTCTTGTCAAGTTCCACTCCATGGGTGTGAGCGACAGACATGGGCAGAAAACAAGCACAACAGCTCACATTTCAGGAGGCGCTGAGAGCTACAGAGGAGAACAGATCAGGAGAGGAGGGACGAGGCGGCAAAGGGGGAGGCTGCAGCGGCCTCTAAAAGGGTCTGGAAAGACTTACGGGGAAGGTGACATCGTTCAAAGGCCTGAGCAGGGCCTTTCAAGGCTCAGGGATGCTTTTAATCGCTATGCTATCCCACCAAACTAAAAAGAAAGGAAAAACAAGGCAAAAATCCTGTGAGACAGAGGTGTTTAGACTGACTAGTGTTTCAGAAGACATAGAAGAGATTCACTATAGCTGCCACAAAGCAAAAATTTAAATTAAATATTAGATCATTTTTCATAATTTTTGTTAATATGTGGTTCTAATTTTAGCAATGTTAATAATGCCTTCTCCAAAGAATTGATGCTTTTGAACTGTGGTGTTGGAGAAGACTCTTGAGAGTCCCTTGGACTGCAAGGAGATCCAACCAGTCCATCCTAAAGGAGATCAGTCCTGGGTGTTCATTGGAAGGACTGATGTTGAAGCTGAAACTCCAGTACTTTGGCCACCTGATGCAAAGAGCTGACTCATTAGAAAAGACCCTGATGCTGGGAGGGATTGGGGGCGGGAGGAGAAGGGGACGACAGAGGATGAGATGGCTGGATGGCATCACCGACTCAGTGGACATGGGTTTGAGTGGACTCCGGGAGCTGGTGATGGACAGGGAGGCCTGGCGTGCTGCGGGTCACGGGGTCACAAAGAGTCGGACACGACTGAGCGACTGAACCGAACTTCCTTCTCTCGATTTCCTTCTCTCACTTTCTCAGCACACCACATTTTGCCCGTCCTTTGTCTTCTCATTTCCTTGATGTTATTCTTTCCTCACCCTAAAATTCTGTTCCTGAATAAATGAATATGTAAATACATACGTTTATATTTAGTGAGGAAGATATATAAAATATTCCATACAGGAATCTACATATTTTATTATCTCCTACTATTTAATTACATCTGTATCTCATAATATATATTTAGACAAAGTATTAAGGTACTTTCCTGAACAAAGAAAATTTCATTTTGATGATAAATTATGACTGCTAAAGATAATTTTCTTGCTATATAGTATATGCATGTTTATAAATAATTGGAAATATACATAAATGTTTTGTAGTATCCTTTTTCTTTTTTAAAAATTAGCTCCTTGCCAGTTCATTAGAAATTTCTTTAAATGTTTTGAATGCTACATATAATTTTTCATATGCATACCCCATATTTATACAGAAAACTCCACTATTATGAAGCATTATGAATGTGGGTTCGATCCCTGTGTTGGGAATTTCTCCTAGAGGAGGGCATGGCAACCCACTCGAGTATTCTTGCCTGGAGAATCCCATGGACAGAGGAGCCTGGTGGGATACAGTCCACGGGGCCACACAGAGTCAGACAGACTGAAGCGACTTAGCAACACACTGATTGTGAGGCATTCTGGCTATTTCTGTTATTATTACTATTATTCCCCAAAATAATATGGAACATATTCAGGAACAAGAATTGCTCGAATGGTATATAATCTGGACACATTACTATGAACTGTGCATAATTTACTTAAAACCTCTGGTGCTTAGTTTTCTCATAAAAAAAAGTAGGGATAATAATAGTACATATTTCATATAATTGTCAGTTAATTAATAGCTTCAAGAAAAGGACCTGATACATGACAATTGTTCATTAAATGTTACCTGTCATCATTATCGGGGCTTCCCTGGTGGCTCAGTGGTAAAGAACTTCCCTGCCAATGCAGGAGACATGGGTGCAGTCCCTGGGTTGGGAAGACCCCTGGAGAAGGAAATGGCAACCCACTGCAGGATTTTTGCCTGGGAAATGCCATGGACGGGGAGCCTGGAGGGATATAGTCCATGGAGTCGCAAAGAGTCAGACGTGACCTAGTGCCTAAACAACAACAATCATCATCATTATTATTAAAATCAAATTACATTTTGGACAAACATTTGTGTGTATATTTCTGATTGTTTCTTGGTTACCAGTGAATGTATTTGGTAAAACCAATGTGATATAATTAACCTAACCTCATGGTACTTATAAAAGACTGGTTTCCAGGTATAAACAAGAATACTTGTCTGTCTAACTTTAGTAATGCTACATAACATATTTTTAAAATATTTGATAAATTGATACATAATAATGATACCACGTTATACTATATACGTATTTTATGTTACTAGTTGCTATAATTTTTTATATATTTATTTGATAAAATAAATATATTTCCACATATTCATTTACTTTCATACATTTATTTTTATATATTTATTTGCACATTTGTGTATCTTCTATCAGTCATTATTCTGTTTATAGCTCTACTTATTTTTGTAAAGTTTTAGAATTTAAAAAAAATATATTCCAAATCAGGCTGATATACTAAAATATAAATATATATATAAACTAATATTTAAATACAGCGGATGACCGAAAGAGGGAGGGGTATCACGAACTCAGAGGTCTTCACCAAGAAGAGAGCTTGCCCCTCACTGATAACAGCCCTGGGGACCTGCATCCGGAGGATGAGATCCCCGAGCTAGTTCTGAAAACTAGCGGCGCTGAGCTGTAGGAAGCTAAGCTCCTCTCTGACGGGCTCACGTGTGAACTGACTAGCCCCACTTGCTGCACAGAGCGTCCGACTGCAAAGCGCCCGGCGCTGGAGTCAGCCTGCCCCGGCCACCCGCACACCCGGAGCCCGGCCAGCCGCAGCTCCGCTGCCCCGCCACGCGACAGCCCAGCACCCCCCGGGCAGACCCGGCCCGGCCAGACTCCAGCTGCAGCCCCTCCACGTCCAAACCGCCTCCCCCGCATCCCGCCAACGCAGCAGCTCCCGGGACGGCAGAGAAGCCCTGTGCTTGCATCAGCTCCGGCCCCGCCACCAGTGACACCCCCGCCTGGCAGCCTGAAGGGAGACACACCTGCAAAGGAAGAGCTTTCAGGACCAAGAGAAGTGTTCCCCTGACTTCGGAGAGACAAAGAGTATGTCAATCAAGCAAAATGAGAAGACCGAGGAACTGATTCTAAAAAAAAAAAAAAAAAAAAAAAAAATCCTAGTATTAAAAAGCTCCAAAGAAAAAGAGACAGGTAATTTACCTGATGAAGAATTCAAAGCGTAAAAATGATCACTAACCTTAGGGAAAGAATAGAGAAACACAGTGAGAACTTCGTCAAAGATGAAATAAATAAGTCACGGGGATGTAATGGACAACACAAGGAATATAATTAAAACCAAACATGTAGACCTATGGCTGACTCATGTTGAGGTTTGACAGAAAACAACAAAATTCTGTAAAGCAATTATCCTTCAATTAAAAATTAAATTAATTAAAATAAAAAATAACATGGTGCAAACCTATAAAATTTTGTTTTCTATGTTTTATACTTGAAACTAATATGATATTGTAAGTCAACTATACTTCAATTAAAAAGGGGGAAAGGAGAATTACAGAGCCTCTGCAAACCTTTGATTTTAACAATTGGACATAAATCTTCCCAGAAAACAGAAATCAAAATTTTAAATACCACCATCAAGATAGCTAGAATATTACTTTGGCAATCCATTCTGATCTTAGAAATCTAACTATATACCTTTTTAAAACAGTCATCTTTATGAGGTTCCATTAAAAATTGATTTCTTACTGTAGTTGGTAGAAAAAAAGTATAAAAAGTCTGTATTTTAGAAATTAGAATAATCTAAATCTGAATGTGCAAATGATAAAAGTGAAGATTCTTCTAGCACTTATTTTGTAGCTTCAATTTATGAAAATCCCAGCAGTGTTCTGTTTAAATTACAGGCTTCACAATGGCCAAATTGAATTCTGATAGCTTACCATTATAAGATCAGTCGGTCAGCTGATTGTTATAGATTATTGCCTCAGCAGCTGTAGGGTTCTATCAGGGCCCTGTGGGAAGCTTAAAATTTAAGGCATATTTAGTTGCACCCTTGAGTGATATAAATGACTATCTTAATATTTAAATTCACCTCAGTTGGGAAAGAAAAGATGAATCCCTGTATACATTGTGTAAGCAGAAGACAAATACATTCTGTGGTTTTCATTTTTCACCTCTATTCATTGAAGCACTCTGTCTTACAACAATAAGCTTTCTTTTTCTTTTTTTCTATGTTTTGGGACTCTGTATTTGCATTGAATAAAAGCTTACTTGAAAACATTAATAACCTCAGTTGAGCATTAATTTTGCTTTTAGATGGAATGCAAATTTGTGTATCTGAAGAATCTCTAGGGTCCAAGTTTCTGCCATTTCTAATTATTATCTTAGGGGTACAGGTGAGACAAGTTTATGATGCTAGGATTTGGTTTTCAATTAGATTTCAATCTTATTCAACCTGTTAGTATGAAAGAAAAATGACAACAACCAGAAGCAGTTAATATTTTCACCCAGACATTTGCCTAGTGAGAAGGAGAACAAATTGAGTTGCTAGGGTTGGGCATTTTCCAGAATAATACCCTAAAATATTCTAAGTATTGAGAGAACTATTTCGGACTTGTTTGCTCTTCCTGGGTGATGATAATCATTTTATCAGAGTCCCCGTATATCTTCATTTGATGCAAAGACATATGCCTAGTTTCTTATATTATTTTAAACACCTCAATCTAGTTCATTGTTAAAAGGCACGTGACCATTGAAAATAGCACCACGCTAGTCAAACCATTAGATGGCATAATTATCTTTGCAGCTTTATAACAATTAAAAAGCAAATCTGATTTGTTCCTTTATTACAATCACTGTAAATTCACTGCAAGAATTTAACAGGATTTAAATATATCCATACCTACAACTCTACTCCACTATTTTGGAGAAAATCACCCACATAGAAATGGTTAATATAAATTCATAGAATTTTTCTTTTTTGGGGGGGGTAATGTTCACTAGTATATTCAGAAATGCTTCCTAAAGAAAATGTAAAGTCTCTATTTAGACACAAAATGTGGTTTAGCACTATGCCAAGGGAAAAGAAAAGCGTCTACCAATGTCTGCTCAGTTGCAAAGTACTCTCATAATAAATTGTCATGTATTCTGTTGTAACAGCCTGAAGTATTTACCTCGGGTAGAAGATAGATTTTATGACTATTCACCACAGAGATAAGCAAAGTGAAAATGTTCAGCCAATCCTCTGATATTGTTTCAAAAAATTAATAGTGAATAATTTGCTCACCATGTTATTGTATTGCTGGTGGTCCTAAACAGCTGTGAAATATCAAATGTCTTGCCTGTGACTTCCTAAACTATGTTAGAAAAGGTTCCTTTGGACCAAGGCCAGGCTGAACTGACCTTTAAACTCACTCCCAAGGCTTCTCTAGCTTCCCTGGTGACTCAGCTGATAAAGAATCTGCCTGCAATGCAGGAGACCTGGGTTCAACACCTGGGTTGCGAAGATCCCCTGGAGAAAAGGAAGGCTACCCACTCCAGGATTCTGACCTGGAGAATTCCATGGACTGTAAAGCAAGAGAGTTCCAGAAAAACTTCTGCTTTACTGACTATGCCAAAGCCATTAACTCTGTGCATCACAACAAACTGTGGAAAATTCTTAGAGAGACAGGAATACCAGACCACCTTATCTGACTCTATATAGAGAAATCTATATGCAGGTCAAGAAGCAACAGTTAGAACTGGACATGGCACAACAGACTGGTTCCAAACAGGAAAAAGAGAACATCAAGGCTGTATATTGTCACTCTACTTATTTAACTTATATGCAGAGTTCACTTCAGTTCAATTCAGTCCCTCAGTCGTGTCGGACTCTTTGCAACTCCATGAATTGCAGCACGCCAAGCCTCCCTGTCCATCAGCAACTCCTGGAGTTTACTCAAACTCTTGTCCATTGAGTCGGTGATGCCATCCAGCCATCTCATCCTCTGTTGTCCCCTTCTCCTCCTGCCCCCAAACCCTCCCAGAATCAGGGTCTTTTCCAATGAGTCAGCTCTTTGCATGAGGTGGCCAAAGTATTGGAGTCTCAGCTTCAGCATCAGTCCTTCCAATGAACACCCAAGACTGATCTCTTCTAGGATGGACTGGTTGGATCTCCTTGCAGTCCAAGGGACTCTCAAGAGTCTTCTCCAGCACCACAGTTCAAAAGCATCAATTCTTAGATGCTTAGCTTTCTTTATAGTCCAGCTCTCACATATATACATGACTACTGGAAAAACCATAGATATGACTTGATGGGCCTTTGTTGGCAAAGTAATGTCTCTGCTTTTTAATAAGTTGTCTAGGTTGGTCATAGCTTTTCTTCCAAGGAGCAAGTGTCTTTTAATTTCATGACTGAGGTCACCATCTGCAGTGATTTTGGAGCCTCCAAAAATAAAGTCTGTCACTGTTTCCATTGTTTCCCCATCTATTTGTCATGAAGTGATGGGACCGGATGCCATGATCTTAGCTTTCTGAATGTTGAGTTTTAAGCCAACTTCTCCACTCTCCTCTTTCACTTTCATCAAGAGGTTCTTTAGTTCTTCTTCACTCTCTTCTATAAGGATGGTGTCACCTGCATATCTGATGTTATTGATATTTCTGCCAGCAATCTTGATTCCAGCTTGTGCTCCCTCCAGCCCAGCATTTCTCATGATGTACTATGTACTATTGCTTCTTGATCTGCATACAGATTTCTCAGGAGGCAAGTCAGGTGGTCTGGTATGCCTATCTCTTTAAGAATTGTCCACAGATTGTTGTGATCCAGACAGTCAAAGACTTTGGCATAGCCAATAAGTGATCAAGATCATCCCCAAGGGGAAAAAAAAATGCAGAAAGGCAAAATGATTGTCTGACGAGGCCTTACAGATAGTTGAGAAAAGAAAAGGCACAAAAGGCAAAGGAGAAAAGGAAAGTTACACCCATGTGAATGCAGAGTTCCAGAGAATAGATGCCTTTCCATCAGATGAGGGTAGCCATGGGCTGAGAGTCATGGCTTTAGGCTGCATCTCATACTTCACTTGCCCATTCAGCTCAGCATCCCTCAGCATACTCTACTCAACCTAACATGACTGTCCTGGGCAGTCCTCTGGGGAAAGGCTAACTGTTCACAGTAGAAGGAACGGCCACAGAACATGGGAAAATAATTCAAATCTAGTAGCCAATTTTCAGTCACTCTCTAGCATGTATTATGAAGTAGTTCATCCACTTTTATATGTATGTAAAATAATGAATGAAGTAATAAAAAAAAATTAGCAAGAAATCTTGTGTGAGTTGTGTAGACCTATAGATGAGAAGGTTAAGTCTACCAAGAAGTCTCAGAAATTGAGATAGGATGATTTGTTATAGCCATTAAATAAAAGAAGTTCTCCCCAGTTGTGAAAGATTTGAGAACGTCTAACTGACACACATATAAACTACTAAATCTTAGACTTTTACAATTTACAGGACTTTGGTCACCATTCACAATTAAATGATGAAGAAAAGATGATGAGATATATATATAGTATATATCACCCTGTTTTATTTATATATATAATAGGCCAGATGTTATTATCATTTTTGCAAAAATTAGGTTTTTTTTAATACTCTGATTAATCACTTCCCAAAATGTAAGATGGTGTTTACTAATTTTTAAGGGAACATATGACCTTTATAGAAAATAGAAATGAATTACCATGAGCAGTAAAAATAGTGCAGTTCTTCATTCTTCAAATACCCTCAGTATATGGTGGAACTCTACAGTCTGAAACATTCCAACTTCGATGAAGAAATTAAACGGTCCGTTTCTGCTTTTCTTTAAATTATTCATGAATCCATTCATTTTCTAATTCTGCTTGGTTTTACTATGGAGCTGAATTCATTTATTTTGACATATGCCTTGCCACTCCCTATGTGTTATATTTGGCTTATGACTTCTCTGCTTTGTATTTCGTATATTTTGGGGAGTAGGATGACATCAACTTTTCTCTCCAAGAATTTTACTCTCCTTGACCTAAACATTTCCAAGTCCTTATGATGTTTAAAACATAAACAAGCATGGAAGAAAATCAACAACTCTCCCCAAATCAATCAAAAGTTTTCAAAGTCTTGCTTCCTTATCTTTTTTCTTGCACTTTTGTTAAAGGAAAGAATTTCCAAATGTTATCTCATTTGTCATTCACTCCTTAAATACTCACATTATGAATTAAATCTGCCCATAGATGCAACCAAAAGTTCTGTGCTTTCTTATCAAATTCATTTTAGCTTCATTCATTGAACACTTGACATTATATTTCCTCATTATTTTTTACTTCCAAGCATTTGGTATTGATTGTCCCTTCCTTGAATCACTTGTAAATCTACTGTGCTGTATTTATCTACCAACCCCCCAATTGCTCTGACTGATATTGGTCAATTTCCGGTGCATCTTCCTCTCTCTACATTTCTTACGTAGTTAAGTTCACTCTTCTACCACTCAGTCTGTTTCTGGACTTCTCTCATAGCTCTTCTTCTATCTCTTATACACACAGGACTTTGTCCATGTGGACAGTTCTGAAATTTCCAAATGCCTACCTACAATTTTTCATGGAAATATTGACCCTTGGACTCAAAATTATCAAAATAAGTTTATTATCTTATTCTCTAGACACCTTCCTCTTCCAGTATTCTTAGTCTCAGATTCATGGTTCATTCATGTTAGAAACCTCTATGTGAATTTCAAGAACTTTTCCTTCACTTGCCAACTAGCTCTTTGGTCTTTTTTTTTTCTTCTTCTAGTGTTCCTTGTTATCCCCGGAAAACTCTTCTAACAAAACCACAAAGCAAGCATGAAATCCCTGTAATACAATTCCTATAAGTATAGATTGTACTCATGGCCTTCTCCTATGACAAATTTATTGTAAGTTTGCAATACTTAGCTCTTGTCTTTCCTGACTGATATATAACAGTGCTGTTTTTATTTCATATTTCCTACATAAGCAAAAATATCAGTAAAAGTGGACTTATCATTAGACATATATATTTTTTCTCTTCCCTAACACATTTAAACAAATGATTACTTTTCACAAGAATTATTCTAGGGAAAAAAATCACTACACACAGTTTCAGCACTTGAGATAAATGAAGAGTGTACATTTTTTATGTCAGTTGAAAAAAGTTGCTTTTCTCATTTTTGACAATTTAAGCCTTTTGTGTTTGTTGAAAGCAAAAGTAACTGAATTTTAAAAATTAAAAATTTATCATTAATTACTTATAAGATGCACTGTGAATAACTTTCATAAATAACATTTAAATTTATTTATATGCTACTCACAAACGGTATGTTGGAATATGGATTTATCTCTTCCAAGTTTATGACTTTTCACAGAAATTGAATATATGATGCCACAGAGGCTGCAAATGACTTGTAGTCCAAATGGACTATATATTATTTAGTATATCTTTAACATATTAGCATATAGATTCCCATTTTCCAGGGAACACTTACTAAATCATGACTTAGAACACAAAGTGGAAAATACTGACCCAAAGCAGAGACAGACCAATGGATGCATATGTGAACTTGTCATCATTTGTTTCTACTTTAAGAGAACATTCATTATTTTTCAATTGATGTTTTTGAATTATGGTGCTGGAGAAGACTCTTTGGACTGCAAAGAGATTAAACCAGTCAATCTTAAAGAAAATCAACCCTGATTATTCATTGGAAAGACTGTTGCTGAAGCTGATGTTCCAATACTTTGGCTGCCTCATGTGAAGAGTCAGCTCACTGGAAAAGACCCTGATGCCAGGAAAGATTGAAGGCAAAAGGAGAAGCAAACAACAGAGGATGAGATGGTTAGATTGCATCACTGACTCAACGGACGTGAATTTGAGCAAACTCTGGGAGACAACGGAGGGATGAGGAGCCTGCCATGCTACAGTCCCTGGGGTCACAAAGAGTTGGACGTGACTTAGCAACTGAATGAAAACAATAACAGTGTTTAAAATACTAAAATGTCAACCCAGCAGGTCAGAACACAGACCATAAAGAAGGAATTTCAGAGCAGGTGCTGTTTAAAAAGAACAGATGCCATAGTAAGGACCACGTACGCCATTTATAGGGGTAGACTGAGTTTAAAGGGATGAGTGAAATACAATGGGAAAGGATTCTAAACACTTAACCACTATGAAATTAAAGACAAATAGGAAGGCAGAAGTGTCATTTGGCAATAAGGAGGTGGAGACAGAAAGATGAAAAAGGGAGAGATTTAGAGGCTTACAAGGCAAACAGGAAAAATACACACATACTCAAGACAGACCCGCAACTACCCCACTCACAAGCACACAAGAAAAAAAGACAAATAAGCAACTTACTTGGCTAATGCACCCAATTTTTCCTAGTCTATCAGGAAACAACACCTTTAAAATGGTAATCTAGTAAAACTCCCTAATATCTGAAACAAATAAAAGTAATGAAAAGTTAAGAGAAAAAAAAATTCCAGCTTCAAGAAATAAAACCTTATGCAAATCAACTGAATAAATCTATCCTGAAAAGAAAAAAGGATCAGGAAAAAAATATAAGCTTATATTTCAAAGAGAATTAAAGACACTCAAGCAAGCATATGAGGAAATGAAACATTACCTTGAATAAAAAATTTTTAAATTAAGTACAAAAATGGGAAAAAAAAGTTGATTTAAATTGGGAAAACTGTCAAGAAAGATTGAAATATACAGAAGCAAACAAAAATACTTTTAAGATGCTTAAAAGAGAATAGATTCAAATTAAATGAAAAATATATTAAATATAGGAAAAATCATAATAATGGAAATAGCACAATGGAGCAAAAGCATTCAGTTCAGTTCAGTTCAGTTTAGTCGCTCAGTCGTGTCTGACTCTTTGCGACCCCATGAATCGCAGCACACCAGGCCTCCCTGTCCATCACCAGCTCCCGGAGTTTACTCAAACCCATGTCCATCGAGTAGGTGATGCCATCCAGCCATCTCATCCTCTATTGTCCCCTTCTCCTCCTGACCCCAATCCCTCCCAGCATCAGGGTCTTTTCCAATGAATCAACTCTTCCCATCAGGTGGCCAAAGTATTGGAGTTTCAGCTTCAGCATCAGTCCTTCCAGTGAACACCCAGGACTGATCTCCTCTAGGATGGACTGGTTGGATCTCCTTGCAGTCCAAGGGACTCTCAAGAGTCTTCTCCAACACCACAGTTCAAAAGCATCAATTTTTCAGTGCTCAGCTTTCTTTATAGTCCAACTCTCACATCCATACATGACCACTGGAAAAACCATAGCCTTGACTAGACGGACCTTTGTTGGCAAAGTAATGTCTCTGCTTTTTGTGCAGAAGCGCACTGGCGCGACGGACCGCGCAGATGCGTGGCCGTGAGGAGCTACCCCCTCGTCCAAGGTCAAGGGCGGCGACCGAGAGGAGCAAAAGCATTAGAAAGTAGCAAAGTTGGAAAACAGGCAAAAAAGTAATATTCATAGAATTGGAGTCCCTGAAAAGAAAAAATTGAGCAATTATAATTTGTATAACTATAAACCAATAAAATTTTCAGAGAGAGAAAAAAAATGTGAATTTGCTCATTGAAAAGGCTTTCAAAATACAAGAAAATTAATCCAAAACAATGTCTAGACATTTTCCAGTAAAATTGTTGCACTTTCCAGTAAAACTGTTACATCTCAGAGAAAGTTTTCATGGTCCCCAGGCAAAAGATATAATCGTGCACAAGAGAAAAAGAATTAAGCAAGCATCAAACTTTGTAAAACCAATATAAAATCAAGATGCTCATGTAGGTAGTATTTTTTTAAAACTTCATTTATATCTGAACAAGATGCCTTTCATATATCAAACATATTAGTAAAAAAAGTTTTCAGTATTCAAGATCTTAGGAAATTGTGCACTTTTCAGTCTTAATTACAGATTCTGCTAAGAGGTTGATGTCATGTCATCCAAATAATGACTGAGGAAAATTTTGTCAAAAGTCTGATGGTGAGCATTTGAAAATATGTAAATGCTCACACGAAATTAAACAAAGATGAGGATGAAGGCAGACAATGAATGCTTTATCATATGAGTAAGTAGTAATAATTCAACTGAAATAATGGATGAGAAGACAGAAGGAAACAGGAAAAAAAAGATTATCATTATAAAGGCAATGGATGATTTAAAATCTCTTAAAAGGTAAAATATGGAAGCACAGCACTGAAGTCAAGAAGGAGGTTATAAGTCCAATTGTTGGCAGAGAATAACAGCATGAAGAAAATCCAGCAAATATATTCCATTCCTAACTTTAATCTAAAAGTCAAAAGACACTTTGCTAATCGTACCATCAAGTAAGTAACAGCTTAGAAGCCTGACAAGCTTGAGTGAGAGAAAAAAAATCCAACACCTTATTTAAACTAACCACAGGTGAGTCCGTATTTGCCCTCTGCCACCACGACCACAATCATCATTGGCTGGCACTGATTCCTTCATAAATTCACACCGACTGCAAGGTCAGGATACCAGAACTGTGCTGACACTGTGGTTTGGGATGATTTTCACTCATGCTGGACTTGCTGGGTCCAGGGCTCAGTTACAACTGCCCACCTTGAACTAGAGCCATTTGTGTGGGCCCATTTAGCGACTGCCTAAGCAGTCCAGCGGTTAAGAATCTGCCTTCCAGTCTGGGGTAAGGGTCGGATCCCTGGTCGGGGTAGCTGGGATCCCACCTGCCTTATAGCCAAAAACCAGAACATAGACAACAGGAGCAACATTATAACAAATTCAACAAAAACTTTTTTAAAAAGCTCTTTCAGCACCCTGTTCCAACCATGGCCCCGTCTCTGGTCTGGAAGACTCTAGAGGCGGAAGTCAGGAGCAGGAGGCAGCCCCTGAGAGATACGGGGTTTGCTGTGTGTGAGAGTCGCTCAGCCGTGTCCGGCTCTTTGCACCCCCAGGGACTGTAGCCCGCCAGGCTCCTCTGCCCATAAATTCTCCAGGCAAGAACGCTGGAGTGGGTTGCCATGCCCTTCTCCAGTCTTCCCGACCCAGGGATGGAACCCAGGTCTCCTGCATGGCAGGCAGATTCTTTACCCTCTGTGCCACCAGAGAGGCCCAGCGGGTTTGCAATATCTGACTAAATGGCTCATGGATGCTGAGAGATTTTTATGTTACTACTTCCCATCCAAAGCTAAAGAAAACGTGCCTGTGCTTACCAATGATGAGTGCTTGCATTTGTCATGGATAGGTCACAAACGTGATAAGTTATCAGCCTTTACCTAGGAATAACACTGGAACCTGCAACTTGCAGCTTGCGTGCCCTCCAGGTTCAACGTTTGAATTCATCCTTGACCATGGAAACTTCTTGCTCAGTACTTTGAAAGGGCCAAAGAGGAGCCTTTCCCCTTTCAGCATTCCTGATAATGACTTTCAAATGCTGGCATTTAGGCATGAACAGAAACCACTTTTCAAAGGATAATGTATCTGAATTCATCTTCTTTTGACCTTTAAATGACTTTTTGGTCTTGCCTCACTTATTTATCTTACTTCTTGGTTTTGCCATTCTCTCTCATCTGAGATCATTGAGTCAGGGTTTCAAGGTGATCCTCTTCAAAGAAAAGTCTTGGTATTAAGGCCTTGTCTGTTTTGGATCATGGCTTCAGAGCTTACTCCTGCAGAAAATTATAAGTAATATATCAGTTGTGCAATTACTTTTAAAAGCCTCCTCAAATGTAGTCTTTCCTGCTTCTCAGGTAATGATCTGTATAGACTTTATTTGATATTTTAATGATGTTCCTCCCACAGAGTAATACTTTTAAAAAATTTTTCAAACTTCTAACTTTTACCTAAACTTAATGAAGTAAAGCAATATTTGGAGGAGGGTTACAAAAAAAAGTAGTTACACCTCTTTCTTATATCTGTTACAAATTATGAAAATTACCAAATAAGAAACACAAACAATGAATGTAAACAGAATTTTCAGAGTCAATTTTCTGTTTGGAATTTCTTACTTAGACTATCAATGTGAGAAAGACTACTGAATTGTAAGAATAATAAACCAACAGAAATCCTCGTTGTCTTTTATTGTTTTCTTTTAGTCACTAGCCCACCAGGCTCCTCTGTCCATGGGATTTTCCAGGCATGAATACTGCCATGGATTTCCATTTCCTCCTCCAGGGGATCTTGCTGACCCAGGGATCACACCTGCGTCTCCTGCATCTCCACATCGCAAGCAGATTCTTTATTGCTGAGCCATCAGGGAAGCCATACAGCAGGTACTGAGTTTAAAAGAAAAAAAATTCAAAGCAAATGAAATGTGACAACTATTGGAGGAATCAGGGAAGTTTTAATTTTAATAAATTATAATTTAGCCCAATAATTTTTAAGAGATCATCAATTTTCCTTGACCTTCATGGATTTCAGAAAGTTAAATATATATAACCAAATAAAGCTCTGTGTAAGTATATACATATGTGTGTGCATATATAAGTTTTCCTAGTAACAATAATTGTACAAAATATTCACCACTAATTTTCAACAAACTGCTCACTAATTATTCAAATCTTTGAATGTTAATATTTTACTAGCCTTTCTGTGCCTTTGTAAGTGTGTGTGCATGTGTAAAGAATTCTGCTTTAAAAAAGCTTTACTGAACATTAGGTTCAGTAAAATTTGAGCTTTCAATATGATTGAAAAACATTACCACCAGCTTACAAAGTGTCAGGTATTTTGCTAGATGTTGACAAAATAAAGACTAATGTTCCTTATTTAGAGAGGAACATTGTCTAATAGAGGAGACTTTCATGTATGTGACTAAGTAAAGCGCAATATGCTGAGGGGCTGGAGATGCCAGAGGAAGGCGCGATTTACAGTCTGCAGATAGTGAATATTCACTTCCAAAGGGACTATTAACAGCATTGACTCAAGCTTTGTGAGACACGCTTTTCTTTTTACCTGTGAATTCTGTATTAGCTCAACAAACTTGTGATTTCATAGTTCTGGAATTCCACTTTTCTTCCACGCTTTCTCAATTTTGGAGCCTGAATACACATGAGTCAGAATTATATGATGACTTAGTATGTGATGAGCTGTCTCCTTTATGATTAGTCTTCTAAATATCTTAAGACTTACAATTCTGACACCAGAGAAATTCTAAATGTCTATAAGGAAATTATTTTATGGAGTGTCCTCATCTAATATATGATGAAACCAGGTACCAGAAGAATTATATTATTTTTTTTCAAGGTCACAGAATTAAAAAGTAAAAAGTCTGGAATGAAATTTAGCCGTTTGGATTTCAAGTGCTTAGTTCTATTTTGTTCCCTAGGTGACATTAATATCTTCCCAAATTTTATGTAGATTAATAAATAAAAGTATCCTCTCTTCATTATGCCTATTTGTGTGCTTATTGTCTTCCCTAAGATGTCGAGAGTCATGAAGAGAAATGATCCACATAAGAGTTTATAGGCTGGAGGTCAAAATATCATTCATTTCTTTCTTTTTTTTTTTTAATACTTTAAAAGAGCAGGACCCAATGAGGCCTTCCCTGAATAGACCCTCTACCTGCATTCTGCTTGTAGAAAACATTTAGTCAAAGAATAAATTTAATCAAGAAGTGAGAAAAAGCAGAAAGAAGGGAAAACATTCAAGCAAGGCAAAATAATAGTTTAAACAAGGGCTTTTTTGTTCCTCATCAAAGAGTAAAGATAATGCCCTGAGCCATGTTCTCTGAGCTGTTTTGCAGATACCGAAACTCCCATGTGGAAGAAGTTAATAGTGTGCTGCCCATAGGCATGTAGACCCCAGACCAGTTGGAACCAGAAAATTGTTAATTGTTGTTCAGTCACTCAGTCGTGTTGGACTGTTGGTGACCCCATGGACTGCAGCACGCCAGCCTTCCCTGTCCATCATCAACTCCCGGAATTCACTTAAATACATGCCTATTGTGCTGGTGATGCCATCCAGCCATCTCACCCTCTGTCACCCCTTTCTCCTCCCTCCCTCAATCATTCCCAGCATCAGGGTCTTTTCCAGTGAGTCAGTTCTTCACATTAAGGGGCCAAAGGTTTGGAACTTCAGCTTCAGCATCCATCCTTCCAATGAGTACTCAGAGCTGACTTCCTTTAGGATTGACTGTTTTGAACTCCTTGCTGTCCAAGGGACTCTCAAGAGTCTTCTCCAATGCCACAGTGTGAAGTCATCAATTCTTTGGCGTTCAGCTTTTTTTTTTATGGTCCAACTCTCACATCCATACATGACTACTGGAAAAACCATAGCTTTGACTATATGGACCTTTGTTGGCAAAGTGGTGTCTCTGGTTTTTAATATGCTATCCTGGTTGGTCATAGCTTTTCTTCCAAGTAGAAAGTGTCTTTTAATTTCATGGCTGCAGTCACCATGTGCAGTGATTTTGGAACCCAAGAAAATAAAATCTGTCACTGTTTCCATTTTTTTCCCCTTCTATTTGCAATGAAGTGATGAGACAGTTGCCATAATTTTAGCTTTTTGAATGTTGAGTTTCAAAGTCAGCCTGTTCACTCGCTCTTTCACCTTCATCAAAAGGCTCTTCAGTTACTCTTCACTCTCTGCCATAAGGGTGGTGTCATCTGCATATCTGAGGTTATTGATATTTCTCCCGGCAATCTTGATTCTAGCTTGAGCTTCATCCAGCCCCAGTATTTCCCATTATGTACTCTGCAGAGAAGTTAAATAAGAAGGGTGACAATACCTTCTTATTTATTGATGTGCTCCTTTCCCAATTTTGAACCTGCCCATTGCTCCACGTCTGGTTCTAACTGTTACTTCTTGAGCTGCATACAGCTTTCTCATTCTTGCCTTGAGAACCCCAGGAAAAATACAAAAAGGTAAAAAGATTGCTGATGCTGACTCCCAATTGGCTCACCATCAACCCATCAGAGGAAACATCCATGACTTGATCCCAGACCCCACAAATACCCTTCCTCCCCTCGTCTTTATAAATGTTTCCCCGAAAGCCTTCATGGAGTTCTGATCTTTTAAGCATTGACCTCCCTAGACCCCTTGCTTGGCGATCTGTAATTAGGCTATTTCTTTCTATTTTACCCAAAACTATCACTGAGATTTAATTCAGTACTGAATTTTGGTAGCACAAGTGACATCATGTTTTTGTCACTTGTTCATAAAAATATTTGCTATTTAATATTCCTTCCAGTAATTTCTTCATCCATAAAACAGTTGCAAGGATTGAGGTGCTTGAAATATTCTGCATACTTTTCTCAAGTTTTTATATATAATTATAGAGAGTCTCAGCTGGTAAAGAACCCACCTAACCAATGCAGGAGATACAGGAGAGATGGGTTTGATCCCTAGGGAGGGAAGATACCCTGGAGAAAGAAATGGCAACCTGCTCCAGTATTCTTGCCTGGAAAACTCCAAGGCACAGGAGTCTGTCTGGCTACAACCCCTGGGGTGGCAAAGAATGGAACACAACTGGGGATGCACACACACATGCACGCATGCACAGGCGTGGATAATCAACATTTGTACACTTTTGTAGATTTTCATGAACACTTTACCTGTCACTTATGTATGTTGAATAGACCATTATAATCTTGAAAAACAATTCTGTAGCTCAGTTTGTTTATAAATTTTTGCCAAATCATTACATTTTGCCCCTCAAGTGTTCTTGGCTCATACTGGAATGACAGTGCGCACAGACTTGCTTTTGGAGGCCCCCACCTTGCTCTATGCTGTTTCCCACTTTATTAAGTAGAAGACCTAGAAGTTGAGTCACTCTTTTACGGATTCTCCAGGCTATGCTGTAGTTACCAACGTTTGGTTCTTTGTGGTACTTATAGAGTTGAAAATATTACACTCTTGGTCATAAAAATGAAATTTCTGGCTCAAGTAAATATCACTCACCTACCCACAAAGGCTCTAAATGTGATACAAACACCTAACAAACACCTTTTAGAGCATGCCCAGTAACCACATTTTAAAATATGGTTTCCCTGCACCACGTTTTGAAGAATCTGTTTTCTCCATTGCATATTCGTGCCTCCTTTGTCAAAGGTTAGGTGTCCACAGGTGCATGGGTTTATCTCTGGGCTTTGCATCTTGTTCCATTTGTCTATATTTTTGCTTTTTGTGAAGGTACCATACTGTCTTGAGTACTGTAGCTTTAGTGTGGTCTGCTATCAGGGAGCCTGATTCTTCCACCTTCATTTTTCTTTGTCAAGATTGCTTTGGCTACATAGGGTTTAGTGTGTGTGTGTGTTTCCATACAAATTGTAAAATTTTTAATTCTAGTTTTGTGAAAAATGCCATTGGTAATTTAATAGGATTGCACTGAATCTGTACATTGCTTTGGGTAAAATAGTCACTTTCACAATATTGATTCTTCCAATCCAAGAACATGCAACCTCTCTATCTGTTTGTAGTGTCTTTGATTTCTTTTATTCATGTCATAATTTCTGCATACAGGTCTTTTGTCTCCTTAAATAGGCTTATTCCTAGGTATTTAATTATTTTTGTTGCAATGATATTTGAGATTGTTTCCTTAATTTCTTGTTCTGATTTTTAGTTGTTAGTATCTAGGAATTCAAAGGATTTCTGTACTCCAATGTTCATTGCAACACTATTACAATAGCCAGGTAATGAAAGAAACATAAATGTCTACAAAAAAATGAATGGATAAAGAAGTCGTGGTACATATATGCAGTGAAATATTACTCAGTCATGAGAAAGAACAAGTTTGTCAGTTCTAGTGAGGTGGATAAATATAGATTCTGTTGTACAGAGTAAAGTAAGTCAGAAACACAAAAACAAAATACTGCTTATTAGCACATATATATGGAATTTAGAAAGATGGTACTGATGAACCTATTTGCAGGTAAGGAATAGAGACACAGATATAAAGAACAGACTTGCGGACATAGCAAGGAAAGGAGAGTGTGGGACAAATTCAGGATATAGCACTGAAATATATGCGTCGCCGTGTGTAGAACAGATGACTCTTGGGAAGGTGCTGTGTAGCAGCGGAGTTCTACCTCTTGCTCTGTGACCTCCAGGGGCAGGATGGGACAGTGGGATTAGAGGGAGACTCAAGGGGAGGGGATACATGTATATTTGTGACATGTATACATGTTGTTGTACGACAGAAGCCAACGCATTATAAAGCAATTATCCTCCAATTAAAAATAAATTTAAAAAATAAATAAAACATGGTTTCCCAAATATTTAAAACCCTTTAAATCTCAACCAACTGCGCTTCCAAATTTCCCTTTTGTATTTGGATTTTGTTGACAGGCATGGCTGTGTTCCCTCCCGGTTATTTGACCTGAGGACAAAATGTGATGGAGGTGATGGAGATCATGGTGACCTCCTTCCAAAGGTCCCACGCAGGCATTGCTGCACTCCGTGACCCCAACCCTGCAGCAGGCCGCCGCTGACCCCCGCCCCCACCGGAGCCGCCTGCACACTCACGGACAAGTCAGGGTCGGTCCCCTGTGGGGCCACTGCTCCTTTCTCCTGGGTCCTCGCTCCTGCCCACAAGGTTCTGTTTGTGCCTCCAAGAGTCTGCTTCCCCGCCCTGTGGCAGTTCTGGCAGCTCTATGGCGGGTTGATGGCGACCTCCTCCAAGAGGGCTTATGCCACACCCGGGTCTGCTGCACTCCGAGCCCCCGGCCCTGCGGCAGGCCACCGCTGACCCGGACCTCCTCAGGAGACACTCAAGCACAGTTTTGGTTCAGTCTCTGCGGGGTCTCTGGGTCCTGGTGCGCAAAAAATTTGAGCCCTCTGAGCTTCTCTGGAGGGTAAGGGGTTTGATTCAAAACGTGATTTTGCCTCTCCTACTTTCTTGCTGGGGCTTCTCCTTCACCCTTGGATGTTGGGAATCTCCTTAAAGTCACTCCAGCACCAGGCAGCTGCTGCTCCAGCACCACTAAGCCAATCAAGACTATCCCCTAGAAAAAGAAACGCAAAAAGACAAAAAGGTTGTCTGAGGAGGCCTTACAAATTGCTGTGAACAGAAGTGAAAGGCAAAGGAGAAAGGGAAAGAGGTACAATAAAGGACAGAAATGGTATGGACCTAACAGAAGCTGAAGATATTAAGAACAGGTGGCAAGAATACACAGAAGAACTGTACAAAAATGATCTTCATGGCCCAGATAATCACGATGGTGTGATCATTCACCTAGAGCCAGACATCCTGGAATGTGAAGTCAAGTGGGCCTTAAGAAGCATCACTACGAACAAAGCTAGTGGAGGTGATGGAATTCCAGTTGAGCTATTGCAAGTCCTAAAAGATGATGCTGTGAAAGTGTTGCACTCAATATGCCAGCAAATTTAGAAAACTCGGCAGTGGCCACAAGACTGGAAAAGTCCGTTTTCATTCCAATCCCCAAGAAAGTCAATTCCAAACAACGGTCAAACTACAACACAAATGCACTCATCTCACACACTAGCAAAGTAATGCTGAAAATTCTCCAACTCAGGCTTCAACAGTACATGAACCATGAACCTCCAGATGTTCAAGCTGGATTTAGAAAAGGCAGAGGAACTAGAGTTCAAATTGCCGACATCCGTTGGATCATCGAAAAAGCAAGAGAGTTCCAGAAAAACATCTCCTGCTTTATTGGCTGTGCCAAAGCCTTTGACTGTGTGTATCACAATAAACTGTAGAAAATTCTTAAAGGATGGGAATACCCGACCACATGACTTGCCTCCTGAGAAATCTATATGCAGGTCAGGAAGCAACAGTTAGAATTGGACATGGAACAACACACTGGGGTTCCAAATCTGCAAAGGAGTACTTCAAGGCTGTATATCGTCATCCTGATTATGTACCTTGTATGCAGAGTACATCATGAGAAACTCTGCAATGGATGAAGCACAAGCTGGAATCAAGATTGCCGGGAGAAATATCAATAACCTCAGATATGAAGATGACATCACACTTAATGCAGAAAGCAAAGAAGAGCTATGGAACCTCTTGATGAAAGTGAAAGAGGAGAGTGAAAAAGTTGGCTTAAAGCTCAACATTCAGAAAACTATCATGGCATTTTGTCCCATCAATCCATGGCAAATAGATGGGGAAACAGTAGAAACAGTGACAGACTTTAATTTTGGGGCTCCAAAATCACTGTAGATGGTGACTGCAGCCATGAAATTAAAAGACACTTACTCCTTAGAAGGAAAGTTATGACAAACCTAGACAGTTTATTAAAAAGCAGAGACATTATTTGCCAACAAAGGTCCATCTAATCAAAGATGAGTTTGTCCAGTAGTCCTGCTCGGATGTGAGATCTGGACTATAAAGAAATCTGAGCACTGAATAACTGATGCTTTTGAATTGTGGTGTTGGAGAAGACTCTTTTGTGTCTCTTGGACAGAAAAAGATCCAACCAGTCCATCCTAAAGGAATCAGTCCTGAATATTCATTGGAAAGACTGATGCTGAAGCTGAAACTCCAATACTTTGGCCACTTGATGCAAAGCGCTGACTCATTTGAAAAGACCCTGATGGTGGGAAAGATTGAAAGCAGGAGGCATCACCAATTCCATGGACATGACTTTGAGTAAATTCTGGGAGTTGGTGATGGACAGGGAGGCCTGGTGTACTCCAGGCCATGGGTTTGCAAAGATTTGGACATGAATGAGTGACTCACTTGAACTGATTTGGATTTTCACCTTTTATAGTCCAAAGCATCATTGTATATAGAAGATACAGAACAATTGAGAATGAAAATATAATTGTTTATACTGTGAATAGGAGCTTACTAAACTTAAACAGAAATCAGTTAAATGCCTTTTACAGCATCATGCAGGCTGATAGAATCATGCTTCATCAGTTCATAAACGAGCAGGAAAAATAACTCTGTTAGTCAACTGCCCGAGGGGAGTTTTAGGAGTGAAGCATCCACAAGCCAGTTCTCACAGTTTGTTTTCCAGTGTCTGTTATGACACAGGTATGCTTTTGCTCTCTGTAATAAAGGAAGGTAACTCTTCATTTTCTACATCAGGTTGCAAAGCAGAGAGGCAGAAAGATACTGAAGTAAGACCACTGAGCAAGTAGTCAGGTCTAAGATCTCCTTGGTCCTGCCACTGACTGCATTAAGCTGAAAAGACCAGAGAATTTCTCTATACTTCTGCTTATTTGCAAGCTAAAATTCTTAGTTAATTTCTAGTCAACCTAAGAGATCCATGTTTTAAGTATATGGTAACACTGAAAAATGAACAAAGAGCTAGATTTCAGTGTTGGCTCTGCATATCTAAGGCATCTCTGAGCAAAAAACCAGGAAAACCTTCCTAAAAAATATTATATCTAATAGCTATTCTGAGAAATGCCATTTGATGTTTGCAAAACTATAATCAAATATAAACTCTGGTATTTAAATAATTGTATTGATTTGAATAAATATGTAAGACATAAAATTTAAAATATTACCAAGCTGTGTTCCTAATGAGTGTGAATGTCTTGGGTTCAAACTTTGTTTAGAACTAATGATTAATGCATGCAAGAGAACGAAGTTAATAATAATAATTCTTATAATGAATAATTCTTTCAAGTTTAATTCTCACTATATTCTCTAGATTTCAAGACAAGTCCAATAACATTAACACAATAAAAGTTTTTAATTATCCTATAACTTTAGTAACACAATATGTCTGTGTAATTGCCACTTTTAGACTTTTCAAATGTCAGTAAAATAATTATTTTTCCTTTTAATTCAATGATGTTGATAGAATAATAACATTTTATTACCCTACAACATGGATTATATATTTCAACTGTAATTTATCAGAGATAGATGCAGTGAATTCTATACCATTTTACTAAAATCACATTTATTATAATATATAAGCAAGATAGTAAATTGTTACTGAGAAAAAATCCAAAATCATTTATCACATTATCTACTTACTGATTCCTCCTATTAAATATTTCATGTACATAAAAACAATCTTAAATTTTTCTAAAACACAAACTTCCTGGAAATATTCACAAAGACAACTTGGAAAGGAGTTATCCAATTTCAGTAAATAGGATGAGACCAATCGTTATTTAGAAAATAACCTTAAATAGAAAATAACTTTTAAGAAGAAAATCTGGGAAGATTTTTATCTCACAGATATCACATAATCTCTTTCAAGAGTAATTAACCAGCTACTAACACAAGGATGACTTTGATCTCATTATTGTTTCTGCACATTAAAGGAGAAACTTTTTCAAGATTCATCAACCATAAGACAAATGCTCTGGGCTTCTCCATGTCAGTGGTTCTCAGATGTGTCCAAGGACCTGGAAGCTTTTTGTTATGCAAAAGGTTGTTCTTGATCTAAACCTACTGAATCAGAGAATCTAGGGTTGGGCCCAACAATCTGTAGTCTTAAGTCCTGCAGGAGGTTCTGATATATAGTAAAGGCTGAGCACCTCTGTTCTCTGTGTATGCATTTTTAAAATAGACACTTGTAGAGCAGTTTTAGCTTCACAGCAAAACTGAGCAGGATGTACTGAGTTCCCACATATCGACTGCCCCACACACATCCATATCCTCCCCAGCCACCAAAAGTCGTTACAATTCATGAACCTTCCCTGGTGGCTCAGCCAGTAAAGAATTTGCCAGTAATGTGGGAGGCCTGGGTTTGATCCCTGGGTTCTGAAGATCCCCTGGAGGAGGGCAAAGCAACCCACTCCAGGATTCTTGCCTGGAGAATCCCCTCGGACAGAGACTAGCGGGCTACAGTTCATGGGGTCGCAAAGAGCCGGACACGACTGAGCAACCAAGCACTGCACCAGTCAGTTCAGCGGCACATCCATGTGCATCTGCCTGTGACCCCACTGACCACTGCACACCAGGCCTCCCTGTCCATCACCAGCTCCCGGAGATTGCTCAAACTCAGGTGCATCGAGTCAGTGATGCCATCCAGTCATCTCATCCTCTGCCCTCCCCTTCTCCTCCTGCCTTCAACCTTTCCCAGCATCAGGGTTTTTTCCAATGAGTCAGCTCCTTGCATCAGGTGGTCAAAATATTGGAGCTTCAACTTCAGCATCAGTCCTCCAATGAATATTAAGAACAGATTTCCTTTAGGATTAACTGGTTAGATTCCCTTGCTCTCCAAGGGACTCTCAAGAGTCTGCTTCAACGTCATGGTTCAAAAGCATCAAGCAAAGCATATATGATTTAAAAATGGGAAAATTTGTTTTATTCTGGAAATCAAACTTTTGTACTGCTAGTTTTTCTTTAAAGATTAGTTTTAAAATAACTTTAAAGTATTATTTTCATATTGCTTGCTCATTTTGTACACTAGTTAGAATTTGTATAGTGATAAAATGGAAGTCTTAAAGATCACTTAATAGCATATAGGCATATAGTACAGTAATGATGTTATAAAATGATTCACTGGGGATCCTGAACATTCATGACATCAAGATCCTTTTTACCTCATAGCATCACTTAGTAATCAAAAGGCAATAAAAACAACTGTCAAATATCTGCAATAAACTAAGCTGCTAAACATTCTAAAAGAGCTTTTTTTGTTTGTTCAGATGCTAAGTCATGTCTGGCTCTGTGACTCCACGGATGGCAGCACCCCAAGCTTCCTTGTTCCCCACTATGTTCCAGAGTCTGCTCAAGTTCATGTCCATTGAGTCAGTGACGGTATACAGTTTTAGAGTAATCCTTTAGTCAAAAATCCTGCTAATTCATCATATAAGCACTTGTAGGGGTGGATCTTTCTTACTTTTCTGGTAACAATGATATATCTATGTTCTTGTGGTGTTTGATATTTATCATAACTCATCATTCAAACATTAGAATTTCTGGGCTTCCCTTGTAGCTCAGTCAGTAAAGAATCTGCCTGCAGTGCAGGAGACTGGGGTTCAATCCCTGGGTTGAAAAGATCCCCTGGAGAAGGAAATAGCAACCCACTCTAGTATGCTTGCCTGGAAAATCTCATGGACAGAGGAGGCTGGTGGGCTGCAGTCCATAGTGTTTCAAAGAGTGGGGCACGATTAAGTAAAAAATTCTGCCAATTCATCATATAATCACTTATAGGGGTGGATCTTTCTTACTTGCCTGGTAACAGTGATATATCTACGTTCTTGTGGTGTTTGATATTTATCATAACTCATCGTTCAAACATTAGAATTTCTAGCAGGTGTCAGACATTATTCTAGGCAAAGAGAGCCACAGTCCCAGAGGAACTCCTCAAGAATCTGTCTCACTGATACAGAAGGGAATATCATTCTATTTAATGATTTGCTGCCTGAGTGTATATCTTACATTCCAGCAGCTCAGAGATAGAGTGATGAACCATTAAGATGATACTTTTGAAAGTGAAAGAGATGCTATAATTATTATAAGACAGAAGGTTTAATTGGCAAGCTGAGATAGCCACCCTACTTATTAAAAAAAAATTTCTAACAGTGCACACTGCTTACTTTTTAATGTGTAATTTTTTTATGATTCACAGTTATGCTACAATAATGGCCATTAGTCAGACAATATTAATCTATTTTATATAACTGCTGGCCATGTTTTCATTGTATCAAACGGAAAAAGAATACAAGCAACATGGAAATTACCTGTTTCCCTGATAAAGTTTTGCATTTTTTTTTCCTCTCTCTCTCACCAGTATATTATGTATTCCTTTACAAAAGGAGTAACGCTAGCTCAGTCAGATGGTATCCTCTACATTGCACTGCACTTGCTATTTTGATTGATGGAAATATCAGACTAATGGAACTAACTCAGTTCATGTTTTAGACACCTGGATTCAACGTCATCTCATCCAGTTTTAGAGAGCTCTTTCATGAATCAATGCCATTATGTTTAGCTAAATCTCAGGTGTGTAAAGGGAAAGAGTATTTCAAAAGTTTGTAAAACAATTTTACTTAGAATCTTATCTTCTAGAAAAATATATTCTCTCATATACATATCATATAAATTCTATACTTATGGATGATAATTAAAACTCAAAAATTTAAAAAAAAACTCAAAAATTGAGGGAAAGGTGAAGGTTATAGGGAATTCAAGATAACATTCATGAAAATAAACAGTTCACGTAATCCTTAAAATAATGAGTACAGTGTTGTGTTCATATGGAGGCATTTTTATTTAATACGATTGAAATATTTTTATAGCATTGCATTATTTTAGTGGTATAATTCTATAATGGAAATATATGAGACAGAGGAAGGAAAAATGGTAAATATAATATTTGTTGATTTTTTTGTTTGTTTTTCTTTCCTTATAAGAACAATTAATGAAATTCTACTTATCACATTACTGTTTCACTGCTTATTTATGATACACAAAGAGGTTTTCTTAGGAAATATGGTAGAAGAGGATCCTGGCCAGAGTATTAGGTGCAAATTTGTGAATACACTTATTTTTTCCAAAGTTATGTGACCCTTGGTTTAACTCAAGATGGCAAAATAGAAGAACCTGTGCTCACTCCTTAGAAACAATGAAGGCACAGCTAAATACCATTAACAAAAAATGCTGGAAACTGCCAACAGAGATATCCTGCATCCAAAGGCAAACGTGGCCACAAAGACCGTAGGAGGGGTGCGATCACAGTAAAATCAGACCCAGAGTGACGGAGGCAGAACAGAGAGGTGAGCGGGAAGACAGGGTGAAAGACAATGGAGAGCCCTGCCGCAAGAGAGAATAAAACGGAGAGGAGAGACGGCAGCCTGAAAACCCTCCTGGAAAACATTAAATGCAGCAACATTCACACCATCGTGGTCCCAGACGAGAACAGAGAGAAAAGGCCTGAGAAAACACCTGAAGGGATGATAGCTGAAAACGTGCCTGACAGAGGAAAGGAAACAGTCATTCAAGTCCAGAAAGCCCAGAGAATCCCAGGCAGGATATACCCAAGGAAGAACTTGCAGAAACACAGAGTAGTCAAACTGACAAAAGTTAAAGAAAATGAAAAAGTATTAAAGGCAACAAGGGAAAACCAACAAATAATATATACAAGGGAACTCACATAAAGTTATCAGCTGATTTCTCAGCAGAAACTTTGCAGGCCAGAAGGAGATGGATGGCTTAAAGTGATGAAAGGGAAAAATCTGAAACCAAGACTACTCTACTCAACAAGGCTATCTTTCAGATTTGACAGAGAAATCAAAAGTTTCACAGAAATGCAAAAGCTAAGAGAATCCAGCACCACCAGACCAGCTTTGCAACAAATGCTAAAGGAAACTGTAAACCAGAAAGAAAAGGCCACAGCTAGAAACAGGAAATTCATGGAAAAAAAGCTTTACACACAGTCAATGTAAGAAATCAATCATAGACAAATATGGTATCAACACCAGCAACTGTGAGAAGAGGAGAGTGCAAATGCAGGATATCAGAAATGCATTTGAAACTAAAAGACCAACAACTTAAAGCAATCTTGTTTATATGTAGACTGCTATATTACAACCTCATGTTAACTGCAAACCAAAAATCTACAATAGACACATTCACAGGAAAGAGAAAGGGACACAAACACAATATTCAAGTTAGTCATCAGTTTACAAAAGAGAACAAAACAGGAAGAGAAGAAAATTACTACAAAACAAATCCAAAACATTAAGAAAATGGCAATAAGGACATTCATATTGATAATTACTTTAAACATAAACAAATTAAATGCTCCAACAAAACCACATAGGTTATCTGAATGCAAAAAAAAACAAACAAGCAAGCAAAAAAATGTATATATGCTCCCTATACTCTCTACAAGAGAGCCACTTCAGATCTAGGGATACATACAGAATGAAAGTACAGAGATGGAAAAATACAGTCCATTCAAATGAAAATAAAAGAGAGCTGGAGTAGTAATACTCCTGTCAGACAAAGTAGTCTTTAAAATAAGACTGATACAAAAGAAGAGGAAGACGGTACGTAAAAATCATGGTATCAATCCAAGAAGAAGATACAACATTTATATATGCACCAAACGCAGGAGCACCTCAACATATAAGGCAACTGCTAACAGCCACGAAGGGAGAAATCGATAATAGCAGGGGCTCTAATAGCTCACTTTAATCTATGGACAGATCATCCAGCAGAAAATCAATAAGGAAACACGGGCTTCAAGTGACACATTAGAACAGATGGACTTAATTGGTATTTATAGAGCAATCAATCTAAAAACAGCAGAATGCGCATTCTTCTCAAGTGCACGTGGAAACTTCTTCAGGACTGATCACAGGGTGGGTCACAAAGTGACTTTGGCAACTTTAAAAAAATTGAAATCATATCAAGCACATTTTCTGACCAGTATGCAACGAGATTAAAAGAGGCTTGCTTGCATGAAATTAAAAGACACTTGCTCCTTGGAAGAAAAACTGACAAAGCTAGACAGCATATTAGAAAGCAGAGACATGTTACTTTGCCAACAAAGGTCCATCTAGTCAAACCTATGGTTTTTCCAGTAGTCAGGTTTGGATGTGAGCATTGGACCACAAATGAACTGTGGTGTTGGGGAAGACTCTTGTGAGTCCCTTGCACTGCAGTCACTCAGTCATATCTGACTTCTGTGACCCCAGGGACTGCAGCACCAACTAACCTTACACCTAAAGCAACTAGAGAAAGAACAATGAAAATCTAAAGTTAGTGGAAGGAAAGAAATCATAAAGACCAGAGCAGAAACAAACAAAATAGAAATGAAGAATAACAAAATGAAACTAAAAGTTCGTTCTTTGAAAAGATAAACAAAATTGACAAACCTTCAGCCAGACACAACAAGAGAAAAAGGGAGAGAGTTCAAATCAATAAAATTATTAAGGCAAAAGAGGAGTTACAAATGACACTGCAGAAATACAAAGGATCATAAGAGACTACTGACAGCAACTATATGCCAATAAAATAGACAACCTGGAAAAAGTGAAAAAATTGTACATAGGTATGATCTTCTAAGAGTGAATTATGAAAAAATAGAAAATGTAATCAGACCAATCATAAGTAATGAAACTGAAATTGAGATTACAATGTTCCCAAAAAGCAGAAGTCCAAAGATGAATTCTATCAAACATTTAGAGAAGAAATTAACACTTCTTTTTCTGATGCTATTGCAAAATATTGCAAAAGAAGGAATACTCCCAAACCCATTCTATAAGGCCACCCTCTCACTGATACCAAAGCTACACAGAGATACCAGAAAAAAACAAAATTACAGGCCAATATCACTGAAGAATGTAGTGGCAAAAATCCTCAACAAAACACTAGCAAACTGAGTCTAACAATATATTGAAAGAATCATACACCATGATTAAGTGGGATTTACCCAGGAATACAAGGATTCTTCAAAATATATAAATCAATCAATGTGCTACACCACATATTACAAACTGAAGAATAAAAACCATATGATCATCTCATATGCTGAAAAAAAGCTTTTGACAAAATTCAACACCCATTTATGATAAAAAAAAAAAAAAGTCTCCAAAAAGTGGGTATAGAAGGCACATATCTCAGTATAATAAAAGTCATATATGACAAAGCCACAGCAAAAATCATTCTCAATGGTCAAAAACTGAAAGCATTTCCTCTAAGATCAGGATGAAGACAAGGATGTCCACTCTCACAACTTTTGTTTAACATAGTTTTGGAAGTCCTAACCATGTCTATCACAGAAGAAAAACAAATAAAAATAATCCAAATTGGAAAAAGAAGAAGCAAAATTTTCACTGTTTGCAGATGACATGATACTATATATAGGAAATCTTAAATATGCTACCAGAAAACTACTAGAACTTACAATGAGTTCTAGTTGTAAATTTGTAGAATACAAAATTAATACAGAGAAATCTCTTCCACTTCTATACACTAACAGTAAAGATAAGAAAGAAAAATTAAGGGAACAAGCCTATTCACAACCATATCAAAAATAACAAGGTACCTAGAAATAAATCTAGCTAAGGGACAAAAGGACTGTACTCAAAAAACCATGATACTGAAGAAAGAAATTAAAGATGGCACAAACAGTTGGAGAGATATACCATTTTCTTGGATTGGAAGAATCAATATTAGCAAAATGACAGTGCTTCTCAACGCAATCTACAGATTCAGTGCAATCGTTTCAAACTACCAAGAGCATTTTCCATAGGACTAGAACAAAAATCTTAAAATTTGTACGGCGACACGAAAGACCCCGAAGAGCCAAAGTAATCTTGAGAGAGAAAAACAGAGCCTGAGGAATCAGGCCCCCTGACTTCAGACTATACCAAAAGCTACAATCATCAAAACACTATGGTACTGGCACAAAAACAAAATTACAAATCAATAGAACAAGACAGAAACCCTAGAAATAAACCCACTCATCTCTGGCCATTTAATCCATGACAAAGGAGGCAGACTCTAAAATGAAGTAGTGATAGTCTCTTCAATAAACCTGCAGGGAAAACTGGAAAGCTCCATGAAAAAAGGAAACTCAAACACTTTTAACATCATACACAAAAATACACTCAAAGTGAATTAAAAACCTAGATGTAAGAACACATGCTATAAAACTCCTAGAGGAAAACATAGGCAGAACACACTTTGACATAAATTGCAACAATATCTTGTTCAAGCAGTCTCCCAAGTAATGGAATAAAAACAAAAATAATTAAATGTGACCCAGTAAAACTCAAAAACTTTTGCACCACAAAGGGAAACATAAACAAAACAAAGAGACAACACATAGAAAGGGAGAAAATATTTGCAAATAATGTGACTGATAAGATATTTGTCTCCACAATTTACAAACAGCTCCTGTGGCTCAATATCCAATAAGGAAGCAACCTAATCAAAAAGTGGACAGAAGACCTAAATAGACATTTCTCCAAAGAAGACATACAGATGGCCAAGAGACACATGAAAAGATGCTCAAGATATCTAATTATTGGAGGAATGCAAATCAAAACTACAGAGAGCTAACACATCAGTCAGAATACCATCATCAAAAATTGGAAACAATAAATGATGGAAAGGGTTTAGAGAAAACAGAATCCTCCTACCCTGTTGGTGGTAATGTGAACTGGCACAGCCGCTGTGGAGAGCAGTACAGAGGTTCCTTAAAAACTAAGAATAAATAAAGTATATAATCCAGTAATCTCACTCCTGGGTATGTATCCAAAAAAAAAAAAAAAATCCATAATTTTTTAGCATAATGCACCCCAATATTCATTTCATTTACAGTAACCAAGATACAGAAGCAACCTAAATATTTGTGGACAGATGTGTTATACAAAACCTTTTGAGTAAAAGAGACATGGTGTAAATATACAATGGAATATTGTACAGCTATGAAAAAGAATGGATTAATGCCATATTCAGCAATATCAATGGACCTGGAGATTATCATACTAAGTGAAGTAAGTTAGGCAGAGAAAGACAAATATCATATGATACCACTTATGCATAATCTAAAAAACATGATACAAATGAACTTTTTTACCAAACAGAAACAGACTCACAGACTTAGAGAAGGAACCAATGGTCAACAAGGAGGGAGGGAGTAGGGAAGGAATGATTGGGAATTTGTGGCTGATGTATACACACTGCTATAACAAACAGATAACCAACAAGGACCTGCTGTATAGCAGCAGGGAACTCTGTTTCATATTCTGTAATAACAAATGGGAAGAGTTTCAAAAACTATATACATGCGGGTGCATCTGGGGGCTTCCCTGGTGGCTCAGATGGTAAAGAATCTGCCTGCAATCCAGGACACTTGGGTTTGATCCCTGGGTTGAGAAGATGCCCCTGGAGAAGGAAATGGCAACCCACTCCAGTATTCTTGCCTGGAGAATTCCATGGACGGAGGAGCCTGGCGGGCTACAGGTCATAGAGGCACAAAAAGTCAGACATGACTGAGTGACTAATACTTTCACTTTCATGTGCATCTAATCACTTTTCTGTATACTGAAACTAACACAGCACTCTTAATCAACTATATTTCAGTCTAAAATAACATTTTTTAATTTAAAAATAAACACAAAACAAAGCAAAAAATAAATGTATATGTCCTTTGTTGAAAGGAGGTCGGATGTGATTCCACTTAACAATCCCAGTTAATTATGTATACTTTTGTTTCTGGGTTAGGGGCAGCAACACCACCACTTTCTAAAGATTTCAGGGTAAAATGCAATGTGACTAAATAGCAAGAATTTGCTATCAACACAAGACCATCAGAAATCTTTGTGGCCTATGTTCAGAATTTAAAGTGCCAGCATAATTCTTTGCTTTCCCTTCTTTTTGCATAAAAGGCCGGAGAGTAAATATTGTGTTCTCTGCCTGCCCTATGATCTCCATTGCCACCACTCAACTCAACCTATCATAGCACCAAAACAGCCATAGATGATATACTAATAAATAAACCATGGTTATGTTCAGTAGATAAAAATGAATGTACTAAGAGTGACATTTGAATTTCAAATACTTTTCATGCAGAAGTACTACATTTCTTTTTCAATACTTTTAAACTATTTAAAAATGTAAACATCATTTTGGGTCATAGAGACACATAGGGATTGACAGGGATACATGGAGATATATTTACCTTGAGGCACACAGTTTGCTAATCCCCTTGCTAAACCCATATCATAGTTTGATATAAGTAAACCTTTTCCCACTCTCCTATAAACTCTCAGAATTTTTTTTAATCTGAATTTCTTTCTATTTCCTGATTACTCAATGAATAAATGAATGATTTCACCCATTGAGGAAAAAGATAACCATAACTGTGTGAGTGTGAAGAGCGACTCATTGGAAAAGACCCTGATTCTGGGAAAGATTGAAGGCAGGAGGAGAAGGGGACGACAGAGGATGAGATGGCTGGACGGCATCCCTGACTCAACGGACATGAGTTTTAGCAAGCTCCGGGAGACGGTGAAGGACAGGGAGGCCTGGGGTGCTGCGGTCCATGGGGCTAAAGAGTCGGACACGACTGAGCGACAGAACAACAATGGTGCGAATAACGAGCACATCCAGTGGCCGCCTTAAGCTTTGTTTGTAACATCAGATCAGAATGCTGTTATCCCAGACGAGTTTTCAACTATCACTTTGTACAGGACAATTAGTGAATTTGCGTTTATTCTCTGTGTTTATATTCAAGGTACATGTTACTAATAAAACGGCATTCTCCCAGTGGGAAATGCTGAAAAGACCAGGGCGAAGGACAGAAAAACAGCTGAGTTCAAAGCAAACTTGTCACAGGGTTTCAAAGGATGTGCTGCATTGATTTATTTCTTAAGATATTAGAACCTGTCAATTTAATTCTTCCAACCTAGGAAATTGCTCTTTGGCATTATATTTTTCAATCTTTCTACAAAGAAAAGCACAGGAAGTGTGAAAGAGAGAAAAGGAAAGGGAAATTAGGCTTTAAGAGCATACATGCCTTTTTGATTCTTTTATTTTTCTAATATAAAGGACAATAATAATGTTTTTTCTGAGGCTTTATCTCTGTTGATTAATGCTATTAAAGTCTTAGTTTCTGTTTGTTTCAGATCACTTCTGTTTGATAAGATAGCTTTTTCTTTTTCTAATAAGGAATGGAATAAGTGTTAAAGATATTTTTCCTTATTCTTCAATAAATATTAAAAATACGCTGGGACAGAGAAACATTAACCTTTGTAAGATTATATTATCCTAGGATACACTTACCATAATATCAGTTTATGAAAATGATCTAGCTTTTTTGAATGCTTTTCATGTACTTAGAATGTTCACAGAAATTAGGCCTTGTTCAAAACATCTGAGAGGGCTTCTTTGCTACATAGATTTGGATAAATAAGAAATACAATAAACATCCATGTTTCAAATACCCAGCACAGGAAGTATCCCTGTGTCTTCCAATTTTATACCGTATAGACAGACTGAAAATGTTCTCAAGTCTCATTCTAAAATGACTTGTGCCCACATGGTTGCCTGTAAAAGGCAAATATTTTAGTCAACCCTTTTCAAAAAGCCAGGAAACAAATTATACCTTTCGCTCCAAAATGCCTCCATAATTGTGCAAATCTCAGTGACACATTTATATTTCTCTCTACATGATGACTTGTCAGAAACATTAAAGTCCTCATTGCACCTGATGTATGCCTAAAATAAATATGAGGTCACCAAAAGAGTTTAAATAAGGCCCAAAATACAGATGTCTAGAATGATTTTCAGACCTGACTGAAGCTGCACCCCTTAAGAAATCAGTGGAAAAGCAGAGTTCATATCACCCTCTGCCCTGCACCTGCTGTAAGCAAAATAACGACTTCCCACAACACTCAGAGGAAAGTCCCGTCTGGACTGACTAAGAGGAAGAGAGGGATATGAGCTTGACCCTTGAACAACGGGGATTTGAGTTCATTTATATACAGTCTTTTTGTTTGTTTGTTTGTTTGTTTTCTGTAGTAAATACTACAATAATACAAAATCTGTGGTTAGTTGAATCTGTGGGTGCAGAACTGCAGATGTGGAGGACACGTGGATACACAGAGTCAACTGTAAATTATATGCAGATTTCCAGCTACCCAGAAGATCTGCACCCCTAACCATGCTTCCCCTCTGACTCCCATCCCTACCGAGTTGTTCAAAGGTCAATTGTATTCCCTTTCACTCTTATTGCATGAGATATTTCAGCTCACCTTTTATCTTCTTGTACCTTTCTTTCCTGAGTTTTTATAATTATGTTTTCAATCTTGCTTCAATTGTTTCATTAAATGTGTATTTTATTTTATTTTATTTATTTATTTTTTTATTTTTATTTTTCAGTGGGTTTTGTCATACATTGATATGAATCAGCCATAGAGTTACACGAATTCCCCATCCCGGTCTCCCATCCCCCCTCCCTCTCCACCCGATTCCTCTGGATCTTCCCAGCCCAACAGGTCCGAGCACTTGACTCATGCCTCCCACCTGGGCTGGTGGTCTGTTTCACCCCAGATAATATACATGCTGTTCTTTCGAAACATCCCACCCTCACCTTCTCCCACAGAGTTCAAAAGTCTGTGCTGTACTTCTGCGTCTCTTCTTCTGCCCTACATATAGGGCCATCGTTACCATCTTTCTAAATTCCGTATATATGTGTTAGTATACTGTAATGTTCTTTATCTTTCTGGCTCACCTCACTCTGTATAATGGGCTCCAGTTTCATCCATCTCATTAGAACTGATTCAAATGAATTCTTTTTAATGGCTGAGTAATATTCCATGGTATATGTGTACCACAGCTTTCTTATCCATTCGTCTGCTGATGGGCATCTAGGTTGCTTCCGTGTCCTGGCTATTATAAACAGTGCTGTGATGAACATTGGGGTGCACGTGTCTCTTTCAGATCTGGATTCCTCGGTGTGTATGCCCAGAAGTGGGATTGCTGGGTTATATGGTAGTTCTATTTCCAGTTTTTTAAGAAATCTCCACACTCTTTTCCATAGTGGCTGTACTAGTTTGCATTCCCACCAACAGTGTAAGAGGGTTCCCTTTTCTCCACACCCTCTCCAGCATTTATTGCTTGTAGACTTTTGGATAGCAGCCATCCTGACTGGCGTGTAATGGTACCTCATTGTGGTTTTGATTTGCATTTCTCTGATAATGAGTGATGTGGAGCATCTTTTCATGTGTTTGTAAGCCATCTGTATGTCTTCTTTGGAGAAATGTCTGTTTAGTTCTTGGGCCCATTTTTTGATTGGGTCATTTATTTTTCTGGAATTGAGCTTCAGGAGTTGCTTGTATATTTTTGAGATTAATCCTTTGTCTGTTTCCTCATTTGCTATTATTTTCTCCCAATCTGAGGGCTGTCTTTTCACCTTACTTATAGTTTCCTTTGTTGTGCAAAAGCTTTTAAGTTTCATTAGGTCCCATTTGTTTATTTTTGCTTTTATTTCCAATATTCTGGGAGGTGGGTCATAGAAGATCTTGCTGTGATTTATGTCAGAGAGTGTTTTGCCTATGTTCTCCTCTAGGAGTTTTATAGTTTCTGGTCTTACATTTAGGTCTTTAATCCATTTTGAGTTTATTTTTGTGTATGATGTTAGAAAGTGTTCTAGTTTCATTCTTTTACAAGTGGTTGACCAGTTTTCCCAGCACCACTTGTTATTTTAAATGCTCCCAAAATGACTGGACACAGTTTTTAGCTTCTCCTTGGCAACATGTATTTCTTCTATTTGGTATCTATCTATTAAGTTTACCTTTCACTTTCCTCTTTTACCTTTTTTACTGACTTTCAAATCCTGCATTGACTTCTCTGTGATTACTCATAGCTGAAGGACTGGTGATTTAGAGAATTATGTCTTGAACAATGTTCCAAGTTAACAAGAACTTCCCTCATGACCGAAGATGTTTAGCCTAAGGATTCATTAGCTTGAAATCTCCCTGGATGATAGAGGTGAGCAGATCGCTGCTGTTCACGAGGTTTCTTGTCTTCCCAGGGCCGGGTAGAGGTTAACATGATTCCTGATTCCTTGGTGAGAACTGTTTCTTGGGCCCCCAGGTGGCTCAGTGGTAAAGAATGCACCTGCTAATGCAGCAGAGGCAGAAGATGCAGGTTTGATCTCTGGGTTAGAAAGACCCCCTGGAGGAGGAAATGGCAACCCACTCCAGTATTCTGAACTGGGAAATCCCAGGGACAGAGGAGCCTGGCGGGCTGAAGTCCATGGGGCCACAAAGAGTCGGACACCACTGAGAGACCAAGTACATGGGCAGGATGGAATATTGATAATTATATTACCTGCTATTTATGTTGTCTTTGTCCACTCATTCATCAGTGGGCACTTAGATCATTTCCATATCTTGGCTGTTGTGAATACTTCAGTTCAGTCACTCAGTCGTGTCCAACCCTTTGTGACCCCATGGACTGCAGCACGCCAGTCTTCCCTGTCCATCACTAACTCCCGGAGTTTACTCCAACTCATGTCTATTGAGTCAGTGACGCCATCCAACCATCTCATCCTCTTCTCCTGCCTTCAATCTTACCCAGAACCAGGATCTTTTCAAATGAGTCAGTTCTTTACATTAGGTGGCCAAAATATTGGCATTTCAGCTTCAGCATCAGTCCTTTCAATGAATATTCAGGACTGATTTCCTTTAGGATGGACTGCTTGGATCTCCTTGCTGACCAAGGGACTCTCAGGAGTCTTCTCCAACACCACAGTTCAAAAGCATCAGTTCATCATTTCTTAGCTTTCTTTATAGTCCAACTCTCACATGCATACATGACTACTGGAAAAACCAAAGCTTTGACTAGATGGACTTTGTTGACAAATTAATGTCTCTGCTTTTTAATATACAGTCTAGATTGTCATAACTTTTCTTCCAAGGAGCAAGCATCTTTTAATTTCATGGCTGCAGTCACCATCCATGGTGATTTTGGAGCCCCAAAAAATAAAGTCTCTCACCATTTCCATTGTTTCCCCATCTATTTGCCATGAAGTGATGGGACCAGATGCCATGATCTTAGTTTTCTGAATGTTGAGCTTTAAGCCAACTTTTTCACTCTCCTCTTTCACTTCCATCAAGAGGCTTTTTAGTTCTTCTTCACTTTCTGCCATAAGGGTGGTGTCATCTGCATATCTGAGGTTATTGATATTTCTCCCAGCAATCTTGATTCCAGCTTGTGCTTCTTCCAGCCCAGTGTTTCTCATGATGTACTCTGCATATAAGTTAAATAAGCTGGGTGACAATATGCTGCCTTGATGTACTCCTTTCCCAATTTGGAACCAGTCTGTTGTTCCATATCCAGCTCTAACTGTTGCTTCTTGACCTGCATACAGATTTCACAGGAGGCACATCTGGTGGTCTGGTATTCCCATCTCTTTAAGAATTTTCCACAGTTTATTGTGATCCACACAGTCGAAGGCTTTGGCATAGTTAATAGAGCAGAAGCAGGTTGTTTTCTGGAACTCTCTTGCTTTCTCGATGATCCAATGGATGTTGGCAATTTGATCTCTGGTTCCTCTGTCTTTTCTAAATCCATCTGGAAGTTCATAGTTCACATACTGTTGAACCCTGGCTTGAAGAATTTTGAGCATTACTTTGCTAGTTTGGGAGATGAGTGCAATTGTGCAGTTGTCTGAACATTCTTTGGCATTGCCTCTCTTTGGGATTGGAATGAAAACTGATCTTTTCCAGTCCTGTGGCCACTGCTGAGTTTTCCAAATTTGCTGGCACATTGAGTGAAGCAATTTCACAGAATCATCTTTTAGGATTTGAAATAGCTCCACTGAAATTCTATCACCTCCACTAGCTTTGTTCATAGTGATGCTTCCTAAGGCCCACTTGACTTCACATTCCAGGACCTCTGGCTCAAGAAGAGTGATCACACCATAGTGATTATCTGGGTCATGAATATCTTTTTTGTATAGTTCAGTGTATTTTTGCCACCTGTTCTTAACATCTTCGGCTTTTGTTAGGTCCATACCATTTCTGTCCTTTATTGAGCCCATCTTAGCATGAAATGTTCCCTTGGTATCTCTGATTTTCTTGAAGAGATCTCTAGTCTTTCCCATTCTGTTGTTTTCCTCTATTTCATTTCATTGATCAGTAGAACGACTTTGTTATCTCTCCTGGCTATTCTTTGGAACTTTGCATTCAAATGGGTTTATCTTTCCTTTTCTCCTTTGCCTTTATCTTCTCTTCTTTCAGCTATTTGTAAGGCCTCATCAGACAACCATTTTGCCTTTTTGCGTTTTTTTTTTTTCTTGGAGATGGTCTTGATCCCTGTCTCCTGTACAGTGTCATGAACCTGCGTCCATAGTTCATCAGGCACTCTGTCTATCAAATCTAGTCCCTTGAATCTGTTTGTTGCTTCCACTGTATAAGCATAAGGGATTTGATTTAGGTCATACATGAATGGTCTAATGGTTTTCCCCACTTTCCTCAATATAAGTCTGAATTTGGCAATAAGGAGTTCATGATCTGAGCCACAGTCAGCTCCCAGTCTTGTTTTTGCTGACTGTATAGAGTTTCTCCATCTTTGGCTGCAAAGAATATAATCAACCTGATTTCGATGTTGACCATCTGGTGATGTTCGTGTGGCACCCTCTGCCGTGTGCTGTGAATAACACTGCTGTAATACGGCAGTGCCATCACCTCATCCCTTCATGATACCTAGTCTGTGTTCTCTGTGTATATGCCCAGAAGTGGAATTGCTGGATCATATAGTAGTTCAATTCTTTTTTTTTGTTTGTTTTTGAGGAAATTCAAACTGTTTTCTAGAAGAGCTATACCAATTTACATTCTTACTTTTGTTAGATATGTTCTCACTTTCTCAGATTTTCACATAATATACAATTAACCATTTTAATATGAACAATTCAGAGTCACTTAGTAAGAGTTTTCAACCAATACCCCTATCTAGATCCAAAACGTCTTCTTCATGTCTTCAAAAAAAAAAGAAACCTGTCCTCATTAAAAAGTCCCTCTCCATTTTCCATGTCCCGTCCAGCTCCTGGCACCATCAATCCACTTTCTGTGTCTCTGGGTTTACATATTTTGGCTATGTATAGATATTTTATGTAAATAAAGCTGTATAATTAAATAGTTTGAAAAGCATTTTGCAAATGATTTAATAGAAATGATGTCAATCTGAGTGTCAGAGCCACTGGATTTATTTCTTGATTCTTGCATTGACTAGCGGTATGTATTTATACAAATGACTTCTTTAAAGTTTAATTTCCTTTTAGTTTGAAAACTGTGTTCCTATTAATCAGTAATAATGATTTGTAGATAATATGTTACCTCTCTATTGGTAAAATATAATATCAAGCAAGTTCTTAAACATAGACATATTTTCTCCATAAAATGTTGTAATTTATTCCTTTATAAGGTTAAAAGAATACAGTTTTAAATTGTGATCATAATGACTACATACAACTGTTGCAAGTCATGCCTTATTTTCCCTATTAACCTTTTTTCTCTGGGGCTGGGATCATGTCTAATTCATTTTCATATAACTCACTTCACCTCCTATGGAGTTTGGACCACTATAGTCTTGGAATATGCCAATTACTTTCCATGTTTGTGCCCTACAAAGTTCAAAATGTTCAATAAACCAGTAACTAAATCTTATTTGAAATCTTCCAAGTAAAAGAGAGAATTTTAAATACAGTTATAGATAAGAATATGTATGTATGGGCTTCCCTGGTGGGTCAGATGACAAAGAATCTGCCTGCAATGTGAGAGACCTGGGCCTGATTCTGGTTTGGGAAATGGCAACCCACTCCAGTATTCTTGCCTGGAGAATCCCATGGACAGAGGAGCCTCCTGGGTTACAGTCCATGGGCAGGGGGGAGGTTACAAAGAGTCAGACACAACTAAATGACTTTCACTTCACAAAAATATATAGAGTAGAACCACAAGAGTTTAAAATTTAAAAAAAAAATTTTTTTACATGCCATTAAAAATAGTCCAGCTCTGGTAATTAACATTCCAGATTTCCAAAATTGTCCTGATTATTGGCACCAAGGCCTTTCAAATCCCCATGGTACTTGATTTCAAGGCTAAATAACAGTAGCCTTGATCACAATAAACTGTGGAAAATTCTGAAAGAGATGGGAATACCAGACCACCTGAGCTGCCTTTGAGAAACCTGTATGCAGGTCAGGAAGCAACAGTTAGAACTGGACATGGGAAAACAGACGTTCCAAATAGGAAAAGGAGTATGTCAAGGCTGTATATTGTCACCCTGCTTATTTAACTTATATGCAGAGTACATCATGAGAAACGCTGGGCTGGAAGAAGCACAAGCTGGGATCAAGATTGCCAGGAGAAATATCAATAACCTCAGATATGCAGATGACACCACCCTTATGGTAGAAAGTGAAGAGGAACTAAAGAGCCTCTTGATGAAAGTGACAGAGAAGAGTGAAAAGTTGGCTTAAAGCTTAACATTCAGAAAACTAAGATCATGGCATCTGGTCCCATCACCTCATGGGAAATAGATGGGGAGACAGTGGAAACAGTGTCAGACTTTATTTTTGGGGGCTCCAAAATCACTGCGGATAGTGACTGCAGCCATGAACTTAAAAGACACTTACTCCTTGGAAGGAACGTTATGACCAACTTAGATAGCATATTAAAAAGCAGAGACATTTTGCCAACAAAGGTCCATCTGGTCAAGGCTATGGTTTTCCCAGTGGTCATGTATGGATTTGAGAGTTGGACTGTGAAGAAAGCTGAGTGCTGAAGAATTGATGCCTTTGAACTGTGGTGTTGGAGAAGACTCTTGAGAGTCCCTTGGATTGCAAGGAGATCCAACCAATCCATCCTGAAGGAGATAAGTCCTGGGTGTTCATTGGAAGGACTGATGCTGAAGCTGAAACTCCAGTACTTTGGCCACCTCATGTGAAGTGTTAACTCATTGGAAAAGACCCTGATGCTGGGAGGGATTGGGGGCAGGAGGAGAAGGGGACGACAGAGGATGAGATGGATGGATGGCATCACCGACTCGATGGGCATGAGTTTGAGTAAACTCTGGGAGCTGGTGATGGACAGGGAGGCCTGGCATGCTGTGATTCATGGGGTCGCAAAGAGTTGGACACGACTGAGTGACTGAACTGAACTGAACAGAACTGATTGGCAGCAACTTAGGAGAAACTGAAGCCTCTCACACATCCATATCAGCAGGACTTTACCCTGAGTGGCTTGATAATAAAGCATGTGTCCTTGGCCTTGTCCTCTATGGGTGAGCTTTCAGTGACTTCCAAAAATTAGAGAATCACGAACATGTATTAAAGTAATTTTCTCAAAAATATTTTACAAATCAGATTTCAGTCAGAATTTTAGCCTATCCTTCTCTAGTTAGAGCTGTTTTCATTAACAAAACAAAAATAAAAGAAGTGACAGATTGGTTGATTAAAAGACTGCAAGTTGAGAATAAAAAAGATGGATATAACTAAACTCAATCTATAAAAAATAAATCTTTCTCAAGAGTTCCCTGGTTACCTGATGGTGAGGATTCCAAGTTTTCACTGCCTTGGGTCAGGTTCAATTCTTATTTGAGGAACTGAGATCCCAAAATGTAGTGGCCTAACAACAGCAACAACATTCTGTCTTCAGATCTCAGAAACAATCTGGTGATTTTTAATGCCACACGATCCTATGGGTGTACATTCTGATAGTGTGTAGCATACCAGAGTCAATTGTATATTACCATTGTTGTGACTGATGCCTTATTTCCTCTATTAGGCTGTTTGTTAAACCTAGTACCACAACTACACAGAGTCCAAACATTTTGTTTTGGTTACTAGTTCAACCTAACTAGTTGGACATGACTTTGAGCAAGTTCCAGGAGTTGGTGGTGGACAGGGAGGCCTGGTGTGCTGCAGTCTATGGGGTCGCAGAGTCAGACACAACTGACTATTGAACTGAACTGAATGGGAATAGGGCTTTTATGAAAAGAGATCAGAAAACCTCGTCTCTCCTTCTGCTCTCTGCCATGGCAATGACCATCTACAAACCAAGAGTGTGTTCTCACTAGACACTGGATCTACTGGCACCTTGATTTTGGATTTCTCAAACCTCAAAACTGTGAGATATAAATGTTTGCAGTTTAAGTCACCCTATCTATAATATTCTACAGTAGCTTCCCAAATTAGCTAAGACACTACTTATATTTGAGAACAAAAGAAAAGGAAATCCACCTCAATACTATAAGTCTATAAGTAAAGTTTGTTGAAAACTGACACGTTTTCCCTTAGAGTATTGGTGGGATGCTGGACACCATTTTCTATTAAAAGAAGAAAAAGCTTTAAAATGATGATACCAATATTAGCATGAGTGGCCTAATCTTGCTTTATTTCACTGTCTTCACTAAAATGTAGTTTCAGCCCTATAAGTCAACTTGATTGAAGTACTTTCAGTTGTTATGTCTGCATCCCAATCAGGCTCTCCAACCAGAGAGAGAAAACTCCTCCCACAAATACACATCCCAGAAACTGTACATACCACTTTTACCTTCTACATCTCTTTCACATGACCACAGCTTGCTAAAAGAGAATTGGCAATTTGGTCCTTATTTTAGATATTGTTTTGGTCAGCTAAATGTCAGGGATGCATTGATAAAGAAGAAAGGGAAGAGGCTCTGAGCGGGTAACTTCATTTCTATCACACCCAGGTGTTATGGGCCCTCAGGAAGTACAGAAAAAGGAAGCGAAGGTTTTTAGAATACCAGGTCATTTCTCAAGGTCATCTTAAAATTAAAATAATCGATGGCAACCCACTCCAGTACTCTTGCCTGGAGAATCCCTTGGACAGAGGAGCCTGGTGGGCTACAGTCCATGGGGTTGCAGAGTCGGACACGACTGAGTGACTCACACACACACACACACACACACAACTTTGACTTTTATATGAAGTGGTTGAAATTACTTTTTTTAGTCAACTTTCTTACTGACCTTTAGAAGAATTCATACAACTATGAATATAGATTCAGAACTAATCCTCCATTGGTAGGTAAGGAGAAAGCTATAGGTTGAATCAGCAACAATATCATCTATTGTTGGAGTAAATTTCAGAGATCTAAATTTTCTGGGGATTTTTTGTGAATTAGCTAAAAAACTGAAAAGATAAAGGAAAACAATATATGACCATGTGCCGATTGCCATTCTTTTTTCTCAGTGCGTAGATGTGGATCTTAAATCCAATCACTCACTAATCAGCACTTTGCTGTGGGTCTTCAGCTCTAAAGAAATTTGGTATTCAGTGAGCTTACTGAAATTAAACAATGGCACTGATACCTAGAATTAATTATTCTGTTAGCTAATGAGTTACTCTTAATACACAAATGTATCATACGCTTGTGTTATTTGCTTGCTTTAGAGAGGTTGTGCATTATTTTTAGTTATAAATGTTTTGCTAAAAGAGTTTATTTTTGTGGGGTTTTTTTCCTCTTGAAATATAGCTGAGGCACAAGGCTGTGTTAACTTCTGCTCCACAGCAAAGTGACTCAGCTATACATAAATGTTCATTCCATTTTATATTCTTCCCTTCTGACATTATAAGAAGGGTTGATGTTTATACTTCTCACACGAAACTGCTTTTTGCTTTTGTGTTTTAAGAATATAGCACTTTAAAATAGATGTGGTTGATCTGAAAACAAAGCTGATTATTTTCACATTATGACGGTTGTTCAAACCTTAAGGACAAATTTTGGGTTAATAAAAACTCTTTCCTCTAAGAACTCAAAATACTATTTACAACTACTCTTATTAAACATTATATTATCCTTGTGTGGAGGATTATAGATATAATGGTGACATTTCTTTGAAGGTGAAAAATCCAGTCAAGGGGACTCCAAATGATGTGCCCATTACCGACTGCAAATCAGAGTCATAATTAAGATAAATCTCATTGACTTCCAGTTTGGTTCTCTGTTTTATGAGACCACATACTACTAACCCTTTTCTGACAATATCTAATTTTTATTATTGATCTGTAATTTTGTTACAATTATTTTGAATAATTTTATCTCTCCAAATGATAAAATAAAGCTCCATAAAACTTTATTTTATGCATTATGAGTGAAATTTTTTATTTATGAATACAAATTTAAAGACTAGATTATATTTACAGCAAAACTGATAATAGTTGGCTTTAATTTTATTTAAGAAAATATGTCCAAGTTACTAGTCTAACATCACAATGAAGTAATAATTGAGATCAGCAGCACTGACCATGGAGACTATAGTTTATTCAGTAATTGTGAATAACCAGGAGGATTTTTAAATTCTATATTACATGAAATGAAGATGGAATCAATTTTTAAAAGACTTGATTTCAAGCTTTCTTGGGACACAGTTAGTTAAACAATATTTCATAGCTTTAAAAGGTTTAAACAAAGGTACACATAATACTGCTCCTGCCTAAGGGCAGTGGATACTTACAAAGCATTCAATCCTACAATTTTTTAGATTGAAATAACAGCAAGTGACGTGTAAGTACACTTTTTGAGTCATTTATCAGTCCAAGGCTGCACAAAACTATAAAGTCCTTGACATAAAATACTATCAAGGAACTTGTATAGATAGACCTATATGACAGGTAAACAAAATTCATCAGCTTTTATATATAAATCTTGATCTGGCTTCTGAAGGTTCAGATTAATGTACTGTTTATATTGATGTTCCTGAACAAAGGAATAAAAACCAACTTTGCTGCTCTTAGAAAAATAATACAAAGCAAACAAAAAACAAATGAAATGTTTACCTTTGCTTTTTAGAAAACATCAAAAATATTGATATTTACCTTGAATTTTTAATGTGATCTCTGGACACTTAAATTTCTATTGTATTTATTTCTGTGCCAAGTCTCTCTGCATTGTGATTTCACAAAAATGGGGAACGACAGAGGCTCCTTCTGACATAGGTTTTAATGTTAGTTTATCAATTGCTATTAGCAAGTCACTGAATGATTTTTGTGATCATCAAAATTAAATACTAACAGTTTAAAATCCTACTTTATAGCAAGAGTATTTGCTTTCTAGTGAACCAGTTATATTAAATATTTAGGACTTTTCTGGAGTGCTTACTTCAGGAAGCATTGTTCTTTTCTCTCAAATTCACCATTACTATTTATCTTAGACTTGTCCCAGAGAATAGGATCAATGAATTCAGATCTTATTCCTTAACTTTCAGGTCTGCAATATTTATCTAATACAGACTTATGATATTAGCAATCATGATTTTAAATATGTATGTATGTGTATATATATATATATATGTATGTGTGTGTGTATATATATATGTATATGTGTGTGTGTGTATAAACATATATATATATATATATATATATGGACTCCTAGGTGGCTCGGATGGTAAAGAATCCTCTTGCAATGCAGGAGACCCAGGTTAGATCCCTGGGTTAGACCCAGGAAGATTCCCTGGAGAAGGAAATGGCTACTCACTCCAGAATTCCATGGACAGAGGAGCCTGGAGAGTTGCAGTTTACGTGGTCACAAAGAGTTGTACATGACTGAAACAACTTAGTATGTATATGTGTGTATATATATATTCTAAGTTCATTTCCATTGGAAAGTGGAGTTCACCATTGCTATCTTATTAACTATATATATATATATTTGTTCGGCCACCAAGTCTTGTCTGGCTCTTTGCAACACCATGGAGTTCAGCGGGCCAGGCTCCTGTGTCCTCCATCATCTCCTGGAGTTTGTTCAAATTTATGTCCATTGAATCATTGATGCATCTAACCATCTCACCACCTGCCACCTCCTTCTCCTTTTGCCTTCAGTCTTTCCCAGCATCATGGTCTTTTGTAATAGGTCAGCTCTTCACATGAGGTGGCCAAAGTACTGGAGCTTCAGCTTCAGCATCAGTCCTTCCAGGCTTGATTTCTGTTAGGATTAATTGGTTTTATCTTCTTTTATCTCCTTACTGCCCAAGGGACTCTCAGGAATCTTCTCCATCACCACAAATTTGAAAACATCAGTTTTTCAGCATTCAATCTTCTTTATAGTCCAACTCTCACATCTTTACATGACTACTGGAAAAACCATTGCTTTGATTATATGTGCCTTTGTCAACAAAATGATACTTCTGCTTTGTAATACACTGTCTAAGTTTCTTATAGCTTTCCTTCCCTAACATGTATGTGTGTGTGTGTGTGTGTGTGTGTGTGTGTGTATAAAAATACTCTACCACTTGAGTTTCAAGAAACTGCATTTTCTTGACAGCTGTCACTTAATACATATTTTCTGACAAAAATAGATATATTGGCCTTTTATTAAATGTGTCATTTATCTTTTTTATTAAAACATAAGGTTTCTCATATTACAATTGTCAGTTCTTTGCATTTTGCCTTATGACTATTTTCTACCTCCTTCTCTAAAATATGCCAATGTTTATGATATCTTTTCCCAGATACAATATCCATCCATTTCAAACTGTAATGCCTAGTGAATGTAAAGGACCACTAATTGTGCTCCCTTGCTGTGAATTACAGTCCCAGAATCAGCGTCCCCAAAGAGTTGCTGATAAAGCAGTATATCTCAAAATAGGCCTTTAACTCATCTCCCACGCTCTGATATATTTCCCTTGCTGAAAACACGGTATTATTTTTAATGCAAGTCTGAGCATGATGATTCATTTTAAAATCCCTCACTGACTTTTCATTGTTATTAGGATAAAGGCCCAAATCCATAATTATTATTCACAAGCCCTGACTCAATCTGTCCCCGGAAAACACTTTCCTTTTTCCCCTTGGAAGTCTTTCCTTCATCCTGGTCTACTGACTCCCCTCTCCTCAGAGCCACTCCTCCCCCACGCGCCTTCCTAACTCCCACCTTCAGTGTCACTTTCTCAAGGAAATCTCCCCTTCCCTCTCAGTCAAGGTTGGGTAATCACTCATCTCTACCAGAGCCCTTCTTTCTGAGTCTTTGCACTCCTGATCCCAATCGGGATTGCCTACGAACCCATGTATTTAACTGCTGTTTAGAGACTTGTATTTGTTATAAACCATCAATATCCTGAGGACACAAACATCATGTGTCTTGTTCATCCTTGAATCTCTCTTGCTAGCATGAAGCCTGATACTTGGTCGGTACTCAGTGGAATAAATGAAGGAAATATATTACACAACAGAAGGTCAAACCGGATTCAGAGCTTTCTACAGTGCAAGGACGTTTAGACAGTATGCAAACTTGCATTCTGGCTTTCTAAGGAAAGAGGTGTCATACAAGCTCACGTTCCCTTAACTACAATTCCCAAAGCCAAAACCTGAAATCAAAATTGCTTTGCCGTAACTAACTTAGTAGCAAGACCTGGCCAAAATCAATGTGAGGTGATCTAGAATCTTTCATTGTTTTGCCTTTAATGTGAATTTTCGTACATAGTGTATAAGAATTGCCTCAGATGTCACATAAGAAGTGCATTCCCTCCGAAAAATCAAAGTGAAAAGCTTAATTCCAGCTTACCCATATCATTCCCAGAAGTTTTAGGTAAGGTGTTTGGGATCTGCAAATTAAACTATGCAACCTTATTTCACTGAGTCATTTTTTCCAGCCACTCATCTTATTACCTCCAAGAAGTGCTCCAGGAAATAAACTTTTGGAAAAACTGAAAAGTCTGGTAGAGAGTGTGTGGGGAACAAAGAGGAAAGGCAGACAGTGTTGAAACAGATCTAGATTCTTTGAACCACAACTCCCATCAGAGAGGTAGTTGGAATTATTGGCATTTTCAACCTGGGTGGACTGCCATTCTGCCTCAGTGCTATGATTAATGGAGATTCTTTTTTTTATTTACTTTTGTGATTTCTGGCATGTTGTTCATCAATAGCACTATTTTGTGTATTATATTTCATTTGCTTTACTTGAAACATTTTCATTAGTATTTCAATGGAAAATGTGGAACATGAATCACTAGCAGCTAGTTTTCACCATTTATATTCAAAATTGATTGAATACAGTAGTGTGACTTTCTAACCCGACCTAAGCTTTTGACAGTCATTATTAATTCTAGTATAATATAAATAACATAATAGAAATACCTTATTGAGAATATTATCTTTTTAAAATAAGTTTCTTCTCTGTGCCAAATTTTAATAAATACTTTATATTCTACATTTTCTTAACTTTTTTCAGCAAAAATATGTAGTAGGTATTGTCTCTATATTTATAGACAAAGAAATTCAGAGACAGAAAAATTGATCAACTTTTCTAAGATCTCATACATGGAGCTTCAATTGTAATACAGCATATTCTGATGTCAAAGTCTTATCTTACCTAAAAACACAATGATTCTTTTCCTTCACGGAAAAGTGGAAAAACTAACTTAGATATTAGAAAATGCAGATGAGTCAAATTTTAAGATGTGTTAACAACCAACAGAAGTATTACCTGTAAAAAATTGCTTCATAAAAAACTTTGTCCAATAATATGCACTTAATTACCTGATATTTGATCCCATAGCAGATTAAGAGTTATGACAAGTTATCTAATTTAATTTAAGGTACCAGAGCACCCTACTTGTCTCCTAAGAAATCTGTATGTGGGTCAAAAAACAACAGTTAGAACCAGACGTGGAACAACTGACTGGTTCAAAATTGGGAAAGGAGGCTATATATTTTCACCTTGCCTATTTAATTTATATTCCTAGCACATCATGTGAAATACCAGGCCGAATGAATCACAAGCTGGAATCCAATTGCCTGGAAAATATCAACAACCTCAGATATGCAGATGACACCACTCTAATGGCAGCAAGTAAAGAGGAACTATACAGCCTCTTAATGAGGGTAAAAGAGGAAAGTGAAAACCCTGGCTTAAAACTCAACATTAAAAATACTAAGATGATAGCATTTGGTCACATCACTTCATGGCTAACAGATGGGGAAAACATGGAAATGGTGACAGATTTTATTTCCTTGGGCTCCAAAATCACTGCAGACAATGGCTGCAGTCATGAAATTAAAAGATGCTTGCTCCTTGGAAGGATAGCTCTGACAAACAGTGTATTAGAAAAGAGAGACATCACTTTGCCAGCAAAGGTTATTATAGTGAAAGCTCTGGTTTTTCCTGTAGTCATGTATGGATGTGAGAGTGGGACCGAAAAAAAAGCTGAATGCAGAATTGATGCTTTGTTATTGTGGCGCTGGAGAAGACTCTTGAGAGTCCTTTAGACTGGAATGAGATCAAAGCAATCAATCCTAAAGGAAATCAACCCTGAATATTCATTGGAAGGACTGTTGCTGAAGTTGAAGCTCCAATACTTTGGTGATCTGATGTGACAAGCCAACTCACTGGAAAAGACCCTGATGCTGGGAAAGATTGAAGGTGGGAGGAGAAGGGGTCGCAGAGGATGAGATGGTTAGATTAGCATCACTGACTCAAGGAACATGAATGTGAGCAAACTTCCAGAGACAGTGGAAGACAAAAGAAATGGCATGCTGCAGTCCATGAGACTGCAAAGAGTTGGACTCAGAGACTAAACAACAATAATATAAAATGAAATCCCTGTGGGAGTGTTGTAGGGTAAGATCTCTAGAGTCAGATTGTGTGTAATTGAATCTGCAATTGCTATTACCAACTTGCAAATTAGTCATGTTTCACTGTTGTTTCCTTATCTGCAAAATGGGTGGTGAATTTGTCTAGTCTCCTAAGGCATAAGCAAAATAAGTGAAGTTTTCAGGTCCACTTGTTAAAGCAATGGTGGTGATGGTGGTTTAGTCACTAAGTCGTGTCCAACTCTTGCGACCCCATGGACTGTAGCCTGCCAGCCTCCTCTGACCACAGGATTCTCCAGGCAAGAATTCTGGAGTGGGTTGCCATGTCCACTTCCAGGGAATCTCCCCAACTCAGGGATGGAACCCAGGTCTCCTGCATTGCAGGCGGATTCTTTACCAGCTGACCTATGCAGCAAGTCCTTGTTAAAGCAATGCCATTAATCTAATGGATCCTCCTGAAGTCAATTCCAATCTAGTAACATGTTGGAGACTTATTTATGACAAATATTTGCTGTAATTATTACTATTGTTTCCCAGTTATTATTACTGTACACTCTGAATATTTCAGTCAATGAAACATACTTACAACATTTAAAATACCACCAACAAAGAATAACTACTAGTATGAACACATTAGGAAAACTATATCTAGATGTAAAAAATATTTACTTATTTAAAAATCTTAAGCATCTGATTTAAGAATATTTAATGTCTTGATGAAAAGCGTTTTTTACACTTGAGTTGGCATCATTTCTAATTATATGTAATACTAAGTTGAAATATTTATATTCAGTTAAATGGAAGTAAAAGCAACATGAACATTGTATTGAACACCATCATACACTGTTAGGATGTGGTTTAAAGTAAGTTTATCAAAAGTCTCAATTTATCTAGCATTCTTTCAATAATAATATAATTCATACAAATTTTGATGCATACAGTAGGACTTTGCATTTGTATGAAATTCAGTATCCTATTTAGCAAAGGCCTGAATCTTTTTTGCAATCTACCTTATTTAGACATTATGCTATTGATCATCGGAATCATTCTGTTGAAGGATCCCTGGGAATACGAGCTAGTACTAGCTGATACTAGATTTAAAGCTATAGTTTAAAAAGGTCCTTTCCTTGAAATGATGTTTCATCATATTTTTCATTGAATTTAAGACTATCACCTGTAGTAAAAAAAGAAAAATATATTAGGTAAGAACATATTATTAAGAGTTTAATTCTTCACAATTAAGCTCATGAACTTGTTACTATTTGACTTCAAATAAAGTTTTCCAAGTATATTTTCTTAACATAAGACATAAACAAATGCATGTGATGACCTCAGACAAATGACTACCTCTCTGAGCTTCAGCTACCTCATCTTAAATGACAATTTGCTTATTGAACCAAAGATCCTTTTGTTTCCTGTTTCATTTTCCATTCATTTCTTCCCTTCATTTACAAATATCTGAGTAATTATAAGATACCAGGCATAGTCCCAAGAATCTGGGGTGCCCAACAGAGAAACAAAAAAAACCTAAGTGCTGTTTTCATTCTATTAGGAATACTAATAATGTCTGATTAATAATAATTTTATACAGAATAATGTGTATACAGGAAGTAATGTATCTTTGCTCCCTTCTCCAATAATTCCAAGTTTCTTGTTAGTCTCCTTCATACAGACATTCTATTTTTTAATTAGATTTTATTCTCTGTATACTGGAACACAGAATCTATGGCTTTTAGCTCAGCATTTCTGGTTGGCATTTGAGTAAACAGATGAATAAATGATCCTGAGCAGATATTCAATTCCAAGGTTGAAAATAAAATTCTGTCCAAACAAAACATATGCTTTTTATATAATTTTTGACAGAGTCTAAAAAAAAGTGGGTATGAACTCCAAAGTCTGATTTATGCTACGTTTTTAAAACTCATTCTTTATTTTGTCAATAGATGATTCTTTACATTAACACATCAATGGGCTTTTCCGGTGGCTCAGTGGTAAAGAATCCATCTGCCTATGGAGGAGACGTGGGTTCCATCCCTGGGTCAGGAAGATCGCCTGGAGAAGGAAATAGCAACGCAGTCCAAGATTCTTGCCTAGGAAATCCAACAGACAGAGGAGCCTGGTGGGCACAGTGCACGGGTTCACAGAGTTGGACCCGGCTGAGCACAAGCGTGAACGGGACAAGGACAGTCTGCTGACAACATATTAGGAATTTTGTCATGCTGCATCTTCGATGTTCTTATTGCTACTTCCTCTTTCAAAAAGAGGAGCATGTACTATGTCAATAAGCAAAATTCAGTTATTAAAATGACTGTTAATAGTTAGAGAATATGCAATAGACCTGAAAGAGTTTTGTGGGAACAACTCAGTGCTTGTAATAACGAGGTTTAAATTAATAACCAGTTTAACTTCAATAGCAAGCTATTGACTTGTGAGCTCTTTGTTTTTAATGTAGGCATGTATTTGCTATGAGAAGCTGATGATCTGAGCCATAGTCAGCTCCAGGTCTTGTTTTGATTGACTGTATTCAGCTTCTCCATTTTCAGCTACAAAGAACATAATCAATTTGATTTCAGCATTGACCATTTGGTGATGTCCATGTGTAAAGTCGTCTCTTGTGTTGTTGAAAAAAGTGTTTGCTATGACCAGTGTGTTCTCTTGGCAGAATTCAGTTAGCCATCGCCTTGTTTCATTTTGTTCTCCAAAGCCAACTTGCTCGTTACTCCAGGTATCTCCTAAATTCCTATTTTTGCATTCTAATCCCCAGTGATGAAGAGAGCATCTTTTTTTTTTTTTTTTTTTTTTGGTGTTAGTTCTAGGTCTTCTAGGTCTTCACAGAACTGATCAACTTCAGCTTCTTCAATATGAGTGGTAAGGGCATAGACTTGAATTACTGTGGTTACATTATTACATGTTGAGTGGCTTGCCTCGGAAGTGAACTGAGATCATTCTGTCATTTTCGAGATTGCACCCAAGTGCTGCATTTTGGACTATTTGGTGATTATTAGGACTACTCCATTTCTTCTATAGAATTCTTGTCCACGGTAGTAGATATAATGGTCATCTGAATTAAATTCACCCATTCCCGTCCATTTTAGGTCACTGAGTCCTAAGATGCTGATATTTATTCTTACCATCTCCTGCTCTTTGAGTAAATTAGCCTGGTGTAAATTATGTTGTAGAGATATAAATAAAATCTTTAACTTACTTGGATTATGTCAAAGGGCCATAAACTATCTATGAATCACTTGACCCAGTTGCTTGTTTCCTAACATCTCTTGTGTTTGATATCTTCTATTTGCCTCTCATATCCACTGTGCATTTGAGTCTCTGAAGAATTTATATAAATGACATTAAGGGACACCCATGTGCTCAGGATTCTGGTTGGATTTGGTTACAGGAAAACTTTTCCAAAGATTCATGGGCAAATACATTAGATATTTATTTCCTTGCTTTGGGGTTTGCCTATGTCCCTCAACCAAATGAAACCTCTTTCCAAGGCAGCTCTCTCCAGAAGAAATTTCCTTTCTAGCTTCCAGAAATGCTTTCTCCCCATGCTCATGAAGGTCTTCCCTGGTGGTTCAGAGATAAAGAATCTACCTGCAGTGGAGGAGCCCCGGGATCACTCCTGGGTCAGGAAGATCCCCTGGAGAAGGGATAGGCTACCCACTCCCGTATTCTTGCCTGGGAAATCCCATGGACCGAGAGGCCTGGTGGGCTACAGTCCATGGGGTCGCAAAGAGTCGGACACGACTGAGCGACTAAGCAGCAGCGGCACGCTCGTTAAAGAGGAGAAAGGCCGGTGACAACCACTCTCACTAGCCTGGGAGCCCCGACTGTCTCATGCAGGCCCCTTGTAGCCTGCCTTCTTTATATCTGGTCCCTTTATAAAATCTTCCTTCTATTATCCTCATCCTCATTTTAACTTGCCATCTGCTTCCAACTGGGACTCTGACTGATAAACACACTAAGTACGAGTCTTTGAAACTTAATATTTTAATTATCCATAAAGATAGCTCTAAGAATAAAGACATCAAAAAGATAAACATCCAGCCTTCCTTTTAGGAGAGCCTTATAAAGTTGTTTGGCAGTAATGAAATGATAAAACACATTCCAAACCTCTCCATGACTATACAGCTTCTAATCCCTAAATGCAAATATGTCTAATTAAATATTTATATTTATAGCTACAATGTACTTATATTATCCACGACTGTATTTGCTGATTTAACAAGATATACTCTGCACTGCCAGTATAGTAAAAACAAAATCAAATTAATGAAAATAATTGCATTTTTTGGTTGAAGAGCATATAGAAATACCTGTAGAAATATAATTGCTATAAGTGATGCTATGGTACTTTGAGCAATAACGAAAATCTATTAGACAAATATAAATTCAGACATGTTTAATATTGCTTCTAAATTAAAGTAAAAAGAAAGAAACATGACTTCTTTCTGCATTGGGGTTTTCAAGGTCACATATGTTTATCTCAGTTTAATTAGAATTTGAAATCCAATTTCAGGGTACATTTGGCAGGTTTAAAATCATATTTGAAGAAATGATAAAATAAACATTTGAGCAATATGTTGAGACAATCATCTCAAAACTGTATAAAATAAGATACAAGATTAAAATTGTTGACAATTGTGTAAGTAATACTATTTTATTTTAAAAGAGCTAAGAACAAGCCAACCTAGTTCTACAGTCAAATAAAAGTAGCAGAAAGAGGGAGGAAATCAAGAATAGCGTACTGTGGGGATAATAGTCGAACCTCTTAATCATGAATTAGTTACTATAAAATTTGCGAAAATTACATGTTCAGAGGAGTTCAGAAAACTAATCACCACTTCATATGTTCCAATTTTCCTTTTTGCTGTTTGTATTTTATTCCACATTGTAGATTTCTGTAAAGGGCAACTCACACTTAAATTTATTGATAATAAATAAGGATTGTTGAAAAAGTATCAAGATATTCAAGTTTCATTTCACATCCTGAGTTACGATAAATCATCTTTCTCCAGCATCCTTCACAATGGATTCCTGTTTCCCTTTAGACAGGCTGCATGGTAGACCTGTAATTACAGCTATTCCAAAAGCACGTGTGACTCTCTTCTAAGGTGAAAGATTCTTTGTGGGAAGCATCTAACTCAGTTATCTTTGCTTGGCCAAATACTGAACACATCTTTCCACAGAGAAGGTACTCCAGAAACTATTAAATTGAAACATTATGTTGCTGAAACAGAAATATAATCATGGAATACAGATATTAAAGTTATCATGTTTGAGATATTTCCTATATAATATCAACTCCTAAATTAATATTCCCTCACGTTTCTGAAATAGAACTCACCTACTCATATATGTAAGAGAATAGTGGGTTTAAATAAGATGACAATGATGATAATCTCAACTCAACTGGTATATAATTCTGAAAATGCGGATAAATCACAGACATTGATTTGCTGAGATGATGTTTCTTCCTTATAAAATTAAGGAATCCAAAATTAGAAGGGAACTGAATATTTGCAAAATACTTGCTTGATGATATAAAGCTAATCTATTTTAATGCATGCAAATCAATTCATAGCATTTTAATTCAAATATACACACTTGGAGGTAATATTTTACAGTTTTGTGGTAATTTTATGGACTATATATTTACATGTTTAGCATATATTATATGATATCATTTGCTTTTCGCTGAAGTTAAAATCTTGAGTAAAAAATTATAAATACATGAATTTGATTAAATTGCATGAAAGAGGCATGTGCATTCAGATGTTATATATATACATCATAATTAAAAATAAATTGCACATGGCTTGTTTTAATGTAATTCATTTATAATGGATAATCTAGAAGCACTTCCAATACTGATTCTTGATATAAGGTTATTTCCTTTACCAACAGAATTTATGCATATTAAAAACACTGTGGAGCTGATTTTGAATATCCTTCATAAAGATGCAGTTTTTAATATGACTACTAAATACCAAGAATTTTTTAAAAACTTATAGAGTATTTTTAAAATCTAGCTTTATTTTATTCATCACTATTTCAAATACAAGTACACATTCCTTTCTATATTGCCACTTAGTAATATCCCATGTTAAAAAGAAAGAAAAGTAACTACATATTCTATATATAACTTATTAGATAGTCTTCTCTTAATGTTTTCTTTCTAGGAGAGATGAGGGTAATGACTGTATTTCTGAATTTATAGTGTAATATCATCAGCTATCTCTCTAACAGTCCTTACCGCTGGAAGGCTGGTTTCTTTGTCTGAAGAATCTCTGAGGAAAGTATTAACAGGATGGTTTTCGGAGATAGTCAACTGTTTGGATTTGTAGTTTACCAAGTTTACTCTATGTTTAGAGTACAGATAACAGGGTTTTTCCCCTCTTCACATCTCTTTACAGCATATTAGAAAAAGAAAAATCTCAAAATATTATGAAAAAGCTGTAAAAAAATTACCTCCTCAATGTTCTTGAGGAAAATTAGTCTTTAAATTCCTAGGACTATTAACGGTATATTTTTTTTAGTTCATGTAACAAAAATACCGCCGCCTGGGCGGCTTCATACACAACGGAAAATCACCTCTCACGGCCCGGACGCCAAGCTCCAGCGCAAAGCCGCGGCAGGCGGACCGGTGAGCGCCCACTTCCGGTTCTCTGCGGCTCGCTCCGTGGAAGGTTCGAGAGCGTGGAAGGTGCGAGAGCGCTCTCCGAAGGCTCTTCTATACGGGCATGCCTTTTCCTCAGAAAGTTTCCACCCTCGTAACCTAATCGCTTCCCAAAGGTTCCACCTCCAAATACTGTCACACTGGAAATAGTGAACATGTAATTCCTGCTGAAGAACCCCTTGCCTTCTCTCCATGTGTGTATGTGAGAGAACATTTTTTTAATTTATTTTTTAATTGAAATATAGTTGATTTATAATACTGTATTATTTTCGAGTATACATTAGTATTAAATGAGATAAAATCTAGTTCACGTAACAGACTGCACTGAGTTCAGAGACCCGTCCAGACGGAGTGAATAAAATCTCAGCGTCAAATAAGAGGATGGGATATTGAGTTAGCAGGTGAACTGCGGTGAAAGAGCTAATTGTTTGGGTGCTGCCACGATTGATCCTGGATTTCTCCAGAGTCTATAGAATACAGGAAGGACCAAGGAACAGACTAAGTTCACTTGTTAGAAAAATAATCCTTTTATGGTTCTGGGCAATTTAAACTCCTCTGTAACAGATTTTTTTTTTTTTTTTAATGTAGATATCATAAAATACTTTCAGATGTTCACTGGCATCTTCAGAACCCTTTTAAAACCATTTTAGGTTCACTAGATAGGAAGTAGATAAATCAGTACATAGAGTGCATGGGTCAAAACACATTTCTTGAACCATAAAAATGGGATTTTAACCAAAAGTATAAAACATCAAAGACCATTATTCTATATTCACAGTGTGATTCCACAGATATATAGCTATATTATATGATATCTTCAGAGAACCGGGGAGATGATGTTTTTATCCTCATGTACCTAAATGAGAGTCATGCTTAACTTATATAAGCTTTCTTTTAAATATGGACAAAAATTACCAGATCATGAAATATTATTTAATCACTGTGCCATGCTCTATAGAACTGCAGATGCATAATGTAGATATTGGGGTTTTTTGTTTTTTGTTTTTGTTTTGGTTTTTGTTTTGCTGTTAATATGTATCATTCTTCACATGAATTCATCTGAGATACTATCAAGTGGTTGTTTCAAAGGCATCATCAGTTTTTAAAAATATTACCTATAGAAATAATCACACAATTAAAACAGCCTAAAATTCATTTGAGTACAGAAAGTTTCAGACTTAATTTTCCTTAACACATTGAAAATTTTAATTTAATTAAACTATTGCTGTGCATGACTTTCTTTTACTAAAATAATAGGTGGCTTTAGTTGATTCATCCCAAGTCATAGCTCATAAAATTATCTATTGCATAGATTTTCAGGAAATAAATGTAAATATATGCAAATGATTTAGGACATAGGAAGATTGCTCCCTATCGTGGGGCTAATAGGGGTCCTTGGGCAGGGGTCCCCAACCTGTAGGATCTAATGCATAATGGTCTGAGGTGGAGTTGATGTAATAATAACACAAACAAAGTGCACAATAAATGTAATGCCTTTGAATCATCTCAAAACCACCACCACTACCTGCTGCCCATTGTGGGAAAATTGTTTTCTACAAAAGTGGTCCCTGGTGCCAAAAAGATTGGGGACCACAGCACTAGGGGATTTGAACCCCTAATAGAGCAAGAAAGAAGAAAGAAAGTGAAGTCGCTCAGTTGTGTCTGACTCTTTGTGACCCCGTGGACTGTAGCCCACCAGGCTCCTCTGTCCATGGGATTCTCCAGGCAAGAACTCGGGAGCAGGTTACCATTCCTTCTTCAGGGGGATCTTCCTGACCCAGAGATGGAACCTGAGTCTCCCACACTGCAGGCAGATTCTTTACCCTCTCAGTCGCCAGGGAGGCATAGAGCCAAGCTCAGGAAAATAAACATTTTTGATACTTGGAGATGTCATCTAGTTAAGTTGACTATGCACCCAAATGAATAATGGTGGTGGTTTAGTCGCCAAGTCGTGTCCGACTCCTGCGACCCCATAGACTGCGGCCCGCCAGGCCGCCCTGTCCATGGGACCCTGCAGGCAAGAATCCTGGAGCGGGTGGCCATTTCCTTCTCCAGGGGGTCCTCCCATCCTAGGAGCCGAGCCGGGTCTCCTGCGCTGCAGGCAGACTCCTTCCTGACCGAGCAGGAGGGGAGCATAAGCGCTTGTGCTCCATCCGCGTCAGCAGCTGCCGGCCAGGCACGCAGCCCGAGGGGGCCGCCCTGGCCGCTCAGGGCTGATCGGCCGGTCTCACTCTTCAGGCTCCACGTTTCAGCGTCTGTGTTGGGAACCAATCCTTTTCAGATACCTGAGGTTAAAATTACCCTTTACCTTAAAGCTATCCAATGATTACTTATTAAAAAAAAAAAAAAAAAGCTACATACAGCCCTTAAAAGAAGCTACTGACAGTCGTTTTCGCTGGGACTTCATCTCTCCCCAACGCCCCTTCCCACTGACGGGTCTCCAGACTGTTTTTTCAGTCTTGTGGTTTGTCTCTTCAAGTGTGCCCTGCTTAATGTGACACTGGGCGCTCCAGGAAGGTCGCTAAGTGCTAAATGCTCACTTAAAAGCCTCAAGATCTTCTGAGAAAGGCTCCAGAGAGCTCTGTTGCCGGCCTCCTGATGGAAAGTGCAGCATCTGTATCATCTCCGTTAAGCAAGCCCCTGGGACGTTCACAGATGCTAGCACAGCGCCCCGCCGCCCGCCTCAGCTCCCGCACCCGGGGCATGGCCTCTGCTGCTGCTGAGGCGCCAGCCTCTCCAGGGGCGTCTTAGGGACCGCACTCATCCCGGGCTAGCCCGGCTGCTGCCCTCCCCCTGAGCTGTGCCTGGTCCGGGAACACGTGGTCGGAGAACTCGGGCGGGCTTCCCAGGTGCGCAGGGCTAAAGAGCCCACCTGCCCACACAGGAGATGCGAGAGAGGCGGGCTCGATCCCTGAGCTGGGAAGATGCCCTGGGGTAGGAACTGGCGTGCTGCTCCAGGATTCTTGCCTGGGAAAGTCTGTGGGCAGAGGGGCCTGGCAGGCTACGGTCCATGGGGTTGCAGAGCGTCAGACAGGACTGAGCACGCAGCGTGAGGGGTGGTGGCGCCCCCTGGAGAGGAGCGCGGCGGATGACTCGTAAAGCGGCTTTCCTTAAAGGAAATGAGACTGGCGGACAAATGATCTCCTTGTCTCTTCTTTAGTCCACTGTTTGGAGACGCAGTGGTTTCCTTAGCCTCTCTGATGACTCCCTGAGAAACCACCCACTAGTTAGCATGCTTCTGAAGCTGTGATCAGTCCAGTAATGCTTTAAGTTAAATATTTGCTCTTTTCTTCCTGCTTCATTCTAAAGTCATCTTCTCTGTTCCCCTGCTATCTTGCTCCCTACTGAAGTGTTAGCACTTAGATTTTGACATGGGTTGAGAATACACCCAACCAAACAGTTATTTTTAAAAAACATCTGCAACTTATTTATAGAGTATATAATACACACTACTTTTTTGAATGAAAGGTATAAAATATACATAAAAATTGAAATTAAAAAAGATAAAATGAAGATAAAAATCATTATAATTTTCAAAGAACATGTATTAATCGTATAACTTTTCTCTTACTAAATACATTAATTTTAAATATATTAGTATTATCAGTAATACGTTGATGGAATCATTGTAACTGACTATATGTCATAGTTAAACAGTAAACAACTTAGTTTTAATTGTCTTGAATCTGGAACTTAAGGAATTATATTTGTATCTAAGTTAAATATATGCTTGGAAGGATGGATGCTGAAGTTCCAGTATTTTGGTCATCCGATGTGAAGAGCCAACTCATTGGAAAAGTCCCTGATGTTGGGGAAAGATTGAGGGCAGAAGGAGAAGAGGGTGTCAGAGGATGATGCGGCTGGACAGCATCACCGATGCCATGAATACGAACTTGGGCAAACTTCGGGAGACCGCAAGGGACAGGAAGTCCTGACGTGCTGCCGTCCAGGGGGTCGCAAAGAGTCAGACACAACTGAGCAACTAAACAGCAACACAAATATGTATTTTTAAATGGCTTTAAAGTTGTAGCAAAAGATAAAATTAAATAAATATAAATTATCTTTTGTATACAGGTTTAGTTACTTTAGGGGAAATATTTGTTTATAAGCAACACATAACAGTTTTTCTCTCACAAGTAACTACCTAATGATGCTGCCAATGTGATATTGAGAATCCAGTCTCTTTTGGACTTTAAAGAAACAAATTGGAAAAGTAGCAGTGACGTATAGACATTATTACATCTAAAACAGGTAACTAGTGTGATACTGCGATATAGCCCAGGGAGTTCAGCTCAGAGCTCTGTGATGACTTAGAGGAGGAGGATAAGGGATGGGAGGCAGGTTCAGGAGGGAGGGAACATATGCACACATATATCTGATTCAGTTTTTCAACAGCAGAAACTAACAGCACTGTAAAGCAATTATATTCCAATAAAAATAAATAAAATCATTTATAAGTGCATATTTAACTTAGATACAAATGTTATTTCTTAAGTTCCAGATTCCAAACAATTACACCAAGATTTTTATTGTTAATCCTTTTGCCCAAGTTATCCTCAAGGCTTGGATTCCATATGCTATGGTCTAATATATGCAACATCTCTTATGCATTTGAGTTAATCAAAAGGAATTAAGAGGGGAAGGTTTGACATGATTCTTCTCATAAGCATGAGTCAGGAATCACCACACAACTTTCTCTCATATCCCCATACCAGAACTTAGTCACAATACCTTACCTACCTGCAAAGGAGATTTGAAAAGGCTGTATTCCAACAGATATGCTATTAACTAATCTTTGCAAGAGCATCAGGTATACACAATGAGGAAAAGACAGCTTCTTCAATAAATCATGTTGGGAAAAGTTGATATCCACATGCCAAAAAATAAGGTGGAAGAGAAGGAGAAGAAAAAGAAGAAAGAATGAAAGATAGGAAGAATTGTGGATCTTTAATATATGCCATACATAAAAATCAACTCAGAAATGATTAAAAACTAAAAGTAAGGACTGAAACTGTAGAACTCTTAAAAGAAAATATAAATATAAAGCTACTTGATATTAGTCTTAAAAAATATTTGGGTATTACATGAAAAGTAAAAACAGCAAAACCAAAAATAAACAAATTGGACTGCATTGAATAAAAAGCTTCTGCAAAACAAAAGAAATAATCAAAAGACAAACTATTTATGAAATAGAAAAAATATTTGCAAACTATGAATCTGACAAAGGGTCAATGCCTAAAATATATAAGGAAGTCTTACCACTCAATAACACAATAATAAATAACTGAGGTAAAAAGGAGCAACAGATTTGAATAAACATCTTTTCCTAAAAATGGCCAAGCAAGTAGCCAACAAGTATATATAAAGCTGCTCACCTTCAATAATCATCAGGGAAATATGAATCAAAAATCACAATTAGATATCACTTGTTTGGACAGACTTATTAAAATACAAGCAATAGTAAGCCTTGCAGAAGATGTAGAGGAAAGAGAACCCTCCTGCACTGTTGGGTGGAAATGTAAGTTGATGCAGCCAATATGGAAAACAGTATGGACATTCTTTAAAAATTAAAACTAGCCCTACCATACTATTTAGCAATTCCATGTCTTGGGATTTATCAAAAGAATTCAAAATACTAACTCAGAAAAGATATATGCACCTCTGTGTTCATTGCAGCATTTTCTGCAATAGCCAAGATACGGAAACAGCCTAAGTGTTCATCAATAAATGAATGGATTAAAGAAGATGCAGTAATTTTACATAAAATAGAATACTATTCATCAACTCTGGAAAACAGTAAGGAGGTTTTTCAAAAAGTTAATTGCAGGGCAACCATATGATCTAGCAATTCCATTCCTGGATATTTATCCAAAGCACTTCGCTGACAAAGGTCCATATAGTCGAAGCTATGATTTTTCCAGGAGTCATGTGCCGATGTGAGAATTGGACCATAAAGAAGTCTGAGCACCAAAGAATCGATACTTTTGAATTGCTGTGGTGCTGGAGAAGACTTTTGAGAGTCCCTTGGACTACAAAGAGATCAAACCAGTCAATCCTAAAGGAAATCAATCCTGAGTATTAATTGGAAGGATTGTTGCTGAAGCTAAAGGTCCTGCCTGGAAAAATTGAGGGCAGGAAGAGAAGGGAAGAGCAGAGGATAAGATGGTTAGGTAGCATCACCGACTTAATGGGCATCAATTTGAGTGAACTCTGGGAGATAGCGGAGGACAGAGGAGACTTTTGTGCTACAGTACATGAGGTCGCATAGTCAGACATGACTTAGTGACTGAGCAACAACTACAATTGAAATCAAGATCCTGAAGATATACCTGCCTGCACTTCTAGGCTCATTGCGGCATTATGTACAATAGTGAAGACTTAGAAACAACTCACTGTCTATCAGGGGATGATAAAGAAAATGTGGGATGCACATACGATGGAATATTATTCAGCTTTTAAAAGAGGGAGATGCTGCCATTTTTGACAATATGGATGGTCCTGGAGGACATTATGCTCATTGAAACAAGCCAGATACAGACTGACAAATACTATACAATCTCACTTACATGTGGAACCTAAAACAGTCATAGTCATAGAAGCAGAAGATAGAAGGGTGATTACCAGGGTCTAAGAGCTAGAGAAATGAAGACATGTTAGTCAAGGGCTACAGATTTGAGTTACATAAGTGCAGGAGATCTAATGCATATAGCACGGTGGCTATAGGTAACAGTACTGTAACTTGTACTTGAAATGTGATAGAAAGTAGATCCTATGTGTTCTTGACATACACACACACACACACACACACACACACACACACACACACACACCTCATACAAAGGTAACTATATGAGGTGACGACTATCCTAATTATGTTGTGGTGATTTAGATTTAGATTAGATATGTATAGATTTAAGAATCTATACATATAATAATCAATTTGTATACTTTAAATATGTGTGAAAAGAAAAAAGGAAAGAAAATGCAGTCTTTAGCTGAGAGAAGAAGTGCCCAGCTGAAATGTATTAATTCTTTTAATAGTGGAAGAAAGTAGAACTATTATCACAAAGGGAGTACGTACCTTCACCAGAGTCTCCACCAACCACCCTTATAAGCACATAGACTCCCCAAGGGAGACCCTCCCTTCCTACTCAGTAACTGTGTCCACATCCAGGACCTCTGGGTCTTCTACTTCGTCTGGCTGTGGCTACCTGTGGTCTGATTGCTTATTAACAAAAAAAAGGAAATAAGATAAGCACCATGATTATTTCCAACAACTGATACACAGAATACATAACACCCAAGTCAATGGTCTCAAGCAATTACAGAACCCACCCCGGCAGGGATGGTGAACACAGCCTGCATTATGATGGAGGAAGCTTCTCGGTGAACACGTCCGCCATAGCTTGATTCTGCTCTTTGCAAGAAATGTCTTTGCTCGCTGCTTTCCCAATCCTTTGCCTTTGCTCTCTGAACATTAATTTTATAAAACAGACTGTAAGAAAGAGAAATGAAAACAAACAAAAAAAGACTCCACAATAGGAGTGTCACTGGAAAGCAGTGTGAGTTATTCCTTTTTCAATTTCAATTTCATTTTAGTTTAAATTGGTGGATAATTGCGTCACAATATTGCGATGGTTTCTGCCATGCATCCATGAGTCAGTCAGCCGCAGGCACACACTCGCCCCCTCCCTGGTCCGCCTCCCTCCCGCCTCCCTCCCCATCTCATCCCTCTAGGTTGTCACAGAGCCCCGGCTTTGGTTCTGGAGAGAGCAGTTTTGAGACACATACCTTGCCATATGTAAAAGAGATAGCTAGTGGGAATTTGCTGTGCGAGTTATTCTGAATGAGGAAGGGGCTGGGGGGAAAGATCTTTAGGGAAAGCCTATGTCTCCCAAATGTGAAAAGCACTGTAAAACAGATTGGGACTAAAATAGCCACAAAAGCTAGTTTCTGATAGAGCAGCTCTTCCAAATTTGTTTCTGTATTTCAATTTTAAGTTTCTTCTCATCTTGATTTACTCATTATCAACCCTAATCATAGGTTATAAAATAATCAATATATAAAAATTAATAACCTCTCTATACATCAGAAACAGAGTTTAGCTAAAATTGCATGAAAATCCTGTAAAAATTGCAGAAATACATAAAAGCCACACAGTGAAAACTATAAAACCTTACTAAAATGCATAAAAAGCCATAAGTAACTTGGCATATTTTTAGCATGGGGAAGCAGCCATGGAGCAATGGAGATACCCAGTTTCTCCAAATTAATCCAGGTTCAAATAGTCAGAATCACAAAAAGAACTTCTATGACTGTGTTCAATTATATTTTAAAAAGCTCCCGGAGGTTAAAATCCTAGTAACATCTAGATGCAAGAATATTTGAAAAGACTATTGGGAAAATGTGGACATAAATATCTTTTTAGCTAAAACTAGCCACAAAATGTACAAAAGAGACTGAAGACATAGAAGAGCAGATCTGAGTTGCAGAAGACTGGGCTAACAAGAATGGGTGGCTAATCAAATTTCTTTCCTGACACATGGAAATAACTAGTCATCTGTGATTTAGCAGAAAATGCATAAACACCAGACGTTTCTCTTCTGCTGTATACTATGAAAATAATGAAATTATTCTAATACTTTATTGAAATACTTGAAATTGGAATAGACTTATAGAATATCATATGGTGATTCCATCCTTATATTAAAAGAAAATTCCTACCATAGTGGTAACATTTTTGAATTAATATGAGCAGATTAATTCACTGTTTTACACCATTAAGTTTTGAAAAGACTATTAACAGTTAATTCTCACTTATCTATTCTTATTATATGTTTAATATATCTTATACTCAAGGTACTTCAATTATATAGCACAAGGAGCCCTGAGAATAAAAATATATAGGTTATAAATATTTCTGACAGAAAATTTAACCACTTCAAATAAAAAAAAAAAAAAAAGAAAAAACTTCTAGAGTTTACAGTGTCATATTTTTAAGGTCAATAGACCCTAATGCAAACAAAGCAATAAGATGACATTAGGATAATATAAGATACAATTTTCAAAAAAACGATGCCACGTCTTAGGAATCTGGCTTATGTGTGATAATATATCACCATCTTTATCATTAATACTTTGAGGCATCTCTCTTGTCAAATATCCAATAAGATCCCTTTGCTGAATGATAATTATTATCGCTTATTCTGTATTATTTATTTACTTGAATATTTTATTATTTATTGTCATTAGAATAATAAATCATATATGCATAAGTGAACACATCATATGAATTAAAAACAAAACATTATTAACAACGCTCTTTAGTTTTGGCTGTTTTTCAAGTTTTACTGTAATGGTGTGTGGACTGTGTGTTGTTTTCATTCTTATATCTTTGCAGACTTCATAATTTTTCCATGATTCATACATGCTATTGTGCTAGCTCACTTACTTTTTTCCCAAATACTTAACTATTTTATTTATTAAAATTTATTGGACATACAATATACTGAACATATTTAAATTATGCAATTTGATAAGCCATGACATACAGGTACACCCTTTGAACAATCACCTTATCCTGATGGAACAGGAGTGACCCTCACAGGTTGACCAAGAGCCGTGGACAACAATGGACCGGGGGAGTCACTCCAGGAACAGAACTGGGGCTTCAGCCAAGACATCCCCAACCCCAGAGTACTAGAACCTGGGAACTTCAATGCAGCTGGACTCAGAATTGCTCAGACTAGAGCTGTATACTTTCATTTTTTACCCCCTTTGTGTTTATAGAAGTATTTACAGTGAAGTGAAGTGAAAGTCACTCAGTTGTACCCGACTCTTTGTGACCCCATGGACTATACAGTCCATGGGATTCTCCAGTCCAGAATACTGGAGTGGGCAGCCTTTCCTTTCTCCAGGGGATCATCCCAACTCAGGGATCAAACCCAGGTCTCCCACATTGCAAGCAGATTCCTTACCAGCTGAGTCACAAGGGAGACCCAAAAATACTGGAATGGGTAGCCTTTCCCTTCTCCAGGGGATCTTCCTGACACAGAAATTGAACCAAGGTCTCCTGCATTGCAGACGAATTCTTTACCAACTGAGCTATGAAGAAGGTAAATCATAAAAGCACTGCATATTAGTCATGTGGAAAGCACATAGCTTATCTTTTCATTTTATAGGTCAGAGAGAATAACTTCCAAGGAGACCCATCTGGACTTGTTAAAGCATTCAGGTCTTTGAGCCTAATAATATAATTGGATGATTCACTTATGTGCCTTAGAAGATAAAAAACTCTTAAAAAAAAAAAAAAAAAACTTTCATATTGAATTTGGGAGGAAAAAATGAATAGCATGGTCAGAGTTGACTATAGTAGAATAAGTGCATTAATGGCTTCAGTTGATACTTCCCACATCTTGCCATTTTTCCTCTGATATTGTCACTTTCCTCCAGCTTTCCCCCCTAGTTTTCTATGTTTATTGTGAGTATACAGTCAGGTAACCTACCAGAGGGACTCAGCCTCCTGAAAGAAGGGAGTCTGTTTAGCAAAGCCACACCTTCCTGGATGAGAGCTTCCCAGCCTTTCAGCCCTGAATTCAATACTCTGGAAACCCTAAATTATGCAATACACAATATGCAAAAAGAAAACACTCAAGTTTTTAGGAGAAATGCAAAAAATATATATATTTTCATGAACTGAAGATAAGGAAAGAATTCTTAAACAGGGTATAATTTGGAATAATCATAAAATCAGTAACTGATAAATTGAATATTTTTAGAATTAGAAATATTTTTTGTCCAAGGATACCATGGCTTCCCAGGTGGTGGCCAATGGTGAAGAATCTGCCTGCCGGTGCAGAAGACATAACAGATGCTGGTTCAGTCCCTGGGTCAGGAAGATCTCCTGAAGGAGGCATGACAACCCACCCCAGTGTTCTTGCCTGGAGAATCCCGTGGACAGAGGAGCCTGGTGGGCTACAGACCACAGGGTTTCAAAGAGTTGGACATGACTGAAGTAACTTAACACTTGGAAAGCGCTGAAGAAAGCAAGTCATATCTGAGAATAGATATTTATATTTATGATGCTTATTTTATTATAGCTATACTCAAATATTTCATAGTATTTGGCTTTAAATGCAATATAGGATAAAGAGATACTGTTATATAAACTTTTCATATATATATATGAAAGAGAAAGTGAAAGTGAAGTTGCTCAGTTGTATCCGACTCTTTGCACCCCATGGACTGTAACCCACCCGTCTCCTCTGTCCATGGGACTTCCCCAGGCACGAATACTGTAGATGGTTGCCGTTTCCTCCTCCAGGGAATCTTCCCAACCCAAGGATCAATCCTGAGTCTCCTGGATTGCAGGCGAATTCTTCACCAACTGAGCCACCAGGAAAGCTGACTATACATAGTTAAACCCTAATCAATCTGACAGGGACACCAATGTTTACAAACAACTATTCAAGGTAATATGATTTTATATTCTTGACTGCCTATGTTATCCTTTATCCATATGGGCTGGCCTGGGACACACATCCATTGTTCCACAAGGTGTTTAAAAGCACATTAAAAACTGCTGAGCAAGTGTTACATAGTCTAATTCTGTTAAATTTACTGACCCTAAAGCCATCTGTCCTGAACTAAAATGCTCAGAATATCAGTAGGTAGTTTATTTATATGGTAATAAATGATGTACCATGTGAATTAAACCAGAGAGATAGCATAAGTGGCCCCAAACTAGTCAAATGGGACCTTCTTTCTTCCAGTTTTAGGGTATAATAAAATTTTCACAGCTACTGAAAGATTGATTGACCAGATGTGTTTTACATCTTAGAGAGAATACAAAATCTGACTCTAGAAAATGGATCAAATTAATTCAGAACAAATGTGGTCTTATGACAGCTTTATTCTGTTTAGTAAATATTTAAGGCATTAAAAAATATAAAGAATAATACCAAATCACCTATGTAGGCACTATCTTGCTTAAGATAGAAAACATTATCAATAGAATTAAGGTTGCATTGTAGCCAAAACCTGATGCATCCTTTTTTTCTGCATAGAAACCTCTGTAGTACTCTCATAGACTAGCAGACACATGCAACATTTTTATTTCCCACAATTATAGATCAAATATCGTGACAATATTCTATAAATCTAAAATGCATGTGATCTGTGTAAATGCAAATATATTTGTGTCTGAATATATACATGACTATTAAGTTTTTAAAGTGTCATATATTTAATGATGTATTTTTTACTTGAAAAAAATATAATTTTAGTTTTCAACATGCAAGTTTTTTAAATACATTTCAATCAATTATATCTAACTGTACTATTAGATACAATGATATTTAGATATCAAAATATTTAGGTATTTATTAATTAAATATTAAATATTAATTAAAGATTAGATATTTAGATACAACTGTATCTAAACTGGAGAATGGGTATGCTCAATGCTAGAGAAGAAAGAAAAGTATCAGAAGGAAACTGAATTTTTTCCAAAACTACCCTCCCAGAAAAGCTCCTCTGACATTTACCCATATCAGTTCAAAAGAGTCTTAGTTCCTCTAAGTGTTTCTAATGCTAGGCATGACATCCTATAAAATCCATACTTTACTCTTCTGTGTATTTTTCAGGATTGATTTCAGGGGACAAATTCAGCAATCTGAGTTAAATCACTCTGTTATCACTTGCTGACTCTTTCAATGTTAAGATTTTCAAATGTTAGAACGTGGTTTACTTTATTTTTATTGACTTTTATGAATAATTTGAATAGCAATTGGTATGTTCAGGGTTCCGGTCATATTTGAATAACTTTAAATAGTATTTTTCTAAGATATTTAATTCATTTAAATTTTAAATATAGTATCATTAGTTATTCATAACATTTTCTTATGATATTTCTAACTCTTCATCTACAGATATATCTTTAAAAATAGTTTTAATACTGTTACTTGCATTCTTCACTTTTCGTCTTGAGCATTGAGACATAAGGTTGTCTGTTTATTGGTATTCCCACTTGTATTATTGCAATTTTTTTTATTAATAATTGGAGGATAATTGCTTTACAATATCGTGTTGGTTTCTGCCATGTAGCAGCGCGAATCAGCCACAGATATGTGTGCGTTCCCTCTGCTTGAGCTTCCCTCCCACTTCCCCACCCGCCCTCTAGGTTGTCGCAGAGACCCAGGTGTGAGCTCCCGCATCACACGGCAAAGTTCCCATCCATCGGCTTCTCCACGTGGTAACGTAAATGCGTCGGTGCTACTTCCTCACTCGGTCCCGCCCTCCCCTGGGCCACCGAGTCCACACGTCTGTCCTGTCTGTCTGGGTCTCCACTGCGGCCCGCAGAGAGGTTCATCAGTGCCATAGTTTTAGATTCCATATATATATGCATTAATATATGACATTTGTTCTCTCTCTTTCTGATTTACTTCACTCTGTATACATCCTCTAGGTTCACCCATCCGATTAGAACTGAGTCAAATGCATTCCTTTTTATAAGCTGTGTTTATGTACCGCGGCTTCTCTATCCGTTCATCGGTTGATGGACACCTGGGCGTTTCGGTACCCCAGCTGTTATAAACACTGCCGCAGTGAACACGGATGCAGGGGTCCTTGTCAACTGCGGTTTTCTCATGCATACGCCCAGGAGTGGGACTGCTGGGTCACACGGCAGTTTCAGTCCTAGTTTTTCAAGGAATTTTGATACTGTCCTCCATAGTGGCTGTTTCAATTTGCATTTCTGCCAACAGTACAAGAGGGTTCACTTTTCTCCATACCCCCTCCAGAAATTATTGTTTGTGGGGTTCTGTGATGATGGCCATCCTCTCTGTACATCTTTTGGCCTGGATTTTCCACAAAATACTCTTCTTAATTGCATTTCCAGACATCTATATCTTATGGCATTTTTTTTTCCTTTTCAAAATCCTTGGGTTAAATGATTTTATGACTTACCTTAACTTTCTTTATATTCCAACAAAGGTAATTACAATGTAAATATTCATTTGATTGCCTAGCTGCATCCCATATACTGTGATATTTTAAAATTTATGTATAATATTTCAAAAGTTTATTACAATTTAAAAACTCAATTCATAATTTACAATGTGATTTTGTTTGCCAGTTTGTGAAATATTTGGGCTATATTTATTCTCTTATTTCTAATTTTTCTTATTATATTCAGGACATAGTGTCTGTATGATATTGTTTCCATGGAAAAAACAATTTCTGCAATATTCAGATCTGCTTAAGAAATATAGCTCTTTACTATTGATTGGATTCATGTCTGTGCATAGTTCTATTAGGACAGTCTTATTAACTGTGCTGCTCCTAAATTTATCTCTTTAATATTCTTGCCTATGTGAGCTATCGATTTCAGAAACATGTTTTTTCAAGAATACCTTCTTAAATTTCCTGCTGTGACTATTTCATTTTTTCCATTTATATACATTGATATTATGTGTTACATGCTAACTTGTGTGTGTGTGTGCTAAGTCACTTCAATTAGTTCAGTTCAGTCACTCAGTCGTGTCTGACTCCTTGCGACTTCATGAATTGCTGCACACCAGGCCTCCCTGTCCATCACCAGCTCCCGGAGTTTACTTAAACCCGTGCCCCTCAAGTTGGTGATGCCATCCAACCGTCCCATCCTCTGTCGTCCCCTTCTCCTCCTGCCCTCAATCTTTCCCAGCATCAGCGTCTTTTCCAATGAGTCAACTCTTCGCATGAGGTGGCCAAAGTACTGGAGTTTCAGCTTCAGCATCAGTCCTTCCAATGAACACCCAGGACTGATTTCCTTTAGGATGGACTGGTTGGATCTCCTTGCAGGCCAAGGGACTCTCAGGAGTCTTCTCCAACACCACAGTTCAAAAGCATCAATTCTTCGGCACTCAGTTTTCTTCACAGTCCAACTCTCACATCCATACATGACCACTGGAAAACCATAGCCTTGACCAGATGGACCTTTGTTGGCAAAGTGATGTCTCTGCTTTTTAATATGCTGTCAGGTTGGTCATAACTTTCCTTCCAAAGAGTAAGGGTCTTTTAATTTCATGGCTGCAGTCACCATCTGCAGTGATTTTGGAACCCCAAAAATGAAGTCTGTCACTGTTTCCATTGTTTCCCGAACTAAGTCCCTTCAGTCGTGTCCGACTCTTTGTGACCCTATGGACTGTAGCCCTCCAGGCTCCTCTGTGGGATTCTCCATACACGAATACTGGAGTGGGTTGCGATTCCATTCTCCAGGGGATCTTCCCAACCCAGGGACTGAACTCAGGTCTCCTGTGTCTCCTGCCTTGCAGATAGATTCTTTACTGCTTAGCCATCAGATAAGCCCCACATGCTAAGTTAAGTTAGCTTAATACCTAAAAGCACTGGAGTTAAACTGCCTGGGTTGTTAGAATGCATCCCCCACTTGCCAGTTGTGTGATCACAGGCAGGTTACTCGTTTGCTATCCCTGAGTTTCCTAGTGGATAAAAGGAGGGTGATAAGTGTACCTAGAGTGAAGCTTGCTAACAGGATTTCATAAATGTAATGGGCTTAAATGGTGCCTGGGATACAAGAGGTGCTGCATAAAAGCTTAATATTGTTATTGAGCATCTATAAATATATATATACAAGAATATACATGTATCTAAGGTATAGTTCAAGTCCATGATTGTTGTATTGTTGATAACTTTTTTTATCATATGACATATTTTTTCTACTAATTTTATTTTTTCAGCTTTATTGAGATATAATTTACAGATAAAATGATAATATATTTCATATATAAAACATGATTTGGTACATATATACATAGTGAAAGGAATCCCACCATTGAGTTGACCAACATGTCCATCACCCTGTATATTTACAAAACAGTAATGGCAATTATAGTCACCATGTTAAACATTAGGTCCTCATATTATGTTCCCCTTACAACTAAAAGTTTGTACCTTTTTATTAAGCTATCCTTATTTCTTGCACTCTGCAGTCCCTGGCAACTAACTCACTGCTTTGTGCATATATCTGTTGAAAAACATGTTTTGGTTCCATATATAAGTGATACAAGTCAGCATATGTCTTTCTCTAGCTGAAATTTTCCCCTTAACATAATGTCCTCTAGGTTCATTCATGATGTCACAAGTCTCAGAATCTCCTTCTTTCTTAATGCTGAATAATATTCCCGTGTGTGTGTGTGTGTGTGTGCACACACACGCACACATACCACATTCTCTTCATTCATTTTTCCATGGACAAACACTTAACCGTTTTAACGATTAACACCAATTAGGGTTAGGGTTAGGGTTAGGGTTAGGGTTAGGGTTAGGTTTTCATACAGCTATTGGCTATCGTGAATAATTCTGCGATGAACATGAGAGTACAGCTGTCTCTGAGGCAGTGATTTCTTCTCTAAGGACACACGCCCAGAAGAAAGAAAGCTGATCATGTGGCAGTTTCATTTTTAATTTCCTGAGCCTCCGTCCTCTTTCCCAGTGGGGGTGGAGAAGTCCTCCCCACTCACGGTAGTGCTCTCTCTTACTCCCTTCTGATTTGCTAATATTTGCTCTCTATAGTTAGGTTTTCTGATGCTGGGTGCATAGATATTTACAACTGATATGTCCTCTAAATGAATTGACCTCTTTATCACTATAAAATGACTTTCTTTGTCTCTTATTGCAGTTTTTGGCTTAAAGTCTACCTTATGTGATATAATTACCCCTGCTTTTTTTATTTTCCATTTTCATGGATCATACTTTTCCATCCCTTCACTTTCAATGTGTGTCCTTGAAGCCGAAATGAGCCTCTTGTAAGCAGCATTTATTTGAATCCTTTTTTTAACCCATTCAGCCATTCTATGTCTTGTGATTGGGCATGTTAAATTCATTTACATTTAAAGCAATCATTGGTAAGCATAGACTTAATATTGCCATTTTATTGATTATTTTCTGTTTTATGATTCCTTTATCCTCTCCTCCTCTCAGTGACTTGATGATTTTCTGTAGTGACATACTTTGATTCCCTTCTCTTTACATTTTGTGTGTCTACTATAGGATTTTACTTTATGGTTACCATGAGATAATACATGTAACAGTCTATTTTAAGCTGATAACAACTTATCTTGAATACATACAACAGCTCTACATTTTTACATCCCCCAACATTTATGTCTTTTTTTATATTATTTATCTCTGAACAAAATATCTGTAGTTATAGTTATTTTTATTACTTTTGCTTTTTAACCTTTATCCTAAAGTTGTGTTTATCCAGCGCCATGATTCTAAGCACTCTAACTATGAAAACTTCTTCCAGAGGCATGCTGACAATTTTGTTTCATTGCTGGAGTGAGCTGAGGGAAGATGGTGGCAAAGTAGCCAAGGCTCCCACAGGCTCCAGGGAAGACAAAGGAGAGCCCCCGGCCGAACTAGGAAGTGCTTCATTCCTAGAGTGTTCCTAGCCCCCAAGCTCCAGGCAAGAGTGATCCTAAGACAACGGTTTGTAAAGTATACAACCAACCTCTGCCAAGAAGGCTGGGTGTGCTTGTGGGCTCCATCGCTTGGCTGAAAGGTGAGTGTTTGCCTGCTCTCTCAGCGCTGAGCCCTGGAGTCTAGCCAAGGCGGTTGCCCCTGCACAGCCTAGGAGCATCTCTGCTGCTGGCTAGGTGTGGGGCTCTTGGACGCAAGCCCCACTGACTCTCAGACCTACGTGTTCTGGGGGCCTGTCCCTCGATGAGGAACTTAGAAGTTGAGGCACCGTATGAAATCCAAACAGGTTGTTCTTCATGGAGAGGTTGGCAGTTGAGGATTTCCTCCTGAGTGGGCCCAGAGATGGGCTTCCCGGGTGGCTCAGCAGTAAGGACTTACCTGCCAATGCAGGAAACACGGGTTTGATCCCTGGGTCGGGAAGATCCCCTGGAGGAGGAAATGGCAACCCCCTCCAGTGTTCATGCCGGGAAACCCCGCGGGCACAGGAGCCTGGTGGCTACAGTCCATGGGGCCACAAAGAGTCAGACACAACTGAGCATCTAAACAACGTGCTCAGAGCTGTGTTAGATGCTGTCTCCTGGGCTACAGGCCTCAGCAAGGTCTCCAAGTAAAGCAGAACTTGTAACGTTCAGGCTGCAAGCTTTTCCTCAGTTGGCAGTGGATGAGCTGTGGGAGGAGGGAGGTTTGTGTGAAAGCAGATCGTAGAGTTTGCCGCATGTTTGATGTGGATGTTTTCTCACTGGTCCTCTGAGTAGTAGTCACTCAGCTAGCTTCTGGATTTCTTCCAGAAGAAGTTGCTCATTGTGTAGTTGTGTCAACTGTAGTATCCATGGGAAGAGGGAAATTCAGGAGCCTGCCATGTCACCAACTTGATCCTGGTGGCTCAGCTGGTAAAGAATCTACCTGCAATGCAGGAGACCCTGGTTCAATTCCTGGGTTGGGAAGATCCCCTAAAGAAGAGCTAGGCAACCCACTGCAGTGTTCTTTGTTATGCCCGATGGCCGAATCCCCAAGCAGGAAGAGAGAAGGCCTCCAAGACAATGCAACTCGCAAAAAAGGAAGTTTATTGCTGACTCGAGTCAGGGCTCCTGCTGCATCCAACGCAGTGGTGCGGGGTCAGAAAGTCCCAAGCCCAAGCTGTTACACAAATTTATAGGGTGAGCACACGCCATTGGTAGTTGGTTTAAGCGAATTGCAAAGCAATTTCATTGGTCAAAACTTTCCCACGCGCGGGACTTTCCTGGGGGTTTCCGCCCCATTCCTAATTGATAAACAGCAGTCAGTGTTAAGCGAAAGCTGATCCAGGTGGCCTGATAATCTTACCACCCAGAAGTAGGAAGGCCTACTCCTAATCTAAGCTGCCTGCCATGGCATTACTTCTGCTCGCCTCACATTCTTGAGCTTCCCTTGTAACATAGCTGGTAAAAAATCAGCCTGTAATGCAGGAGACCTGGGTTCTATCCTTAGGTCAGGAATATCCCCTGGGAAAAAAGATGGCAACCCACAGTATTCTTGCTTGGAGAATCCCAGGGTTAGAAGAGCCTGGCAGGCTACAGTCCACAGGGATACAAAGAGTCAGATATGACTGAAGCAACTTCGCATGCAGTATTTTTGTACTTGGTTCAGCTTTATTGGAGAAGGCAATGGCAACCCACTCCAGTACTCTTGCCTGGAGAATCCCATGGACGGAGGAGGCTGGTGGGCTACAGTTCATGGGTTCGCAAAGAGTCGGACATGACCAAGCGACTTCACTTTCACTTTTCACTTTCATGCACTGGAGAAGGAAATGACAGCCCACTCTAGTGTTCTTGCCTGGAGAATCCCAGGGATGGAGGAGCCTGGCAGGCTGCCGTCTATGGGGTCGCAGAGTCGGACACTACTGACACGACTTAGCAGCAGCAGCTTTATTATTTAATTGCTATTTTCTTTTCCATTATTTAATTCAGGTGTCTAATTTAGGTGTAGGCATATTTGTAGACAGTAGGAGTCAGTTTTTTTAATTAAAATTCTAATATGGATATCTGTGTGTTTAAACAAATCATTTAGTTTTAGTTGGTAAAATTATATATATTTGGATTTTTAATGCTGTTTATTTTCTCTGCTCTGTTTGATCCCCTGTGTTGTACTTAGATTTGCAGCATTTGGATGTTCTTATATTGGAAGGAACAAAACAGCTTTCTGATTTTTTCCATGACTGAATATTTGCCATATAGGTGCAACACACTGAATATTGATAAATGTATTGGCAACAGTTTTATTAGAATCATGATTATTTTATTATAATCACAGAATCATAAATTATCTAAGGAAAGAAATGAAACAATGAGGAGAAAAAAAGGTCATTAGTGGGTAGCATTTAAGATCTGGGCTCTCCTGGTGGCTCAGAGGTAAAGAATCCTCCTGCAATGCAGGAAATGCAGATTCAATCCCTGGGTCAGGAAGATCCCCTGGAGAAGGAAATGGCAACTCACTCCAGGATTCTTGCCTGGAGAATCCCATGGACAGAGGAGCCCAGTGGGCTACAGTCCATGGAGTCACAAAGAGTCAGACACGGCTTAGAGACTAAACCACCATGTTTGGAAGAACATGGGCTTCCCTGGTGGCTCAGATGGTAAAGAATCTGCCTGCAATGCGGGAGACCCAGGTTCAATTCCTGGGTCAGGAAAATCCCCTGGAGAAGGGCATGGCAACCCACCCAGTACTCTTGCCTGGAGAATCCCACGGACAGAGGAGCCTGGTGGGCCACAGTCCATCGAGCTGCAAAGAGGTGGACACGACTACATGACTGAGCGACTAACACTTTTCCTTCTTCTTTTTGGAAAACACACATATTGAAAAAGGGCATTTTGCCAAAACTCTTTGAATCAATCATTCAGGAGGTAAAGTAAGATGATATAATGCTCTCATTGGTAACAATGTCAATGAATAATTAAAGCACAGAGCTGATTGCTAGTAAGGAGACATGAACTGAGAATCCAGTGTTGTACATGTCCGTCTTGCAGGATATTTCAGTTCGTGAAGTCTTTCTTAACAAAGTACCATAGAATAGGAAGTTTGAACAACAAAAATTTATTTTTTCACAGTTCTGGAGGCTAGAAGTCTGAGCCACAGTGGTGGCTGTATTGGCTCCTTCTGAGACTGTGAGGAAGACTGCATTCTGTGGCTCTCAGCCAGCTTCTGGCGGTTTGCTAGCAATTTCTGTAAGTGCTTGGATTATAGCTGTTTCACCTTGATCTCTGCCTTCATGTTCACGTGTGTTTACAGATATGAGTATCTACTCTTGTAGGACTTCATCTTAACCAGTTAGATTTGCAATGACAGTATTTTCAAACAAGGTCACATTCTGAGATTCTGGGAGGATTGGACTTCATTGTGTGAGTTTAAGGAAGAAACAACTCAAAACCTAATATAGAAAGTTTTCTACAATGATCATGGCAGAGAGTAAAGTAAAAAGCCTATTAATAAATTTTAAAAACTAATTAATAAAAGAGAGAGATAAGTAAACAAATATGGGTCACTCTCCATAGGGGATGCAGGAGTGTAACAAATATGATGGCATAAATGTATTTCATTATGCTCCGTGCATCAAGTTATCTATGTTTCTTTGCTTTTATCAATTTCAGAAAGGGGCAAGGGAGAACAAGGAGAATGTCACCCCACAAAATAAGGTAGAGAGGTCTTAAGAATCAAGAAGCAATCTAAATAAAATAAGAATAAAGCAGAGCTGTATAACAATTGTGCAGCAACACTTACTAAAATACAAGTAATTAAAACAGTGCAATAGTGCAAAGGTTGACGAATTGGTGAAGGACTGAGAACAGGCTTCAGAAATAGATATGCAGATGTGATACTTGACCGATGGTAACAGTGACCGTGGCAGGTCAATGGGGAAATGTATCGTGCTGAAAACTTTATGTGGATTGTAAATCCAGATGTAAAAGAGAAAACTAAATGTTCTTGACATCGCTAGATATAATCTGAATTTGCTATTTTTTAAACAGAACACATAAACTTTAAAGATGAAGAAATATGTTACCAAATTGAACAGAACTAAATTAGATCACGAACAGGAACCCTCTGTGCTTTCTACTCACTTTTTCTATAAAACTGAAAATGCTCTTTAAGAAAATCTATTCATTTCACAAAAAGTTTAATTTAAAATGATAGACATCATGTTTATAAAATGTGACATTTAAATAGTGAAAGACAAGCCAAAAGAATATGATTATTGCATATACTTGACATATAAACCCTACAGAAAACTCTTTCCACTTTTGAATATATATCCAAGAGAAATGTCTTTGAAAGTCATATACAACAGTATCCCAAGGAGCATTATTCACAATAAGCCCAAACTCTAGTATACAAATATCAAATAACAGTAGAATGAATAAATATATTGGGATATGTTCATATCACCAGTTATTCTGTAGCAATGGATATGAACAATTTACTGCTAAACTCAATAATGATAAATCTCAGAAACATGAGTAAAAGCAATTTGTGTTAGAAAATCATTACCCCCAAGAAGATGGGTGGGAGTAGAGACCAGGAAAGGGCGTGAGAGAGGCTTTGACTTGATAATAGTCTATATATCAGCCAGTGAAATGGTTAAATGGTGCTCACTTGGACATGATGCACTGACCTAAATAAAAACATGATCTGTGCCTTCTTCTGTAAGTATGCTATAATTCAAATTAAGCTTACTTTTAAAGATGCATATGAACTGCACCATCTGAGTTTATCCTGGGAATGGAAACTTAGCCCAGAACCACAAAGGTATTTCATGTGTCACGTAAATTTCAATGAACTAGTTGTAACTTCTACACTGTTAGGCTCACAAAACTTATAAAGGTGAAATCTAATACTTAAAAAAGAGTGTTTTGTTGTGGTAAAAGAGGTCAAGATTCACTGTACATGTGGTGAAAAATCATGTTTTAACTCATGCTTTTCTTTAATTTCTTACATAGGAACTTCTTTCAATGAGCAAATCATTAAACAATGCATACATTGTCCAAACCTAATTTTCCAGGGTGACAGTGGTCTGTAATCTCATTTGCGACTCCTTGTCCGTCCTCTATATTTGACAGGGAGGAAAGGAATGTCTTACTCATTTTTGTACTGCAAAGTTTTGGCAAAGTGTCAAAAACAGGATGCAGGCTTAAGATGCATTTTTGAATAAAATTTTAATGTCACGACATTCACCTTGGCAAATTCCTTGCCAAATTCTAAGCTTTTGGAAATCATATGATGATAATTCAAAAAAATCAGATTAGTTAAACCTGGTTAAATATGATCGACATAATTCTAGTCTGAGTAAAAAACAGTCTTCCTCACTAGTACTGGTTTTTATCATGATATTGAATATATTAATTTCAATGTGAACTAATATAAATGTTACTAATGGTGATTCCATTTTCTTTACATCCTGCATGTGCCACTCTTGACAAGTGCAGACAAATGAGAATCTGAGAAAATTCACTAAAGTCTTCTAAAGGTCCTGTTCAGTTCAGTTCAGTTCAGTCGCTCAGTGGTGTCTTTGTGACCCCATGGACTGCAGCACTCCAGGCCTCCACAAGTCACTAAAGAATTCTTGGATAAACATCTCATTAATAATCTTACCAATTTGTTTTCTAGGTAGTTCATTAAGTTTATGCATGAGCAATCCTGCTGTTCTTGCAAATAATTTACTAAAGTTCTTCTAATGAAGCACTTCAAATTAGTAAGGCATTCATCAATTAAATAAAGCTCTACCATTTTCCATAGATTGATATACACTCTGAGCACTTCATATAGCCACAAAATTATGTAAATACAAATCCAAGTAAATGAAATAAGCTTTTTCTTCTCTCTAATATTATCTATTTGTTGTTATTTAATCAATAAGTTGTGTCCACCTCTTTGCAGCCCAGTGGACTGTAGCCTGCCAGGTTCCTCTATCCACGGGACTTCTCAGGCAAGAATACTGGAATGGGTTGCCATTTCCTTCTCCACGGGAAGAAGGAATCGAACCAAGGAATCGAAACCAACCAAGGAATCAAAACCGCGTCTTCTGCATTGGCAAGCAGATTCTTCACTGCTGAGCCATCGGGGACGCCCAATATTTGCCATTTCCTTCTCCAGCGGATCTCTCTGACCTGGGAATAGAGCCATGCTATCTATTACCATTGTCCTAAAAAAGTTGGATCTTCCCATGTGGCACATCGGTAAAGACTCTGCCTGCCCATGCAGGAGACACAAGAGATGCAGCTTCCATTCCTGGGTCAGGAAGGTCTCCTAGAGTAGGACATGGCAAACCACTCCTGAATTCTTGCCTGGAAGATTCTATGGGCAGAGGAGCCTGCAGGGCTACAATGGGGTTGCAAAGACATGACTGAGTGAATGAGCCCAAGAAAGTTGAGAAAAAGATGTGTGTCATTCTCTGATATCTAATAACTTACATTGTACTTCAATTAATATATATATATATGTGTGTGTGTGTGTGTGTGTGTACATATATACTCCTACTAATCAATTATTGTGATCACATAAAGTAATGTCATTGTGTGTGTTAGTCACTCAGTCATGTGTCTGACTCTTTGTGACCCATGGACTGTAGTCTGCCACGCTCCTCTCTCCATGGGATTCTCCAGCAAGAATACTAGAGTGGGTTGCCATGTCCTTCTCCAGGGGATCTTCCCAACCAGGGGATCTTCCCAACCAGGGGATTAAACCTGGGTCTCCCACATTGCAGGCAACTCTTTACAGTTTGAGCCCCGAGGGAAGCCTAATGTCATTAATAAGAATTAAATATTAGTTTGTGCTTCAGGTGCCTAAAATGTTACATTTTGTTTTGCATTTACATTTTCATTCTTATTTAGTAGATGAGGCAACTGAAGCTCACCACGTAGTGACTTTCTCAAGATTATACAACTAGACAGTGGCAAAGCTGGGATCTGATTGCAGATGCATTTTTTATATTAATTATTACCCAGATACTATCCAGTGGCAATACCACCATTATTAGTGCTATTTTTCCACCAAGTTAACTGAACAATAAAGTTCAATTATAATATACAAACATACAACTTTCATGGTCCTCTTTTGCCTGACCATGATCCCTTCTGAAATGGTTAATTGTAGCTAAAGAAATATAAGCTATTTTCACATTACCACGTAAGAAGAGACCCCCTGATAAACACAAGTTTCTGCAGAGAATCTGAATCCCCGATCTCACCTATGGATACATTATCAAAATGAATATTTTTGTTCAAAAATAACTCCTATTCTCTCCTTTCACCTTTGACTTTAAATGACCATAAAATTTGATATAATTTTTTGGTCATTCAATCTATATGTCCTCTACACACTTAGCAGTCCATGTATCTTGAGGAAAGTCTGAAAGAAGTGTTGTTTTTTTTTTTCATGAATATGCATCTTTGAATAAAAACCTTACTGAAAATAATGAAAAGAAATTCCTTAACAATGTATCACTGTAATTTTTAATAACCCTGTGAATGATTCATGAAATTTTCCTGACCTATTTATCTATCAACTTTGGAAATGTGTTTTATTGTTTACTAGTAGATTTACTGAAAAGTAATTTTTTACTGTATTCAGAAGATTTATAGACATGCAGATTTTATACAGAAATATCAGTTTTCCCTGAGGAAGGAACAAGGGGATTGTAAATTGTAATAAAACCTTATATTAAAAGAGTTTTATTTTGCTTTTCTATTAAATGGTTTTATGCAGGCTTATTTAGGCTTTAAAAATGCACATGAGCCTTCAAACATACAAATATATCTTTGATTCAAACTATTTGATTTTACTTATAAGACCTTATGAATTCTGAGTTTCTAGCTGTTCAGATCCATGAAAGGAATGAAGTTGAATGTTTGTTAAATACAGATTAGAAATGTAAGAGACATGGTCTGTCTCACTCCACTCCTAGCCAAAATTAACGTGTGCATCCCAGCAGAATTAAAATCCATAAGTGTTCCACCACCACGCAGCACAACTCTTTGATTTTTCTCGTCTGATGGAGCAAAGCTGAGCTTGATCAAACAGCTCCCCAGCAGGCTCCCCCTCCCGCCTCCCCTGACCAATCCCCTTTGATTTTTCTAGATCCATTTCTACAGCCTGGCCACAAATTGGAAGCTGGATTGATTCATTTCACCCTGGGATGGTTAATGTCGGTCACACAGGTGCCTTTGCTTTGAGTCCTCCTTTTATTTCTGGCACTGGGATTAGTTCTTTTCTGTTCCTATCACCACTCGATATCTCCCCCACTGAGTTTCTCTTTCTTCTGAAGCTCAGATACTTAAAGCAGGATAAGACTTTTTACTCCACTGCTTTTATCATTCCGGCAATGTATCCCTCTGTAATGGGAGCCCACCTGTGATTTACACCACCAGAACGAAAACCTAACTGTCCCTGAAATTTATTGTCTATTGTTTGATTCATCTACATCATGCAACGCGCACCCTGAGCTAAATTGTAAATCCACCCTCACATTGTTCTGGAGTCATTGGTCATACTTCACGTGTAAATATGAAGTTAGCTGGCTCTTCTCTGAGAGTTTGTTATTGTTTCTTAAAATTTAGAGTCTGAGATGCCTCAAAACTCCTTTCACTCTCCTAAAGGGTTGCACTTTATTCTCTACTTGGGCAATATGTTTAGTTTTCCATGTAAAATTCTTGTAAGAGAATAACATTCACAATCTTTTTAGTTTTTCAAAATGGAAAAGTTTTTTGCCATATATCATACTGATTATAACTTGATCAAACACCGTGAAATCCCCCATGAGGCAGAAATTTAGGTGTGGCCTTTTTCAGACTTGAGTCCTCTTTCACTGTCGCTTAGATATGTGCCTGGGGCAACCAGTACTTTGCTCTGCGGCTCCTGGAAGAACTTGCTAATTGGCACGTATCTCCCCAGTCTAGCTTCCTTTCAGTCCAGTTGTTCAACAGCCCATTAGCAACTATTGTATTCCATTAATAACTCTTATAGCAAAAAATTAGGAAAGGCTGTGTTGTGGATAGCCTGTAGTTTCTGAGAGCACTATCACACTTGCATTAGAAAATATTTGGCTGACTGTACTTTCTAGTAATAAATATACAGGTATTTATTTGATTTGGGGGGAAGATTATTTTAGTCTGCTTATGCACCTGATTTTCCTTTACTTATTACACTTACCACAGGAAAAACACATGCTTGCAAATGTACTTATTAAACACAACTCAATTCAAATTAAGAAGTATATATTTAGGTTCCCTTAGACCCCCCGGTACTGTGACAGATGGGCTTCCCTGGAGACTCAGATGGTAAAGAATCTGCCTGCAATGCAGGAGGCCTGAGTTCAACCCCTAGGTCAGGAAGATCCCTGGAGACGGGAGCGGCTACACTCTGCAGTGTTTGCCTGGAGAATCCCATGGACTGGAGGGGCCTGGCACTCTACGGCCCATGGCGTTGCAAACAATCAGATGCGACTAGCACTTTCATTTTTCCACTTTCACTGTAATAGATGCTATACAGTTGAATATTTCAATATATTAAGCTCTCAATAAAGCTGGTGACAAAGTCCAGGCATATATTTATTACCTAAAGGGAAAGCATTCTCAGAGAACACAAGTGTACATGTTATATACTTTAATATTGGAATGGAAAGTATTCATACTATAAATAGACCTTTAGATTGAATAGCATTTAACATTTGCTTTTGTTAGCCATACCATATCTATAGTATTTACCTTAACACAAAGGCCATACTCTACTATTATATTGATTAGGGACTCACTGTGTTTCTGTAGTTTAAAGTATGTTTTCCCTAAGGATAATTCCTTCCTGTCCATTAAAATTGTTCAGCCTGAATTTTATTTGAATAATTATAAGTATCATGTCAAACATTTGAGTTCAAGAGTTTGAAGATGGGTGATTCTATATTGTAAATGCTGAATACACAGAAGCTCTTCTCAGTATTAGCACTGCTATACATCTGTCCACCTTTTCAACCTTAATCCTCAGCACTTCTGAACTACTCTCCGGGATTACAGAGATTCAGAAAGTGCACAATCACAATCATGTGGACTTCTATTTATCTTTATTTTTTAAATTTAATGTTTACTTTATACAGGGTTATAATTGATTAACAGTGTCGTGTTAGTTTCAGATTGAGCAGAGTGATTCAGTTATACATATGCATGTATCCATTCTTTCAGATCGTTTTCTTATATAGGTTATTACAGAATATTGAGCTGAGTTCCCTGTTCTATATAGTGGGCCCTTGCTGATTTTCTATTTTGTATATGGGATTGTGTGTATTAATCCCACACTCCTAATCTCTCCCTCCCCCAGCAGGTTGGTTCTAATGACTGTTTTACTATGCCTCTAACAGAGACTCTACGCTTCACCTCAGGTACAAAAATATCACCAGGATCCTCTGGCTTTGTTCATTCTTGTATTCCTAGGATCAAGGCAGTTTCTTTACATATAGCTCCTAATTGTCTGGTACGTTTTTGTTTCCTACCTAATTTCCTAGGTTTTAAATGCTGGTCACTGACATGAAAATATTCAAGAAAACCAGTGTGTAAAGTTGTTTTAAAAAATCTTCACAGTTAAACATGTTTTTCAATAGGCATTTTAGAATATGATACTTGCTTTAAGATTGGCAGGTTAATGACTAACACCAGGAAACTCCTGTGAAATGACACTAATCTAAAAGGAGAAAAAAAGTTACTTTTTTGTTAATAATAAGTGTTATATATTGGCTTAACTTCATTTAGAAATTATTAATGTAACTTCAAAATTAGTACAAACACAGCGCTGTTGTTGTTCAGTTGCTAAGTCACGTCTGAGTCTGCAACCCCACGGACTGAAGCACGTCAGACTTCCCCGTCCTTCACGTCTCCCAGAGTCTGCTCAAACTCAGGTCCATTGAATCAGCGATGCGATCCAACCATCTCATCCTCTGTCACTTTGTGGAGAATTAGAATGGAGGGAAGTGAAAGTTAAGTATATAACGAACCTTTACAAAATAATGTTATCCAGTTTACAAGCCATGGATTTTACAAATAATGAAAGGATTTCAATCCAGTTTGACCATTTCCTTCTTATGAAAAGAAAGAAAATTTTAACTCACTTAACTTCTACAACTTAGAATGACCTCAAGAATAAATGTAGAATTGAGAACCACATTTCTGGGTTAAGCTGGTACTTGAAATAACACATCACACTTGAAATTGCACCTCAAAGATGCAATTTGCAAACTGGGAGGTGGTGATTTGTTCTTTAAACACAACTTGTCAAAATTTTAAATTTTATAAAGTCATTTTTTAGAACAATAATAGAATTTGTTTCTGTCTAAATAGCTAATATATTGAGTAATAAGAGTAAGCAATAATAAGAAGAATGGCTAATATATATTCTACAGTTAAACAGTGCCAGTCACAGTTCAGTACATTTACCTCCTATCATTTAGAGTCATCTCTGATGCCCTGTGAACTAGAGATACAGATGTGGCACCTGAGACACGGAGATATAAAGTAGCTTGAGTAAATCTGATATCTCTCTCTGCCTATATACACTACTGACAATTCATTTTAGAAATAGAGAAAAACAGAAAACATTAAGATTTTTCTACATCAGCATTAACCAATACAAAAATATAATAGATAATGCAAAATAAGAAAAAGATGCAATCATCATAGCGGCCAAATCTATTTTAAAACCTCCAAATTAGTTTGACCAAGAACATACAAAACTCCAGGGATAAGAGTTTCTAATTGTAATAAAGGACAGAGAGAAGAGTGTGAACAAAGAGGTAACATATCATGACTTGGAAGGAGCACTGTTACCCGCATCTCTATATTAGTAGACAGCTTTTCTTTTACAATTAAAAAGAAAATAACCATGAACCCACTTTTGGTTCAAAATTTGTAAAATCCATCTTCCCGGTTCACATGACTTCTACTTGGGCAATTCTTTTGTGTTTGCACATTCATAATTCTCCGTGCTACGCTCCTAGTTCTTTTAACCAGATTGGATGCTCATCTGGCATTTCAGCAAACATGTTTCTACTTTTTATAGCACCTGACTGCTTAGCTTTCTTTTATTTTTGTACTGCCCATTTCACAGCAATTCTCTCCTTTCCTAGTCTAAAAAACAATGTTATAAAAAGGTATAAGGGACCAAGATGATTGGTTTCCTCCAGAAACAATACTGATGATAGGGAAAATCAGTCTGATGGGAGGCGGCAAACCTCAAAGTTTACTGGCAGAAGTAAGATCTGAATTAATGAATTCACAAGTAACAGAAGAGATAAGCCACCATTTGAAAATATATAGAAGAAGCAGAGAAAGAGAAAAGTGAACTAAGAAAGGAAACAGAGAAAACAGGCAAAAGAGAACACTTTCTCAACCCTAACAAAAAGAAAAGTCAAGATCAAAACCACTAGATAAAATGTTTGGGCCTGTATCAAAGAGGTCTACTCATATTCTACTCCTGGCTGTTTCAACCATATGATCCACACTTAATGCTTTAATAAAATATAAGTTCAGTAAAAAGTATTAATTGCAATTAGCTGCAGAACTGTATGTGATCCAAATACTTCTGCTTTACAAAGTAGTTTGGAAAGAATGTATGCTAGAGAAAAGAAATGAGGTCATGAAGGGTGAGAAAGTGATTTATGTATAAATGAGCCTGTTCTCTAGAAAGAAAATATCCTGGTCCAGCTATTTGATTGCTTGTTGAGTTGTCTTTGGTTAAAGCCATTGCTATTAAGGTTAACATGATGAAATGATACATCCATTTTATTTAACTTGTGTCTCCCAACACTGATGCCCAGGAGGAAATCCAAAATTGAGAAAAGGCAAGCAGGTGCTCACTCTTTTAGTGACTGCCAGCAGGCATTCAGGGAACAGGCGTCCTGGTAACTGGACTAATCTCCCTGCCCAGAGACCTCACTACACATTTTTCTTACCACTTGGCACACCTTTCTATTGACAACTCCTTATTAAGAGATAATTTTGTTCTATTTATTTTATTTATTTATTCAATCATTCACTTATTCCAAAAATTTTACACAGCGTCTACTAAGCTTTAAGAAATGTACCAGCCACTAAAGAAGAAGACCATAAAGTTAGAGACCCTTCCAGAAAAAAAAAAAAAAATACATTTCAAAGGGCAGACAGATAAACAGACACAATCTATTTTCCATACACTAATAAGAATGCTTTGTTTAAAACATATAAATCAGGTCATGTCACTACCTTGCCAAAACTTGTTAACCACATTGTACTTTGATGAAACTCGAAACAGAGAAAGAGAAAAACGATATTTTCATTTTCCATCACTTTCATCACTGTTCCTGAGTTAAAGAGCCCTATGGTACATGACCTCTGTCTACCTCTTCAACATAATATCCTTCCTCTTGACCTAACGCACCAAGCTCCAGACCTGTTGAGCTTTATGTGTTTAGTCGCTCAGTCGTTGCTCTTTGAAACCCTATGGACTGAAGCCCGCCAGCCTCGCCTGTCCACGGAGTTCTCCAGGCAAGAATACTGGAGTGGGCGCTAGTGGCAAAGAACTTGCCTGCTGGTGCAGAGACATAAAAGATGTGGTTTGATCCCTGGACTGGGAAGATCCTCTGGAATAGGAAATGGCAACGCACTCCAGTGTCCTTGCCTGGAGAATCCCAGGGACAAAGCAGCCTGGTGGGCTACAGTCCGTGGGGTCGCAAAGAGTCAGACACGACTGAGTGACTTAGCATGCGTGACCACTGTCATAATAGTCAACTGCAGCGGCTGAGACTCAAGACAATCGTTGTCGGTGGTACGTGATCACAATCAGTGACCGGAAGAGCAGTTTCACTGTTGATAATCCACTGCATTCCATGGATTACAAGAATCCCATTTTCCCCTGGAAAGGATCTGGGACTTGAGATGAAGCGACACTAAATCCCCATCTCTGAGGGTCTGTCCCACGGAACCATCCCCACCACCCTCCGCCAGTTCTGTCCCATCACGAGACAGAGAGCAAACTACTGATCCGAATAGCTGTTTAACTTAACGTAAAGGTTATAAATTTTCAATTGAATACCAAGACTTATTAATTCCAAAAAGTGAATTACAACTGAACAGTAGAGAATACTATATTACTTGTTTTTTATTGTTTTTTTTATTGTTGCTGTAAGAAATTTCCACACATGTGGGGTCTTAAAGCAGCTAAAATTTACTATGCAACAGTCCTCTTTTTGTCAGAAGTCTGAGCTGTTTGATTTTTTCCTGCATAATCATGTCTCCCTCTGACTACACAAGGGAAAGCTTCTCCCTTTTTAAGGACTAATGCAATTACATTGGGCACACAGACAGTCCAAGATGATCTCCCCATTTCCAGACTGATAACTGTAATCACATCAGGGTTCGTCATTGTTCGATTGATAAGTTGTGTCCCACTCTTCGCAGCCCCATGGACTGTTGGATGCCAGGCTTCTCTGTCCTTCACTATCTCCCAGAATCTGCTCATGTTCATGTCCACTGATTCAGTGATGCCGTCTAACCATCTCATCCTCTGTCGCCCCCTTCTCCTTCTGCCTTCACCCTTTTCCAACATCAGTGTCTTTTCCAGTGAGTCTGTTCTTTGCATCAGGTGGCCAAAGTATTGGAGCTTCAGCTTTAGCATTGATTTTTCCAATGAATTTTCAGGATTGATTTCATTTAGCATTAACTGTTGATCTTGAGAGTTCATTGGATTTCAAGGAGATCAAACTATTTACTGTAGTATTTTCAGTGAAACATTTACAAAAGTTGCAAAAAAGAAAATGCCAAGCTCATGTCCTTTAATTCTCAGTTAAAAGCACAGTTTGAAAACTGGAGAACTGGGTTTTCTGTGCTCTGATTCACAGATATATAATTGATTTCTCTGATATATATCATGTTAAGAGGTCATTGATAGAGATGCATTTACTAGAGGTTCCAGATTAAATGTATCACTTCATGGAGCTGGAGGTGGCGTCACCAACTTTCTTAGCTGTCTGATGGAAACGTTAATTCACTTGTGTCCTATAATAGATGAGGTTAATATTTCTAACTTGCCTGGCATGTGGTGAGAGAACTAAAAGTCTTAAGGATACAGGAATTAAGTTTTATAAAAATTCATGTCTTAAGGATATAGGGGAGTTGGGCATGGATTTATCGTATGTGACCTGTGCATTTACCCCAAATATATCCTCCAAGGAAGCACGAGACACTCCTTTCACTAATGTCTGGAGAAGTACATTAGCAGATCAAGCATTTTTATTCTTGATAGTAATTCTCTTTTATAAATCATCTATGGCTATCGAAATACCATCATTGAGATAATCTCTCTGAACTCAATGGAAAGTATGGGCTCTGGGTAGCATAGATTAAGAGGCAATATTTTATCATCAAAAACAATGTGGGCACATCACTCATTAAGCATAACAGCAATGTACCAGTGATCAGGATAAAAGATATGAGCAGTCAATAAAGTAGAATTCTACAAACTATGACCTTTGGCCATATCATATTCTCCTCTAAATAAACTGTTTGGCTTTCTGACAAAAAAGATGCATCTTGGCAAATGTCTGTGGAGAATAATAACCTTAATCAGACAGTGAATGTGACTGAAGCCACTACTCTAAACGTGCTGTCTTCACTGGAGCAGACAAGCACAGACCCCGGCGGTCGCCGTGCGGCTGTTGACACCTGTTGCTAGTCGCTCAGTCGTGTCCGACTCTTTGCAGCCCCGTGGACTGCAGCACGCCAGGCCTCCCTGCCCCGCACCATCACCTTCCCCAAATACACAGTGGTTTACTGAAGTCTCAGACAACATGCTAGTCGGTAGGCAGCTGGAACTGTCCTAGAGGATGCTATTTATGCTTTGGATTAGAGATTCTATTAAGCTGCCATGTCCCCTAGGTCCAGATAATGTGGATCCTAGAATCTAAGAGTGTTCATTGGAATGGCTCCTCCCTCTGTGTTTCTAAGTCACTCCTATACATGTTGCTTTCTCTCCTGAGAAACTCTGAGCTCTGGTGGTTTGGAGGACTTAGTTCCCAAGGGAAGAGTGTCCCCACCATGGAGCACAACAGCACTTAATAAAATTGAAAGATGGATCTGCTGCTTAACCGTTTAGGGCCTTGGTGCCACTGAACAAGAGGCAGGAAAAGGAGTTACCTGAGAGGTCAGGGTTGTCGTTGTTCAGTCACTAAGTGATCCCAGTTACAGAGGAGAAATTGGGTAAATGCTACACAATGGGGGCTGCGGGGGGGTTGGCTGGAGAACTTAGTCTAGAACCCAGGGAATCCTCTGAGATGTCTTCTGGTACTTAAAAGAAGACTAAGAAAACTTTAGCAACCTTCAAAATCAAACTATTGGATAATCAAATCCTTTGAGAACAAGTGTTTAGGTGACTTTGACAGGTGAAATCCCAACTAATTGAGGTCCTCATTGAGAGTAAGGTAATATGGAATGGTAGTTGAAGAAGGTAGTCCTAGATAGATCAATTACAAACCAACTATAGACTTGCAACCAATTATGAGATGGGGCTTTGTTTATTTTTTCTTTGCTTGTCTATGCATGTGTTTCTATATGCTAATTATTTTCTTCTTTTGTCTTCTTCTACTCATTATTACTTTATATATAAATTGTCACAGGCTAACCTTATGATTTAGTTTTTAGGTGACATATACAAGAGGACTGTGACAAAATTTGAAGAATGATTTAATATAGTTAACAATGGATTGGACTTCCCTGGTAGCTGGTAAAGAATCTGCCTGCAATGCAGAAGATCCTGGTTTGATTCCTGGGTCGAGAAGATCCCCTGGAGAACTGATAGGCTACCCTCTCTAGTATTCATGGGCTTCCCTTGTGGCTCAGATGCTAAAGAATCCACCTGCAATGTGGGAGACCAGGGTTTGGCCCTGGGTTGGGAAGATCCCCTGGAGGAGGGCATGGCATCTAGTATTCTTGCCTGGAGAATCCCCATGGACAAAGGAGCCTGGTGAGCTACAGTCCACGAGGTTGCGAAGAATCAGACATGACTGAGCAGCTAAGCGCACGCACATACACACACACACACAACAATGGATTAAAGGTGTCTTGGGACTCTGTCCCTTCACATTTTAGGGAATGATTGGCAACTTTACTTTTACTAATTATATCTCTCTGGTTTAGTGGAAACTGTTACTTTGTTATTAAAGTCAAAAGAATGAACTGTGCCCCGTAACAACTTTTTGCCTCTTGGTGAATCCATCTTTCTTTGACTTGTTTGCGATACTGAATCTGAATCCTGCAGCATTTCTACTTTGCCAGTTGGCGCAATGTTAACGTTGTAAGCAAACAGCAGCAGAAGAAGACTGCAAGGGGAGCGGTGCCAGCTCCGGTGCACTTTGCTTTCTGCTCCCACAGTGCACAGCAGTGTTGGTATGAAGGATATAGACATACAGTGGCATTCACCTTCCAGTGAATCTCACGGTCTGGACAGGATGGGGGACTCCCGGTAATTTTCAGCACCACCCCGGCAGGTGACAAGATTTACCAGATGCCCAAGGGAAAGCTTCTCAACAAGTCTCCGTGGCAATCCAGTAGGAAATGTCCCAGGATGTTTCTCTGGCGACTCAGAGGTTGACTTCTAAGCACTTCCTCCCCAGCAAGTAGCTTCTTGCTTGCCAGTAGCACCTCAACTAAATCTTCCACCATCCAACGGGACTACATCTACATCCTTTCCATTACAGTCTGAATCCTAACCTTTCAAGGAGGGAAATCTTTTCCAACTTCGTTCCTTGCATGCATATGTTTTCAGCCCCAGAAGCAGTAGCCGCTCTCTGTATCTACCATTTTTGTATCCCTTAGAGATCTCTTTACCCCCTAATAGTTAGCTGCCTGTTAGTTAATAATGCTTTAAAAGTTCTATGTTCATTTCTCTGCTCTGACTGGACAGTGACTAATACATATACCCACTAAACATAAATTCTGCAAAACACTCAGTTTTTGTTTCCCATTGTATCAGAAGAGCCTAGAACATTGTCTAATATATCAACGTTGTCAGCATATCAATAAATGTTTGTTGAAGTAATCAAAGTATTTGCTCATTAAATGTTGTACATTTAAGTAGATGAATGTGTCAAGGTTGGCATCCATGTTGTTGATATAATAACCTGAGCCCATGGTGAGGTTATTCTTTGAGAGATATCAGAAGAGACACATTTGGTTCAAATGAACATAAGTTACAGACTTGGCATATTCATCAGCAAATGGATAGAGGATATTAATGAGAGCCTATAAAAGGACGAGCTTGCTCTGGAAAACACCACCATTTAATAAAGTAGTAGAGAAAATAAAAATTTTGTGAGACACAGTAGCTGGAAGTAAAAACATAAGGAAATAGTGATATAGAAACCAAATATGGAAACCAGTCTTTCTCATGCGTTTTACACTCATCCACCCCTCAATCAATACTCATCATGGATAACGGTGTTTTTCACATCACTGAAATAGATATCATTAATAACAATCTCTTGGTCCTGCATGTAATTTTGTTATATTGGAAAAACAGATGATTATAGCATATTTTACATGCATTAAAAAGGAAGAAATACCTGCAAGTACATGCACATGTCAGTCACAAAGCAGAAACATAAAAATTTAACTACGAATAAAAAAATTCAAATTGGTTTAAAAAAGCAGATGTAATTTTTGGTTGCCAGATGTACTGAGATTTTTGAGAAAAGATAATCCCTTTGCTTGTGGAGACACTGTAAAATGATCATAGAGCTTGCAAAAGTATAAATTGGGCTAAATAGTTAGAAATACCAATCAAAATTTAGATGTGTGCCTTGTTTTTATTTAGAAATATTTCTGGAAATTTTCTCCTATGAAAATCAATCATTAATAAGATATAAATACATTTGGATAATTAAAACATTCAGTAATAGGAGTAATGATAAATTATGATGCACAGAAGATATGAGGTCATGCTGAAAATGTTATGGGAACACTTGGTATAGGTGCTGAGTCATTTCAGTCGTGTCCGACTCTTTGCGACCCTCTGGACTATAGCCCTCCAGGCTCCTCCGTCCATGGGGTTCTCCAGGCAAGAATTCTGGAGGGGGCTGCCATGCCCTCCCCCAGGGGATCTCCCCGACCCGGGGTCACACCTGGATCTCTCTGTCTCCCTCACTGGCAGGCAGGTTCTTTACCGCGAGCACCACTCGGGAAGTTCCATGGGAACATCTTAGTGCAAATGTTAGTTCGCTCTCGTTGCCATAATAAACACCACAGACTGAGAGGCCTGAAAATGGAAGTTTATTTTTACATATTTCTGAGTGACTGAACTGAACGGACTCAATGGCCCTGAGCTTGAGCAAACTCAGGGAGATAGTGCAGGACAAGGAAGCCTGGCGTGCTGCAGTCCGCGGGGCGGCAGAGAATCAGACAGGACTTCGTGATGGGACAGCCGCAACAGCTTGCTGGCTCAGCCACACCCGGTCTGAGTACCTGGGGACAAGCCAGTGCGCATCAGCTAGCCTCAGACGGGGTTCCTGCTGGACCTGGCATCCCATGGTGCCCCAGGCCAGTCGATAATTTCCATTTACGAACCTCAAAGCAGCTTGGGTTATCACAGTCTAGTAAGGGGTTTATCTTAACCCTATCCAGGATGATCAACCTACTCCAAGCGCGTCTGCCTTACAAACTGCTCACCTCAGTTCAGTTCAGTTCAGTCGCTCAGTCATGTCTGACTCTTTGCAACCCCATGAATCGCAGCACGCCAGGCCTCCCTCTCCATCACGAACTCCCTGAGTTTACCCAAACTCATCTCCATTGAGTTGTTGATGCCATCCAGCCATCTCATCCTCTGTCACCCCCTTCTCCTCCTGCCCCCAATCCCTCCCAGCATCAGGGTCTTTTCAAATGAGTCAACTCTTCCAATAAGGTGACCAAAGTATTGGAGTTTCAGCTTCAACATCAGTCCTTCCAATGAACACCCAGGACTGATCTCCTTTAGGATGGACTGGTGGGATCTCCTTGCAGTCCAAGGAACTCTCAAGAGTCTTCTCCAACACCACAGTTCAAAAGCATCAATTCTCCAGTGCTCAGCTTTCTTCACAATGCAACTCTCACATCAATACACGACCACTGGAAAAACCATAGCCTTGACTAGATGGACCTTTGCTGGCAAAGCAGTGTCCCTGCTGTTTTGACAGCCTGTGTGACTGTTGGCTTTCATGCTGACGGTCCTGCTCGGCCAGCACTGCCACAGTACCCGGCTCCTAGCCCTTGTCACCATGTACTCTGGTCCCCTTCCAGTGTACCTCCTGGCCAAAACACTTTGATTCCGATGAGTAGATTCAAAATGAATTTGCTATAACAATCCTTTAAGTACTCATGTCTGTGCTTCCTCCTAACTATACCAAGATCGTGAGATATTAAGCTTTCTTTCCGCAATTGGCATGGGCCTTTAGGGGTCAGTTTGATATGATTAATTTCCTCGGTATAGCTATGAGACAGTGGCAGGGACAAGATATGAACGTCTTTTATGTAGTGCATGAATAAAGGTGACCCTTTCAGTCATAATTGCAAATAGTCTGAATAAGCCATCCCGAAATTGAAAGGTTATCTCAGTTTAATTGTAACTATGCTAACTTGAAGTAATAAAAAATAGTCATCTAATGAATATCTTATATAAAGACTCAGTCAATTAAAATCTTTGATGGTACATGAAAACTTTCACAGTCTATTCAGTATTTTGATCTTTATCAACCTTTAAGTGGACTTTTTTTTTAATATCATCATGCATTTTCACGGAAACCATCTGGACTTTTTAAATTCCTAAACTTTAAGAATTATATGCAACATTTAACTGTAAGAATTTTATTGACTGCAAGTTTCTGTTTTTGACTTTGATCACTTTTTCTCCCTTTGCTGAAATTTTAGTGCCTTCTACCATAGGTTCCTAATGATGAATCATTAATTTCATTAATTAGGAATTAGGTTAGGATAAAATAAAAAGGAGTTCTTTATGTCTTATCTTTTATCTTCTTAAAATATTCAAACTGAGACAAACCTTTAGAAAGTCTTATGTGATCTGTACTGAAAGGCAAGCCGTTGGACAAAACAAATTCCATTATGAATTATGCTTATTCTATAATTAAAAGCAGCATGTCATTTGGAAGAAACAAAATATTATAACATAGAGACAGTGTTCTTTAGCCAGTCAATTTCAACTAATGTGTTTAATACTTCTGACAATAAGATATTTTTATTATTCTTTATGCTTAGATCATTTTCTAATTTCACTGTTGAACGTTTCTCCTGTTCCAAATGTTTCCACACTTAAAAAGAAAGTCTCTAATCTTACTATTTGCAGATGTATTTTTTGTAGCAAAGGCAATTACATTAAAAGAATGAAAACAAATTCTGGATGAGCATTTCCTCTTATCTATTGTTGTGTAACAAACTGTCCCAAATTTTAGGGATTGAAATCATTTTAACAGTTCACAATGCTCTGGGCCAGGAGCTTAAGCCCGTGAGCAAGACCTGTGAGTGAGTCTCCTGCTCCATGTGGTACTGACGCTGGTCACTCAGCGATATTCAGCTTCAAGGTCCCCTTGCTTTTGTTATCCAGGATAGCTTCACTCATATACGAGTCTTTCATTCATATGCCTTATCAGGGATATTAAGCCTGGGCCTGTTTAGAACCCTCTTGGCAGGGGCAGGGGAGTGGTGTTGGGGGTGTTTAGTCCCTAAGCCATGTCCTACTCTTGCAACCCCGAGGACTGTAGCCTGCCAGCTTCTTCTGTCCGTGGGATTCTCCAGACAAGAACACTGGAGTGGCCTGCCATTGCCTTCTCCAAGGGATCTTCCTGACCCAGGAATCAAACCCAGGTCTCCTGCACTGCAGGCAGACGCTTTACCAACTGATCTACGAGGGAATCCCTAGAATCCTCTTCTTCCTCATCAAATCGCAAGGCTTCTCCATTCATTCTGTCCAAAAGGAAAGTTAATGCTAATCCAGAACTCAAAGACCAAGGGAGTTCCAGTCTTCTTAACTGCTAGTCCTGGGCCTACATTTCCACCACATTCCATTGGTCAAAGCAGTCACATGGATGCTTACACTCAAGGAGAAGAAAAACAGAGTCTACCTCTTGATAGGAAAACATCAAACAGCTTGTGGCCATCTTTAATCTGACACAGCATTACAATACTCTGATGGCTTCGGCACATTTTGCATCATAGACTGACACTTTCTCCAGGTTTCCATTACCTCTGGGTTGTGCATTGAAACATGTGAGTCCTGGGAATGATTCCTGATAGATTCCACGACTGTGGGATTACTTTTCAGGAGACACACACTATGATTAACTTTTACCTTCATCTCCAGATAATCATTTACCTAGAAGAAATTACATAGGCTCTGTTTCTCTTCTATGATTCCCAAGAGCCACTGCTAATGTGTGCAGGAGCAGACTGACTCTGCTTTTAGACACAGCAAAGAAAAGCATCGCAATACCCACCAGCAGCCAGTCTCCCCACACAGACAGACAAGCCCAAGCTCCAGGGCTACCCTTCTTGCTTCTTGACTATAAATGCTCCTACTTTGCTCGCAAACCAAGAGTTCAGATTGATTTGATCTGCAGGTCTTTAAAAAGCTAAGAAAGCTATATTGGCAATTGGAGTACATAGTGATTGATTGACTTTTATCTTTTCTATTTATATTTATATAGTCTTTTGTCCCAAGTTCAAAATGGCAGAAATATTTTCAAAGGTTCTGCCCAACTGCTAAATCCTTCCCATTAAAACAACTGCAAGGTATTTAATAAAAGAACACATCAACATTACTGGGAAAATCTCAGTTTTTATAGATTAAAGTCAATTGACTAAGATCAAATTATTAGATATATTGACAAATAAACTTAGAAGAATAAATGTATTAAAATAGTATTTCATATTGCTAATAGCTTATTTAATTCCTTGAATCTGGGAACATCTCTTTTTATTTTTCTTTTCTGGACTATTTTCCTTCTTAAAAGAACTAAAAGAGATCACATATAAACGGATATCAAAGTTGAAGGTTGATCACATTAGTAAAATTTGTATAACATATGCTGAAAGAAAGTAGATGGAGTCATGCATACAATAAAGTTTCATATTTTCATATGAGTATCTTAATGTAACAATTCTGGAAATAATTTTTTCTTCACTTTTATTATGATGAATTTTTAAGCAGCCTTTTTATTTCCATGACCTCTTAGCCTTCACTGAGCAGAATTCAGAGTTAGTTTCCAGAATGAATGTAAATGCTCCCTTACTCTTTGTAATTCAAATAGGTGTCTGATAAATAATGAATGTGAGTGGACATTAAGTTTTAATTAATTGAATGGAGTATTCAGACACGGCTAAATAGTTGGAAGATATTTGCATGGAAAATAAACAATAATTTTCTGTGCAGCAATTTTTAGTTCCTTGTTTCTAATATATGAAATATGATATCCACAGTGGAATTGCATAAGTCAATCACAGTAATAACTTCATCTAGATATTAAAACTGTAAGTTATATTTCCCAAAGATTTTTAATTTTGGAGCAGTATCATTATTTAAGCAATTTTAAAACCAGTATAACATATTAGCACAGATTTAATTTATCCATTAAATTTTTTTAAGTTGAGCTACATTAATTTCTTTCCAATGTTTGGAATATGTGGATTATTCTCTAAAGAGAACATAAAGCTCTAATTGTTTATATTTTTATGCTTTCTTGGAATTTCTAATGGTTATGTAAACATAGAAATAAATCATAGTTTTAATTTTATATTATGTTTTCTATAGATATTAATTGGAATATCTGACTAATGCCATTTAACAGTCCTTAAAAATGCCAGCACTGATTCAGTAGAAACAGCACTGCTTTCAAAATTAAAAATGCAACTGTACTAAAAGCTATTGAGTCTTGACTTTCCTACACAAATCTACATGATTTTGATTTTTTGAACTTTTGATAAATTGTATTAATAAAAAGGAGCTCTTTGATTAAGAAGCCTGCTAAGGGAGATATAAAGTAAAAACCTAATTAGTAAAAGATGAAAGTCAAAGAGAAATACAAAGCTGTCTGTATTTCTATCTTGGCTCTGCCACTACCTTTCTGGATGGTTAGGGATAAAATTCAGTTGACTCAAGCTCAAGATTCAGAACAAAGAGTCAAAGTGCTCATCCAGTGCCAGTTCTCTGATTCTAGAAGTTTCTTCTGATTTTATTAATCTAATTCTACTCTCTGGTTTGGAGGCGATTACAATGAAAATGCATAAGAACAAATTGCAAGGTAAGAAAAGTGTTTCTTTCATATTTTCCCATTGGCCTGCCTCTAACATTTTGTGACGCAGGATAAAAGATTAAAAAAAAAAAAAAAAAGCCCATGCGTCATATATCTAAATATTGAAGCTATAATTCAAACTGTTAAATTCAATATGCTCTTCGTTCCTGTCTTGCTTAAATAACTTCAAAATGACCTCAAAGATCCAGTTCCACGCCTGCAGGCAGCTTTCCTCCTCTTTTGCCTCCAGATCCCTCCCAGCCCATGATGGACCGAGTGGGCATGTGTATCTAGACTCCTGAATGAACTGCCGAGCTCCACTCCTCCCTTCCGCGAAAGACGGCATCTGGGCTCCTTTCAAACGTAAAGAAGAGGACGAAGCAGACTTAAGAGAGCAGTGCCGGTGCCCTCGGGCCGGTATTTAGGGTCTCAGGAGCCGAAACACGACCTAGAACGGGAAACAGGAGCCCCGAGTGGACCTTCCTGTGGCCTCGGGGCCACCGCGCCCCACTCGACAGCGAATGCGGGAGCAGAGCCACCGCGGCCCGCGGTTCGCGGACCGGGTGAGGGCCCTCCTGCCCCGGGTCTGAGAACTCACCTCTTCACAGCCTTTGCCTTTGCTTCATGGACCCAAGCCTTGTAAAAGCACCAATAGCTCCCTGATCCTGCCTCTAACACATCAACACTTCACCCAAAATCATCCCTCCCGGCAATATCCCTTCTGACAGATCTTCCCTTACCCTCTTGCCCACGGTAGATTCCAGGCCTTGGGCATTTATAAATAAGGGAATGCTTCTTGAAAAATGTTAGATCCAAAGCTGGATTTTTTTTTCATATGTAAATGCATCATTTTAAGGGCTGTTGACTGTTGATAAAGAACTTGAGGGCACAATATCTTCACTCAAGAAAAGGATCTCTAAAGAGGTTCTACAGAAAAAATGTCAGACAGAAAAATAAAATTCCCCAAACGTTGATCCATTCAGATAGACTTCTGGGAAAGTATCTATTTATCACTGAAATACTACTTTCTTTAGAATGTGAAAACTTCCTTTTACGGTGGCAGGACTCTGCCAAAGACTAGCTATAGTTAATATTTTTAAGAATGTCAGTGATAACTGAGAAGAGATGTTTGGAATGTGGGTATGCGTGTAGGTCTAGCTCAGAGGCCTCCAACCCCCTGACCACGGGCCAGTCCTGGCTGAGACCTGCGAGGACCCGGGGTGCGGGAGGAGGTGGGCAGTGAGAGGGGCGCAGAGGCTGGTTCCTACCTGCAGACGCTCCCACCCCTGGCGCTGCTGCCCGAGCTCTGCCTCCGTCAGAGCAGTCGTGGTTAGACTCTCTGGGTGGTTAGCGCCACACACTCTGGATGTCAAGGTCTCCCAGCACCTCCAGAGAAGGGGACCTCCTAGTTGCAGGAAGACAAGCTCAGGGCTCCCCCGGATTCTGCACTATGGCCGCCTGCATAAATATTCCATTAAATATCAGAGTGTAATAATAATAGAAATTCAGTGCACAATAAACGTAATGAGCTTGACTCACCCCTAAACCATACCCCTCGCCCCAGTCCATGGAAAAATCGTCTTCCACAAAAGCAGCGCCTGGCGCCAAAAAGGTTTAGGGACTTCTGATACAACTGATTCATTTTTCTGTACAGAAGAAGTTAACTCAACATTGTAAAGCAACTGTGCTTCAATTAAAAAAATTTTTTTAAACAATGCTAGTGATATGGCAATGATAAAAAGACTCAAAATTTAAGTCACAACATCTCCACTTCTCTCTTGTTCTCGGTTCTAGAATTTCACAAAACAAATGCTTTCAAATCTTGAGAATCTGAGGCTCTCTCTAAAGCACAGAGGCTACTCCAAGTTCTGTCTGACACCAATCTCATCACTGTTCAACCCATCTTTCAAAAGCTTTTTGTGATGCAAATATAATTATGCAATTCCCTGCTGGAATCCAAATAATCACTCCTAAGTGTCTATGAGGTTAGTTAAGTGTCTTAGAGCTGCATAAAATCCTTTAAGATTTCAACTTTGCCAAACACTCCCTTTCATCTCCTAACATCCCTCTCCATTGCTTATGATATCATGAAGGCATCATGTTGACTTGTTCACAATTAAGCTAAGATAGCACCGTGAGGGTTTCTCTGCCTTCGCAGTCACCATTAAGGATGTCTTTCTCTCTATTCTCTTATCGACATTGTAAAAAAACTCCTCTACTTACCACTCTAAATATTAATTTACCTTCAATAAAAGATTCCCTATTCCTTTCTCCTTTGCATCTGCAGAGCCTAGCATTGGAGTTCAAATAAGTTTTAAACAAACTTTTGTTGAAGTAAGCGGTGATAATACTTGACCCCTGAAAGTAGCAGTGGGAAATGAGAAGGAGCCAAACAACAAGCATGTTTTAGTTGAGCATTTCTCAAAAACGATGTTAGGTCATCATATTTCCTGAAGCAAATACGGATCAATAAAGTGAACACAAGTTGAGATATTTGAAATCAGGAAGATTTCTAAAGTGTCAGATATATGGTCATGATATACTAAACATTAAACCTCTGGAGATGTGACTTCAGTTTTCTGTTTATAGTTTAACTACAGTAAATTTCTCTTGTTGTCAAATTATTGTTGAAAGAATAAATGAATGGAGTTTTACATCCCAATCAAAATGGCAAAGCAGATGTGATACTCATACTCAGTAACAATTAAGAATGCTATATAGAATTCGACCAGAAATAGAAACTTTAAATACAGAACTGAGACTTCGGAAAGTAAAGAAAATCCCTAGAGGCAAAAGTCAGGCTGATAAATGGAAGGAGAAGTCAAACTTGTACTTGAGGTAGTGGGTGGCAAGCCTGGGAGGTAGGTGTTTCCATGGAGACCCTCCTACGAAATTAGTGTCCTTGAGGAGCTACAAATTCAATGAATTTCCTTTCAACCATACAAAGGAAAAAAATATTTCCCCAAGGGATTTGAATTTGTATTAAACTGCACCTGCATAATCTTGAAAACATAGAACAGGAATAATAAATTATAAGAGGAATACTGAGTGGTTGATACGAGAAAACATGTTGAAGAGGAAAAACAGACCCTATGGAAGAATGCTTCCTTGATATAAGCCTCATAAGATATCTACATATAGAGTCCTAACACACAGGAGCTACAGTTCAAAACAGCAGAGAGTACAAGAAAAAAGCTAAATGATCAGACAAAGAAATACAGTGAAAACATTCCTAATAGGAACTTATCTCTCTTAACACTCATAAAGGAACTTCTAAGGAATGTGCTTCTAAAAAAAGATAATTATCCTCAAATAAAGTCAGAGCTAATAGAAGGTATAGTATTAAAAGAACTTATAAACAGTTGCATAAATCTGTAGTAACATTAAATACGGAAAAGGGCAATAGGGTATGTAATCTGGGGAAATAAAATCTAAGGTATATTTAAAATATGATATTCCAATAACCTGAAGACAGCAGATAATGATCAAAAATGAAGTGTTATGAGAATCTGGTGAAAGCAGATATTAACATATATGCAGATAATGTATGTTATCTTGTTCTCTAAGAAGAGAATATAGAAAACATATACCACATTTTAAGATCTAGGAAAATAATACAAATAATTTGTAATCTAGAAAATAAATAAGTAGAATTGTTTCAATTGCTAATGGGCCCCTCAGATTGCAATAATGTAACAACACCAAGTGAAAACTGCAAAAAAAATTTTTTAATGAAAAAGATTAATTCATAGCAATCAAAGGTATATTTCAACAGGAAGAACTTAAATTTTTATGCACCTAAGAGAAAAGCATATGAAGCACAAACTGAAAAATTGAGAAAGACATCCAGAAATCTGAAAACTTAGTAGGACACTTTACTACATCTTGTACAGTACTTAATCACTCAAAAATAAAATGTGCGCTTTTCTCTTTCTGACTTACTTCACTCTGTAAGGCTCTAGGTTCATCCATTCATGCTGATGTACGACAGAAATCAAACCAATATTGTAAACCAATCATCAATCAATTAAAGATAAATATTAAAAAATATGCAAAGATATGGACTACTTAAGCAAAATATACAGCCTTTTCCAATAGATTCATATATAATTTTTATTTAAACTATATAATATACAATGATCTAATAGATATCTAAAAGCATATGAAATATTTATAAAAACTGGGTACATAGTTGACCACAAAATATGTCTCAACAAATATTACAAAATCAATATCATACAGACTCTAATATTCTAAACCTAAATTAAAATAATATTCTGTTGCAAGAACATCATTTTTTAAATCCTCACATTTAAGAATGGTAAAATGCATATACCAAATTCTATCTCTCACAGTTATTAACTATTTGACTTTAAGTAAAGTTATTTAACCAATAGGTGCTTCAGAATTTTCATCTGTAAAAAGTAATATTGTCTGTTTCATCAACTTCTTACAAGGATGAAATTGTTACATGAAAGTGCTTAGAATCCATCACATGGTAAACTGTTTCTCGAAAATGTTTTTATTATTATAATTCTGTCTTTGTTCTACTTTGCATAGGAAAAAAGATTTATATACCATGTTATCTCCTCCAGCAAGTTATAATTTAATTTCATATAGTCAACCCTTTCAAGTCTGATAAACTTGCAAGTAAAAATGACTTGAATAAAATTAAATCTGAATTTAGGATTTTTTTTCCACGCAGGAATGGCGTGTGGTTGTTCATGCGGGTGCGTTTTGTATGTGGGTGAATGTGTGTGTTTTCTAGAGAAAGTGCACTTTCAAGTGGAAAAGGAAAGGGTCCTGGGCGCGCGCCGCTGCAGCTGATCCATCTCTGCTCGGAGGAGCTGGGGGCCTGGACGGCCTCCCCGGCCCAGCGGGCTGTCTGGCCCCACGGGGCGCTCCCCTGCAGAGTTGGCCGGGCCGCGCTGGAGGCGCAGAGGGTCCCGCTGGGCCGCCCGCCCGGTGGGCCGGTGGAGCCTCTTGCAGGGCAGCCGCTCTGCGGGCTGGGGCGGGTCACCGGGGGGCGAGGAGCGCGCTGTGGCTGAGGAGCTGGCGGGGCCAGCAGGCCGCGGGGGCCTGCACCGCCGGAGGGCGCCGGCGAGGGTGCCCGGTTCATGCAGGCTGACGGGCAGGGGCAGCCCTGGTGCCCACCAGCGAGGAGAGGGCGGAGACAGATGAAGGAGGCTCGCGGGGCCTCTGCCCCTGGAGGGGGATTTACAGGCCGCCCCCAGCGCAGGCCCGCCGGGCTAGCGCACACGCCTGCCCGGGCGGGGAGCAGGCCCTCCTCACCGGGGCGCGGGTGGTGCGCGCGCCCCCACGGCCGCTCGGGGGACCGCGCTCCGGCCCTCTGCGCCGTCGGCCCTGCACGCTCCCGGGGCCGGCCCCCGGGGGGCGCCTCGCGGGCTGGACCCCTCCGTCCTGGGGAAGCCTCGCCGCGCGTGCCTCCTGCTCGGGGGTCACCGCACCGAGGACGCGGGTCCTGCCCTCCTCCCCGCGCCGCGTGCGCCTTTCCTCGCCTTCTTGGCTGTGCAGCGTCTGCTCTGCCAGCCTCCAGGTCCTCCTCCGGGATGAACGTCTGGCCACGCTTTAACGTCGGTGCGTCCGCAGGAGGCGGTGAGTTCCGGAAGGCCCCCACTCCGCCACCTTGACCTGAATTGTTCCAGACTCAGTCCTAACCCCACCTTTCACCTCCAGTCTCTCCATTAGAAGTAAGTGACTTTCCACTGACATTTCTTTTTAAGATATGGTTTAAAAATTGAGGGCTTTTTACTATTATTTCAATCTCTTTAATTTTCGGAAACTCAATAATAGCTAAACCTGTATTAAGGGCTTCCCAGGTAGTAGCGTGGCAAAGAACCCGCCAATACAGGAGACGTGAGAGATGTGGGCTCCATCCCTGGTCGGGAAGACCCCCTGGAGGAAGGCATGGCTTCCCAGTGCAGGACCCCTGCCTGGAGGAGCCCACGGACAGAGGAGCCTGGTGGGCTGCAGTCCACGGGGCCACTGAACAGCCTGATACAGCTGAGCGACTTAGCGCACACGCAAACGTGTACTAAGTATTTCTGCAAGCCAGATATTCTGAGAATATTCTGTAATCTCAGTACAGAACTAGGAAATGATGTGACTAGGATTTGAAACCCAGGCTCTCTCTCCCTAGAATTTTATCTTTTAAGTGCTAAACTGTGCCAAACTTTTTATCTGGACAAGCTGTATAGGTCAACATAAAATATACCTGATTTATGAAACATTTTAAACCAAAGGAAGTTGTCCCAGTTGTAAAAATTAATGTAGACTGTGCTTCCATTTTTTTGGTTAAATACAGCATACAAAATAAGCATTCTTCAGTGGAAAATTTCCAATATGCATACTGATGCTTTTTTTTTTTTTTTTTTACATTTTCACCCTAATCAGGATTTTATAACTAGAAAAAAAAATAAAAACTTTCAACAATAATCTTTATAAGGTGAAATGGTAACTAGAATTGAAGAACTGAGAATATATGTGAAACAAGATATAAAGGAATTGTAATAGATTGGCAAAAGGAAAGATGATGTCAAAGACAAAGGAAGTTTTAAATCTTTAAAACAAGTGTGTATGACAGAAAAAACATACTTGTTTCATAGTGTTTACAGCCTAGCTAAGAAGACAAAGTATATCTAAAATCATTGGTAGAATGCTGTTTATCATCACACTTTCAAATATGTAATACTGTGACCATCCTTACTCTAGCTTTGGAGGCCATAATTTTTCACTTCCCTGTGCAATTTCAATGTGAACATTTGAATTGGCATTGAATTGAACAGAATATATGATCCATTTCTACTCACTTCCCACACAACTTCAAGTTCGGCCAGAGCAAATATAATTTTCCAATATTTTATCATAAATCATTTTCTCTGGCCCTTTTCATTTTTTCCACCTCTTTACATTTATTGGGCCTTTGAGAATAATGCGACAGTGGCAGTCATCGGTTTCCTTATGCTTGCATAATAAAATGTTCCATCTTTGTATTCATATTTTATTCATTCATGCATTTCTGACTTAACAACAAATCAGTCTTTAGTTGATGGAGTGGGCTATAATCTAGGAGAGAATAAGCCCAGTGTTAGTCAATGATGTGATGCTAGAATTGAAAAATACATCCATACTTTTATCTTTCTGGAATACTTCGACATTTCCTGGGTTTCTACTGCTTATATTTGAGAGGAGGGAACACTTCCTCAAAAAGAATGATTATCAATTGGAAATAGGGCTTCCCAGGTGGCGCTACTGGTAAAGGACCTACCTGCCAATGCAGGAGACGTAAGAGATGCGGGTTCAATCCCTGGGTTGGAAAGATCCCCTGGAGAAGGACATGACAACCCACTCCAGTATTCTTGCCTGGGAAATCCCATGGAGAGAGGAACCTGGCAGGTTACAGCTCATAAGGTCGTGAAGAGCTGGATATAAGTGAAATGACAGCACCCAGAGATATAACTGGAAATTTATTATGAAAGGAACAAAGGCTTTATTTCCACCGAAGTAATGAAAAAGGAGAATGGAAATTCTTGTACCATACGTGGAACATGGTGACTACTCTGAGGACTCATTTAAAATAGAAGAACTACAATCAATCCAAATAAAATGAATGAATCTCAATAATGAGTGTCCAGAAATAAAACTGCATCATTATATAGTGGTTATATTTTTTGTTTTTTTTTTGAGGAACCTTCATACTGTTTTCCATACTTACCATACCAGTTTACATCCCCATCTTATGTTAGAGATATGCTATCATTTTCTAGCATTATGAGGGATGTCCATTTGTGCTTCTGTGAATTTGTTAGTTTTATATAAGTTGTCATACATAGCATATCTTATAATCCTTTCTTTTTTTTTAATTTCTGTAGAATTGGTAGTAATGTTATACTTTCATTTCTGATTTGGTCATTTGAATCTTTTTTTCCCTAAGACAATCTTGGTAATAGTTTTCTCAATTTTGTTGGTCTTTGTAAAGAACCAACTTTTATTTCATTAATTTTCTCTATAGTTTTTCTATTTTCTGTATTATTTCTTTCTACTTTAATCAGTATTATTTCCTGCCTTCTGCAGGCTTGGATTTACCTTGATTTTTTCCTAGTTCCTCAATCTACTTTAATCAGTATTATTTCCTGCCTTCTGCAGGCTTGGATTTACCTTGATTTTTTCCTAGTTCCTCAAACTGCAAAATTACATTGTTGATTATAGATCTTACCTTTTTATAATGTAAGTAATTACAGCTATAAATGTTCACTTGGCACTGCTTTCTTTGTGTCTAGCAAATATTCATGTTATGCTTTCATCTTATCTCTAAGTATTTTGTAATTGCCTTTGTGATTTCTTCTTCAATTCATTGGTTCCTTAAGAATGTATCCTTTAATTTCCACAAAGCTGCTAATTTCCCAGTTTCCTTCTGTTATAGATTTCCAATTTTATCCCTCTGCGGTCAGAGAGGATACCTTGAATATCTGCCTTTTTACATCTATTGAGATTTAAATTGTGGCCTAACATATGATCTCTCTTGGAAAATGTTGCATGTGCACTTGAGAAGGATGTTTACATTATTATTGTTGGATAAAGTTCTCTGTGGATCTCTGTTAGATCTAGTTGGTTTATTATGTTGTTCAAGTTCCCTATTTATGTTATATCTGATTGCTTTATACATTATTGAAAGTGAAATGTTAAATTCTCTATTATTATAGAAATATATATCTCTCCTTTCTATTCTTAAATTCTTGCCTCAGATATTTTGATGGTATTGTGTTTGAAATGCAAATGTTTGTAATCATTATATCTTCTTTCTATATTGAATCTTTTATTAATATATACTGTCCTTCATTTCATATGAAATTATCTTAATAAGATACATTTTGTCTGATATTAGTATAGCCACTCCTTTTGTTTTTAGATACTATTTTCATGGAATATCTTTATTCATTCTTTGACTTTCAACATATTCATGTCTTTGCATCTAAATTGAATCTTTTATAGGTAACATATAGATTATTCATTTTTCTTATTCTTTCTGACATTCTCTGTCTTTTAATTAAAAAGTTTAATCCATTTACATTTAAAGTAATTGTTGATATGGAAGGACTTACTTCTGTCTCTTGCTATTTGCTTTCTGTATACTTTATAGCTTTTTGTCCCTTATTTTCTGTATTAGTGTCTGTTTTATATTTAGTAGATGCTTTATTGTGAAACATTTTAATTCCCTTCTTGTTTCCTTATGTGTAAATTCCATAACTATTCTATTCTGTTTGTTGTTACCATGGGGAGTACAGTTCACATTTTAAAGTTATATGACTAATTTTACTAGCTTAACTAATAATACATAAATTTCCTCATTGAAGGTGCTGCTCCAACCCCTTTTAGTTATTGATGTCACAAAATAACATCTTTGTATATTGTGTGTCCAAAAATAATTGTTTTCTAATGCTTGCAATCTCTAATACAGTGTTAACAAGTGATTCTACCTTGCCTTCACAGTTGATGTTAAGCTAGTGACGGTACTTGTCAGTCAGGGGTAAATGTGTGGCTGAACAGACAGGAACAGTCCATCACCAGCCTTTACCAATCCTCTAGTCTATTGCTGGTTAGGGCTGCATTTCATATTTGATATTTGCTAAGCACAGTGTGATTTTCAGTTTGGGCTCTGCATATATTAGCAGGAAGTGAAGAATCAGTGGCTTTGAAACTTTCATATTTTTGAGTGAGGAGAAGACAGGATTTTTTTTTTAAATGGCTCTCCTTTTCCATCTCCACAGGTCTTCTTCAGCATGCCTGGTCGTGCCTTCCTTCTTGTCTCATTTCAGTTCCTCTTACATTAAAATGTCTGTGCTGTGTCTTCATTTAACACCACAGGAATTCTGTGATATTAAAGTTACTCTGTGTTTGTTTGTTTTTAATTGCAAAAAAAATGGTGAATAATATGTAAGCTGTAGTAAATAACAAGTGAAAGTGTATGTGAAAGTGTTGTATAAACTCTAAAATACATATCCTATAGTTATGAACAACTGCTCTGTGCTATGTACCAGTCACTATGTTAGGATAAGAATACAAATAAACACTAAAATTCTCTCCATTCATAATACGCAAAGCTAATTTTCTTTTGAGCCCTTATTCATATGGCAAGTAATATAGGCCTTCACTTGTAATATTAAAACTCTTTAGAAAGAAAAGATACCTTAAAAGCAAATAAATTTTTCAGATGAAGGAAGGGGCTCAAAGCAATGGCTACTTTAGGGATGACTTGATGTCAATGTGTTCTAGAACTAATATGTTGAAGTTATTCAGCTTTTCAATGCTCTGAAAGAAGCTGCTTCTGGATATTAACAGGGCACTTTTAGCTTTTTAGGACAGATTAATGCTGAACATTTTGAATGAGACCAAAAGTTCCAGATTAATCATTTTATTTTTCTCTTATTGTAGAAATCTTGATGTGAAAAGCGGTTGCAATTTGTTGAAGATCTCTGACAATTTTCTTAGTTTATTCATCTTTTTCCATGACAACTGAATGTCTAAAATCCTTGAACACTGTTTCAGGAGGTAGAGGCCTTAGACTTAGGATATATAAAATCTCTTCTGTTGAAAATATGTGTCATATTTCCCAAAGCAGCAAATAAGCAAGTATAAAGAAATAAAATAAGCACAAAGAATTGCAATGAAAACTCCAAACTTGCAATGCATTTATAAAGCTAAAAGCTTGTTATAGGAAATAAAAAAGATGGAAATTTATAGAAATTGTGGTATATTTCACATTAAGAAATTCTTGGGAGTTTGCCAAGACTTGCCAAGCTAGTTCTTGCCTTATTGTATCAATTCATATTATGGCAGATTGATGTAAAAAGCATAACATGCTTTGTAAAACTTTGTCCCTTAAGTCAGTCAGCTTCTCTCTGCTTCACGTGTGCCCTCAGAGGATGACATGTAAAATGCCACTTTAAGAAGTATGGAGAAACAGACAAGAAGAGATGGAGAAAGCTATCGGGAAAACTTGATAGGTTCAGAGTCAGGAGAAGGTGAGACGGAAGTGTGCCTTGACCTCCATAGCCAGAGCACAGTTCCCACTGGAAGAGATTTCTTGGCTAGCTTAAAGGAAGCTCATGAGCTTGGACGCACCCATGCGGGGCGCAGCTCCCAGCTCAGAGGCAGCCAGCTATACACAGACTTCAAGTGAAAGAGGTTCATTTGCTTACATCAAAGCCTGGCCTGAGGGGTCTGCATCTTGTTTAGTAAACACCGGGGGACCGCTGGATCCCTCTCAGGAACGGGGACTGGATCTCTCTCAGGAACGGGCACTGGCTCCCTCTCAGAACGGGGACTGGATCCCTCTCAGGGACGGGGACTGGATCCCTCTAAGGGACGGGGAGTGGGTCCCTCTCAGGAACGGGCACTGGCTCCCTCTCAGAACGGGGAGTGGGTCCCTCTCAGGAACGGGCACTGGCTCCCTCTCAGAATGGGGACTGGATCCCTCTCAGAACGGGGACTGGATCCCTCTCAGGAACGGGGAGTGGGTCCCTCTCAGGAACGGGGACTGGATCCGTCTCAGAACGGGGACTGGATCCCTCTCAGGAACGGGGACTGGATCCCTCTCAGGGACGGGGAGTGGGTCCCTCTCAGAACGGGGAGTGGATCCCTCTCAGGAATGGGGACTGGATCCCTCTCAGAACGGGGACTGGATCTGTCTCAGGAACGGGGACTGGATCTCTCTCAGGAACGGGGACTGGATCTCTCTCAGGAACGGGGAGTGGGTCCCTCTCAGGAACGGGGACTGGATCCGTCTCAGAACGGGGACTGGATCCCTCTCAGGAACGGGGACTGGATCCCTCTCAGGGACGGGGAGTGGGTCCCTCTCAGGAACAGGGAGTGGATCCCTCTCAGAACGGGGACTGGATCCCTCTGCGGAACGGGGACTGGATCCCTCTCAGAACGGGGACTGCAGCGGCCATCTTAATACTGTCCCCCTCCTTGCTCGCACCAGGGGGCGCCATTTTGTTTCTTCAGGCTCAGCTCTCAGGCTCCCTGCTGCCTCGCTCTAGTCAGCAGGTGCTGTATTTGTGCTCTTCCTCTGTCTCCATCTAGATCTTTTCTTTATTATTTCTTTTTTCTATTTGGTGTGGGGTAGAAGGGTGGTTGGGGGGGGATTCTTTTTACAGCTCGCACCATATCTGTGCTTCTCCTCTGCCTTGCTACAGCCAGCGGGTGCCATTTTCATGTTTTACCTTTGCAGTGCTACAGAGAACGCGTCTTCTGGAAGGGAGCTTTGACGAGCATCCGGGTCCTTGATTTTGGTGGCTGTCACCCAGGAGACACCCCGTGGCCACCTGGCTCTGGATGCCAGGGGAGCTGGTATTCCCGGGTCCCATGGGCCTGTGACAATCAGAGAGTTCTTGGCAGGCTTTCGCTCCTAAGACACTACACAAACAGAAGGCTGAAACACAGTCTTTCTGTGAGGGAGGCCTATTGGGTCTTCGACCTCCGGGGCAGGCTTCAGGTTTGGTACAGGTCTAGGTAGCTACAGAGCGACTCTCAAGGAACAGAGGTTGGTCCACGCCGGTTTTGGACACAGGTTGATGGACATCATGCACTCTTCATCTGTCTCACTCGAGTTCACCAGCTCCTAGAATGGAGCTTGTACCCTTGTCCAGTGCCCCAGTTTTTGACTGCTGCCAGCGGACACCTATGCATAACTTGGCTCTGTGGTCAGCAGGGCATGTAGTCATGGGGCCTACAAGATCATAAGGAATAAATAGTTTTTATATAGCTGCCTAGCCCTTAGAGGCCTAGCCCCTAGCCCTAGAGGCCATAGACCCAGAAGCTCAATCTTTCTGTGACAGAGGTCTGTTAGCTCATTAGCACAGCTTCAGCCTGAGGAGTAGGCTTCTTATTAAACAAGCATCTAAGGTCAACTGCAATATTTCCCAGAGGCTCAGAGGGTTGGCGCTATCTTCATGCTCTCCCTCCGCTGCATCCCAAAGCACCTGTGTCTCCTGCAGGGGAGCTCTTCATGTTTCTGGTGCCTTAGTTTTTATATCTGGCGCCCCGGGTTTTGCAGCTGTCATCCAGGGAGGTCCCTTGATTGCCAGGCTCTGGTGGCAAGGGTGGTTTGTGTTCCTGGACTGTAACAATCAGAGAGACAGCTCTTCTCAGGCTGCTGCTCACAGGCACTTCACAGGAAGCCGGCTGAAATCCACCCCTATTCTTTCTGTGAAAGCGGCCTAGTTTCCTACCCAGGTTCCTTGGTCTGAAGAGCCGTCAGGAACACAAATAAGCACCTTCGCAGTGGGCTCGGGTGAAGAAGGCTGATGGAGGCCCTCTCTGTGCCCCCTCTTTGCCTCACTAAAGTTCACCAGTATTGCTCAGGAAAGGGTTTTAAACACTTCTCTGGAGCTCCAAATTTTGTGACTGCCACTAAGGGGATACCTCAAGATCACCTGGCTATGGCGTTCAGCAAGGCTTATGCTTGCAGGCCCACAGGAGTGTGTATTTTTCCATACTTTAAAAGTGGGTGCCTGAATTGACTTGAATCTAAGTTCTGACTGAGATCCTCCTTTTTGAGGCAATGACAGTTTGCAATACACCCTCAACTACTGGGAGCTATTAAAAATTATAATAGGCTTCTTGGACAGTCACAAAAGTTTGAGAGACAACCAAAAGTTAGGGCAGGGTTCCTTCAAGACTGGGAGAGCTGGTTGGTGCAACGAGGACACAGAAATCAAACACAGATAGTAAAGCAAAATGAAGGAACAAAAGAATATCTTCCAAAGGGAAAAAATAGACAACAGTGAGATGAAACCTTAGAAAAAAAATAAATAACCTTAGTGAAACAGATAATTGACTTACCTAATAAATGCTCTACTTCACAGTAATGGTAATAAGAATGCTTACCAAGCTTGGGAGAAGAGTGAATGAACACAGTGAAAACTTCAACAAAATGATAGAAAAAATATAAGAAACTATTAACTATAAATCACAGAGCTGAAGAATATAACAACTGAACTGAAAAATACACAAGAAGGAATCAATATCAGACTAGGTGAAGCAGAAGAAAGGACCAGTGAACTCAAAGATAAGGCAGTGAAACTCATCCAATCAGAACAGTAAAAAGGGGAAAAAAAATGATAAAATGTGAACATAGTTTTAGGGATTTGTGGGACATCAAATAGACCAGCATTCATATTATAGGGGACCCAGAAGAAGAAGAGAGACAGAAAATAAGAGAAAAATTATTTGAAGAAATTATAACTGAAAATTTCCCTAAACAGGGAAAGAAAATAGACAACCAGATCCAGGAATTCCAGAGGTCCCAAACAAGATGAACTTGGGATGAATTTTAATTAATTAATTAAAATTAAAATGTTGAAAATTAAAGATAAGGACAGTATCCTAAAAGCAGCAATAGAAAAATAATTTGTTATATACAAAGCAACCCCCATGAGACCATCAACAGATTTTACAGCAGAAATATTGCAGGCTAGAAGTAACATGATATATTAAAAGTGCTGCCAAGCAAAAATATTCTACTCAGTGTTATCATTCAGAATTAAAAATAAAATAAAGAATTTTCCAGAGAAACAAAAGTTAAAGGAGTTTATCACCACTAAATTGCCCTTACAAGAAATGTTAAATGAGATTCTTTAAGCTGAAAAGATGCTGCTTAGTAACAAGAAAACACATGAAAAAATGAATCTCACCAGAAAGGCAAATATATAGTAAAGATAGTGTGCAAATCACTTTTATAAAACTAGTGTGAATGTTAAAAGATAAAAATAGTAAAAAAAAAAACTATAAATATAATTAAAAGATAGAAAAGATAAAAGGAAAGAAATTATGGCATCAAAAATATGTGAAAGAGGAGAATAAAAATGCAGACCTTTAGAATAAGATCAAACTTAAGTTGTTGTTAACTTGAAATAGGGTATAATAGATATAAATTAATCTTTTGAATATGACATCAAAAGCACATGCAGCAAAAGGAAAAACAAACAGGAAGTACATGACATTTAGAAGCTTCTGTGCAGCAAAAGAGACAATAAAATAAAAAGGCAAACTACAGAATGGAAGAAAAAATAGCAAAACAGGTATCAGACAGGGTTTTAATATTCAAAATATCCAAGGAACTTTAAAAACTCAATAGCAGAAAAATCAGACAATGTGATTTTAAAGTGTACAGAGGACCTAATAGATCTTTTTCTCTAAGGAAGACACATGAGTGGTACAAGAAGTCAACATCAGGGAAATGTAAATCAAAGTCATGTGAGACTTGACCTCACACTTTTTAGAATGGCTGCTCTTAAAAAGACAAGAGACAATTGAAATGTTGGTGGGGATGTGGAAAAACAGTTTACCCTTGTGCACCACTGGTGGGAATATAAATTGGAACAGCTACTGTAGAAACAGTATGGACATTTCTCAAAATAACTAGGAATAGAACTGCCTTATGATCCAGCGATTCCACTTTGAGGTATATATTCAAAGGAAATGAAACATGCATCTCAAAGAGACGTCTCCTCTCCCATGTTCATTACTGCATTATTTACAATAAACAAGATTTGGAAACAACTTTACTTGCCTATGGTTAAGTGGATAAAGAATATGTGAAGGCATTATGCTAAGTGAAATAAGCCAAAGACAAACACCATGTGATAACACATGTGGAATCTGTTTCACCTTTATGACAGTCTTATAAATGTTATATCCTAGCTCTAATGCTTATTGACGCTATAATGATTTATGCAGAGTCTCTAGTACTTATTTGCTTTTCTTCAGTGTTAGCCCTGTCCGTTCATATAGATATTTGCACTTCTTTCTGTTTAACCCTGGAATAATACATAAACAATACTAGGAAATGTTTGTTAATTGATTGTTTTCTGACTGATTTTGATGTGATTTAGCCTCAGACATTTGTGTTTCTTATAGACACAGAAATGAATTCAAAGGGATGGATCTTCATGAGGTCAGGGCCAACCATAAAGAATGTATTAACACCAAGGTAGAGATTCTCACCCTAGAGGGGTCAATGCAAATTCTGATTGACTTTTTGTAGCATACACTGTAGTGTATCAAGTATAAACAAAGAAAAGTGTTAAAGTGTTAGCTGCTCAGTCATGTCTGACTTGTTGCGAACCCTTGTGAACCCATGGACTATAGCCCACCAGGCTCCTCTCTCCATGGAATTCTCCAAACAAGAATAGTTGAGTGGCTTGCCATTTCTTCCTCCAGGGGATCTTTCCAACCCAGGATTCAAACCTGGATCTCCCACATTGCAGGCAGATTCTTTACTGTCTGAGGGGCCAGGGAAGCCCCAAAGGATGGAGGATTTAAAGTACTATTAAACTCTTAAGGTTCTTGGAGAAAGGTGAAATCTGCCTTATCCTAAAAGGAGCACGTTTCATTGGCTGGTAGAGCAATTGAAAGAAATGAAATGCAGAATACTCTGGGCTGGCTATGCATAATCCAGTTCATGATAGGCTTTACCATTCCCCACTATTTTAACCCTGTCATGTTTACCTAATTATGTTATTTGCTAAGCCTCCCTCAGCATTTACATTTCTCTTGTTCTTGTACAAGTTTTCAGAGGCCCATAAACAATTAGGAAAATTGAGGGCAGGATATTTTGCTTGTTTTCTTTATGGCTGTATCTCCAGCGGGGGGCTTTCCAGGTGGTGACAGAGGTAAGGAACCTGGCTGTCAGTGTAAGAGGAAGACGAGGCACACACTCCATCCCTGGGTTGGGAAGAACTCCGGAGAAGAGCATGGAAACCCATTCCAGTCTTCTTGCCTGAAGAATTACCAAGGACAGAGGAGCCAGATGGGCTACATTCCCTAAGGTTGCAGAGTCCAACATGACTGAAGCAACTAAGCAACCATGCATGCTCCAAGCATGGTAAAAGTGCGTGGCAAATAGCAGTTCTTTAAATTCTTATTTGGAAAAAAAAAAATCAATACATATTTGCCATTATAATACCTTGCAGAGACACTATTCTAAGTTTTTAATTTTAGCAAAGTTTATGTGTTTGCTCACAGAAATGACTCCCCTTCGCATTAAGAAATGGCTTCCCTGATGGCTCAGATGGTAAAGAATCCACCTGCAATGCAGGAGACCAGGGTTGGGCAGATCCCCTGGAGGAGGGTATGGTGACCCACTCCAGTATTCTTGCCTGGAGAATCCCCATGGACAGAGGAGCCTGGAGGGCTACAGTTCATGAGGTTCCACAGAGTTGGACACGACTCAGCAGCTAAGTACAGCAGAGCATAGCATGAAGAAAACATTAACAAATAAAAGTTCAGTTCGGTTGAGTCACTCAGTCGTGTCCGATTCTTTGCAACCCCAAGGACTGCAGCACGCCAGGCCTCCCTGTCCAACACCAACTCCTGGAGCTTACTCAAACTCATGTCCATCAACTTCGTGATGCCATCCAACCATCTCATCCTCTGTCGTCCCCTTCTCATCCTGCTTTCAATCTTTCCCACCATCAGGGTCTTTTCCAATGAGTCAGCTCTTCGCATGAGGTGGTCAAAGTATTGGAGTTTCAGCTTCAACGTCAGTCCTTCCAATGAATATTCAAGGCTGACTTCCTTTAGGATGGACTGGTTGGATCTCCTTGAAGTCCAAGGGACTCTCAAGAGTCTTCACCAGTCCCACAGTTCAAAAGCATCGATTCTTCAGTGCTCAGCTTTCTTTACAGTCCAACTCTGACATACTTACATGACTACTGGAAAAATCATAGCTTTGACTAGACAGACCTTTGTTGGCAAAGTAATGTCTCTGCTTTTTAATATGCTGTCTAGATTGGTCAAAGCTTTTCTTCCAAGGAGTAAGCGTCTTTATATTTCAAGGCTGCAGTCACCATCTGCAGTTATTTTGGAGCCCAGAAAAATAAAGCCCAAAAAAATAAACTGTTTCCACTGTTTCCCCATCTATTTCCCATGAAGTGATGGCACCAGATGCCACAATCTTAGTTTACTGAATGTTAAGTTTCAAGCCAACTTTTCCACTCTCCTCTTTCACTTTCCTCAAGAGGCTGTTTAGTTCTTCTTTGATTTCTACCATAAGAGTAATGCCATCTGGGGGGAGGAGCTAAGGTGGTGGAGGAATAGGATGGGGAGACCACTTTCTCCCTTATAAATTCATCGAAAGAACATTTGAATGCTGAGCAAACTCCACAAAACAACTTCTGATCGCTAGCAGAGGACATCAGGCGCCCAGCAAAGTGGCCTATTGTCTTCAAAAGGATGTAGGACAAAATATATAAGATAAAAAGAGAGACAAAAGAGCTAAGGACGGAGATCCATCCCGGGAAGGGAGCCATAATAGAGGAAGTTTCCAAACACCAGGAAACCCTCTCACTGGCAGGTCTGGGGGAAGTTTTCGAATCTCGGAGGGCAACCTAACTGGGAGGAAAAATAAATAAAACCCACAGAGTACATGCCTAAAATCAACTCCCAGCAGAAAAGTACCCCAGACGCCCGCGTTAGCCACCAGGAAGTGGGGGCGGAACGGAGACGAGCGGCGGCATTGCTTAGGGTAAGGACTGGGCCTGAGTGCCCTGAGGGCCATCGGAGGGAGCTAACATGAGATAGCAACTTAAACTGTGGGATAGCGAGAGAGAGAGAGAGAGAAAATTAACTGGCAAAAATCGCTAACGGAACACACTGCTGGATGTTTGCAGAACAAAAGAAAGACTGAGCAATCCCAGAGAAGAGCTGGCCGGCGGCGGACCGGCCCATCCCCCACTGGGGGCAGGAGGCAGGGGGAGGGGAAAGGGGCAAACTCGGCCCCAGAGATGGCACCCCTACCACACTGCAAACAGGCTCCAGTTTCTAACCAAAGACTTCCTGAGATTCTGGATGATCGACACCCGCCGGGAGGGTCGCGGCCAGAGTCCAGCTCCCAAGAACAGACACAGCCGCTCGCACCCGACCAGCGCGCGCAGAAACTAAGGCTGGGACCGCGGAGGGGAGAGGGCGCGCCGCACCCGGGAGAGCGCGCCCGTCAAGCTCCTGGCGGCCTGAGCCGCTCCAGCCGGGGAAGGCACGAAACGCAGGCCTAACCGAGGCTGCGCTTTTGTGGAGTACCCGGAAACTGGAACCTCGTGCAACGCAGGGCCCGCTCCCTGTAGAGCAGCTGGGAGCCTGAGCAGTGTAGACGGGGAAAGCACACGCGATGTGAGCGGGGCAAACCCAGCGTGGCCGGAACACCGCGAGCGCTCCCCACACACCCGTGAGCGGGGCACACCCAGCGTGGCCGGAACACCGCGAGTGCTCCCACACAGGCCAGCGACACTTGTCTGCAGGGCCCCCTCCCGGCAGCGCGACTGAACCAGCGAACCTGAACAAGAGACCACCTCCGCCCGCCTGTGTCAGGGCGGGAATTAGACACTGAAGAGACGGCAAACAGAAGCCAAATAAACAAAGGGAACCGCTTCAGAAGCAGATTAAAATCAGATTAAAATCCCTGTAGGTAACACCGACTACACCGGAAGGGGCCTATAGATATCGAGAAGTGTAAGTTGGAATGAGGAGCTATCTGACACTGAACCGAACCCACACTGCACGCAACAGCTCCAGAGAAATTCCTGGATATATTTTTACTTTTTTTATAATTAAAATAAAAAATCTTTTTTCTTTTCTTCTTTTTTTAAATTTTTTCTATTTTATTTTCTTTTAAAGTCCTCTATTACATCTCTATTACTCCTTAATTTTCATTTTCATTTCACTATAACCTTGCAAAAAAAAAAAAAGACCCTATTTTTAACTGAACTTCATATATATTTCTTAAATTTTTTGTGTTTTTGTTCTTATTTTTAATATTGTATTTTTAGAGTCTAACCTCTAGATTTTTAATCTTTGTTTTTCAGTATTTCATATCAATTTTGGACATTTAAGAATCCAATATTCAGTACCCATTTTTACTCAGGAGTGTTTTGATTACTCTCTCCCACTTTGACTCTCCTTTTTCTCCCCCAGATCACCTCTATTTCCTCCCTCCCCCTTCTCTTCTCAATGTGGTGCTGGGAAAACCAGTCAACCACTTGTAAAAGAATGAAACTAGAACACTTTCTAACACCATACACAAAAATAAACTCAAAATGGGTTAAAGTTCTAAATGTAAGACCAGAGTCTATAAAACTCCTAGAAGAGAACATAGGCAAAACACTCTCTGACATAAATCAGAGCAGGATCCTCTATGACCCATCTCCCAGAAATTTGGAAATAAAAGCAAAAATAAACAAATGGGACCTAATGAAACTTAAAAGCTTTTGCACAACAAAGGAAACTATAAGCAAGGTGAAAAGACAGCCCTCAGATTGGGAGAAAATAATAGCAAACAAAGCAACAGACAAAGGATTAATCTCAAAAATATACAAGAAACTCCTTCAGCTCAATTCCAGAAAAATAAACGACCCAATCAAAAATTGGGCCAAAAAACTAAACAGACATTTCTCCAAAGAAGACATACAGTTGGCTAACAAACACATGAAAAGATGCTCAACATCACTCATTATCAGAGAAATGCAAATCAAAACCTCAGTGAGGTACCATTACACACCAGTCAGGATGGCTGCTATCCAAAAGTCTAAGCAATAAATGTTGGAGAGGGTGTGGAGAAAAGGGAACCCTCTTACACTGTTGGTGGGAATGCAAACTAGTACAGCTGCTATGGGGAACAGTGTGAAGATTCCTTCAACAACTGGAAATAGAACTGCCATATGACGCAGCAATCCCACTCCTGGGCATACACACCAAGGAAACCAGATCTGAAAGAGACACGTGTACCCCAATGTTCATCGCAGCACTGTTTATAATAGCCAGGACATGGAAGCAACCTAGATGCCCATCAGCAAATGAATGGATAAGGAAGCTGTGGTACATATATACCATGGAATATTACTCAGCATTAAAAAGAATTCATTTGAATCAGTTCTAACGAGATGGGTGAAACTGGAGCCCATCATACAGCGTGAAGTAAGCCAGAAAGATAAAGACCAATACAGTATACTAAGGCATGTATGTGGAATTTAGAAAGATGGTAACGATAACCCTATATGCAAAACAGAAAAAGAGACACAGATGTGTAGAACAGAATTTTGGACTCTGTGGGAGAAGGTGAGGGTGGGATGTTTCGAGAGAACAGCATCAAAACATGCATATTATCTAGGATGAAACAGATCACCAGCCCAGGCTGGATGCATGAGACAAGTGCTCGGGCCTGGTGCATTGGGAAGGCCCAGAGGAATCGGGTGGAGAGGGAGGTGGGAAGGGGATCAGGATGGGGAATATATGTAAATCCATGGCTGATTCATGTCAATGTATGACAGAAACCACTACAATACTGTAAAGTAATTAGCCTCCAACTAATAAAAATAAATGGAAAAAAATGAATAATGCAATAAATGAGATCAAAAACACTCTGGAGTCAACCAACAGTAGAATAAAGGAGGCAGAAGATAGGATAAGTGAGGTATAAGATAAAATGGTGGAAATAAATGAAGCAGAGAGGAAAAAAGAAAAAAGGATCAAAAGAAATGTGGACAGCCTCAGGGACCTCTGGAACAATGTGAAACACCCCAACATTCGAATCATAGGAGTCCCAGAAGAAGGCAAAAAGAAAGGCCATGAGAAAATACTTGATGAGATAATAGCTTAAAACTTCCCTAAAATGAGGAAGGAAATAGTTACACAAGTGCAAGAAACCCAGAGAGTCCCAAAGAGGATAAACCCAAGGTGAAACACCCCCAAGACATATATTAATCAAATTGACAAAGATCAAACACAAAGAACAAATATTAAAAGCAGCAAGGGAGAAACAACAAATAACACACAAGGGGATTCCCATAAGGATAACAGCTGATCTATCAATAGAAACTCTTTAGGCCAGAGGGAATGGCAGGACATAATTAAAGTAATGAAAGAGAATAACCTACAACTCAGATTACTGTACCCAGCAAGGACCTCATTCAGATATGAAGGAGAATTCAAAAGCTTTACAGACAAGCAAAAGCTGAGAGAATTCAGCACCACCAAATCACCTCTTCAACAAATGCTAAAGTATCTTCTCTAGAGAGGAAACACAGAAAAGTTGTATAAACATGAACCCAAAACAACAAAGTAAATGGCAACAGGGCCATACCTATCAATAATTACCTTAAATGTAAATGGGTTGAATGCCCCAACCAAAAGACAAAGACTGGCTGAATGGATACAAAAACAAGACCCCTATATATGCTATCTACAAGAGACCCATCTCAAAACAAGGGACACATACAGACTGAAAGTGAAGGGCTGGAAAAAAATATTTCACACAAACGGAGACCAACAGAAAGCAGGAGTCGCAATACTCATATAAGATAAAATAGACTTTAAAATAAAGGCTGTGAAAAGAGACAAAGAAGGACACTACATAATGATCAAAGGATCAATCCAAGAAGATATAACAATTATAAATATATATGCACCCAACATAGGAGCCCTGCAATATGTAAGGCAAATGCTAATGAGTATGAAAGGGGAAATTAACAGTAACACAATAATAGTGGGAGACTTTAATACCCCACTCACAGCTATGGATAGATCAACTAAACAGAAAATTAACAAGGCAACACAAACTTTAAATGACACAATGGACCAGCTAGACCTAATTGATATCTATAGGATATTTCATCCCAAAACAATCAACTTCACCTTTTTCTCAAGTGCACACAGAACCTTCTCCAGAATAGATCACATCCTGGGCCATAAATCGAGCCTTGGTAAGTTCAAAAAAAATTCAAATCATTCCAGTCATCTTTTCTGACCACAGTGCAGTAATATTAGATGTCAATTACAGGGGAAAAAAACTATTAAAAATTCCAACATATGGAGGCTAAATAACATGCTTCTGAATAACCAATAAATCATAGAAGAAATCAAAAAATAAATCAAAATATGCATAGAAATGAATGAAAATGAAAACACAACAACCCAAAACCTATGGGACACTGTAAAAGCAGTGCTAAGGGGAAGGTTCATAGCATTATAGGCTTACCTCAAGAAACAAGAAAAAAGTCAAATAAATAACCTAACTCTACACCTAAAGCAACTAGAGAAGGAAGAAATGAAGAACCCCAGGGTTAGTAGGAGGAAATAAATCTTAAAAATTAGGGCAGAAATAAATGCAAAAGAAACAAAAGAGACCATAGCAAAACATCAACAAAGCTAAAAGCTGGTTTTTTGAAAAGATAAGCAAAATTGACAAACCGTTAACAAGACTCATTAAGAAACAAAGGGAGAAGAACCAAATCAACAAAATTAGAAATGAAAATGGAGAGATCACAACAGACAATTCTGAAATACAAAGGATCATAAGAGACTACTACCAGCAGCTCCATGACAATTAGATGGACAACTTGGAAGAAATGGACAAATTCTTAGAAAAGTATAACTTCCCAAAACTGAACCAGGAAGAAATAGAAGATCTTAACAGACCCATCACAAGCATGGAAATCAAAACTGTAATCAGAAATCTTCCAGCAAACAAAAGTTCAGGACCAGATGGCTTAACAGCTGAATTCTACCAAAAATTTAGAGAAGAGCTAACACCTATCTTACTCAAACTCTTCCAGAAAATTGCAGAAGAAGGTAAACTTCCAAACTCATTCTGTGAGGCCACCATCACCCTAATTCCAAAACCAGACAAAGATGCCACAAAAAAAGACAACTACAGGCCAATATCACTGATGAACATAGATGCAAAAATCCTTAACAAAATTCTAGCAAGCAGAATCCAACATATTAAAAAGATCATACATCATGACCAAGTGGGCTTTATCCCAGGAATGCAATGATTCTTTAATATTCACAAATCAATATATGTAATACACCACATTAACAAATTCAAGGATAAAAACCTTATGATTATCTCAATAGATGCAGAAAAAGCCTTTGACAAAATTCAACATCCATTTATGATAATAATTTTTAAAAAAAACTCTCCAGAAAGCCTGGATAGAAGGAACATATCTCAACATAATAAAAGCTATATATGACAAACCCACAGCAAACATTACCCTCAATAGTGAAAAATTGAAAGCATTTTTCCTAAAATCAGGAACAAGACAAGGGTGCCCACTCTCACCACTACTATTCAACATGGTTTTGGAAGTTTTGGCCACAGCAATCAGAGCAGAAAAAGAAGTAAAAGGAATCCAGATAGGAAAAGAAGAAGTGAAACTCTCACTGTTTGCAGATGACATGATCCTCTACATAGAAAACCCTAAAGACTCTACCAGAAAATTACTAGAGCTAGTCAATGGATATAGTAAAGTTGCAGGATATAAAATTAACACACAGAAATCCCTTGCATACACTAACAATGAGAAAACAGAAAGAGAAATTAAGGAAAAAATACCATTCACCATTGCAACAAAAAGAATAAAATACTTAGGAGTATATCTACCTAAAGAAACAAAAGACCTTACATAGAAAACTATAAAACACTGATGAAAGAAATCAAACAAGACACAAATAGATGGAGAAATATACCGTGTTCATGGATTGGAAGGATCAAAACTGTGAAAATGAGTATACTACCCAAAGCAATCTATAGATTCAATGCAATCACTATCAAGCTACTAACGGGATTCTTCACAGATCTAGAACAAATAATTTCACAATTTGTATGGAAATACAAAAAACCTCGAACAGTCAAAGCAATCCTGAGAAAGAAGAATGGAACTGGAGGAATCAATCAGCCTGACTTCAGGCTCTACTGCAAAGCCACAGTCATCAAGACAGTATGGTACTGGCACAAAGACACAAATATAGATCAATGGAACAGAATAGAAAGCCCAGAGATAAATCCACGAACCTATGGACACCTTATCCTTGACAAAGGAGGCAAGAATATACAATGGAAAAAAAAAACCTCTTTAACAAGTGATGCTGGGAAAACTGGTCAACACTTGTAAAAGAATGAAACTAGAACACTTTCTAACACCATACACACAAAAAAAACTCAAAATGGATTAAAGATCTAAATGTAAGACCAGAGACTATAAAACTCCTAGAGGAGAACATAGGCAAAACACTCTCCGACATAAATCACAGCAAGATCTTCTATGATCCACCTCCCAAAATATTGGAAATAAAAGCAAAAATAAACAAATAGGACCTAATGAAACTTAAAAGCTTTTGCACAACAAAGGAAACTATAAGCAAGGTGAAAAGACAGACTTCAGAATGGGAGAAAATAATAGCAATGGAAGAAACAGACAAAGGATTAATCTCAAAAATATACAAGCAACTCCTAAAGCTCAATTCCAGAAAAATAAATGACCCAATCAAAAAAATGGGCCAAAGAACTAAACAGACATTTCTCCAAAGAAGACATACAGATGGCTAACAAACACATGAAAAGATGCTCAACATCACTCATTATCAGAGAAATGCAAATCAAAAACTCAATGAGGTACCATTACACGCCAGTCAGGATGGCTGCTATCCAAAAGTCTACAAGCAATAAATGCTGGAGAGGGTGTGGAGAAACAGGAACCCTCTTACACTGTTGGTGGGAATGCAAACTAGTACAGCTGCTATGGGGAACAGTGTGAAGATTCCTTCAACAACTGGAAATAGAACTGCCATATGACGCAGCAATCCCACTTCTGGGCATACACACTGAGGAATCCAGATCTGAAAGAGACACGTGTACCCCAATGTTCATCGCAGCACTGTTTATAATAGCCAGGACATGGAAGCAACCTAGATGCCCATCAGCAGATGAATGGATAAGAAAGCTGTGGTACATATACACCATGGAATATTACTCAGCCATTAAAAAGAATATATTTGAATCAGTTCTAATGAGATAAATAAAACCGGAGCCCTCTATACAGAGTGAAGTAAGCCAGAAAGATAAACACCAATACAGTATACTAAGGCATATATGTGGAATTTAGAAAGATGCTAACAGTAACCCTATTGCAAGATAGAAAAAGAGACACAGATATATAGAACAGACTTTTGGACTCTATGGGAGAAGGCAAGGGTGGTTTGATCTGAGAGAACAACATCAAAACATGTATATTATTAAGTGTGAAACAGATCACCAGACCAGGTTGGATGCATGAGACAAGTGCTTGGGGCTGGTGCACTGGGAAGACCCAGAGGGATGGGATGGGGAAGGAAGTGGGGGGGGGGGAGGGTGGAGTCAGGAAGGGGAACACATGTAAATCCATGGCTGATTCATGTCAATGTATGGCAAAAACCACTACAATATTGTAATTAGCCTCCAACTAATAAAAATAATTGGGGAGAAAAAAAAACAGTGATGCCTTCTGCATATCTAAAGTTATTGATATTTCTCCTGGCAACCTTGATTCCACCTTGTGCTTCATCCAGCCCAGCATTTCACATGATGTACTCTGCATATAAGTTAAATAAACAGGGTGACAATATACAGCCTTGACATACTCCTTTCCCAATTTGGAACCAGGCCGTTCTGTGTCTAGTTCTGACTGCTGCTTCTTGACCTGCATACAGATTTCTCAGGAGGAAGGTAAGGTGGTCTGGTATTCCCATCTCTTTAAGAATTTTCCACAGTTTGTTGTGACCCACACAGTCAAAGTCTTTGACGAAGTCAATAAAGCAGACACTTTTCTGGAACTCTATTGCTTTCTCTATTATCCAGCAGATGTTGGCAATTTGATCTCTGGTTCCTCTGACTATTCTAAATCCAGCTTGAACATCTGGAAGTTCATGGTTCACTTACTGTTGAACGCTGACTTGAAGGTTTTGAGCATTACTTTGCTAGTGTATGAGATGAGTGCAATTGTGCAGTTGTGTGAATACTCTTTGGCATTGCCTTTCTTTGGTTTTGGAATGAAAACTGACCTTTTCCAGTCCTGTGGCCACTGCTGAGTTTTCCAGTTTTGCTGACACATTGAGTGCAGCACTTTCACAGCATCATGTTTTAGGATTTTAAATAGCTCAGCTGGATTTCCATCACCTCCACTAGTTTGCTTGTAATTTTGGGGTTCTCACAGAAGTAGATGAGTGCACATCCTTCTACTCTGACACCTTGAATGCATTTAATTAAATAAAAGTTTATTAAAAAATAAGTTACATCTTATTGAAATTAGTGCATTTATTTAAAATTTAGTTAAAACCTTTTATTTGCTGTAAATGGTTTCAGAGGTCTGAAGCACACACAAATTTTACATCAACTCAATAGAAAACTGAATAGTAAAAGTGAAGCTTGAATGAAAAAGTAATTATGTAATCAATTTTAAAAATCATTAGATTTAATTAAGTGACTAAACTTACTGAACTAGCACAACTGTTTGTTAGTTAAGAATATACTCTTAGAAAGTTGGAATGAATAGACAATATCACTGTCAGCCTTGGTCTGCCATCTTTGTATATGCTTTCCTGAAAGTTTCTACATGAATCTTTTGCAAAGGTTTAATGGTATTACTGGTGTATAAAATCTGTAAATATATAAATAAGAGATTATGTATTTTTATGTTTTGCCAATCTGAACTCTGGAGCAAGATTGCCTATAGATAAATTGCAGCTTCACTGTTTAATTAGATGTGTGAATTTGATCATTATCTAACTACCTTTGTTTCTTCATCTGTAAAGAACAGTTAATGATAGATTCCGTCTCATAGGTTTATTTTGGAAAATGAGTTGATATATCATAGAACGTAGAATAGTGTCTGATACATATTGTTGTTCATATTGTTGGCCCAGTTGTGTCCGTCTATTTGCGACCTCATGGACTGCAGCACGCCAGGCCTCCCTGCCCCTCACCATCTCTCAGAGCTTGCTCAAACTCATATCCATTGAGTCTATGATGCCATACAACCAGCTCATCCTCTGTTGTACCCTTCTCCTCCTGCCTTCAATCTTTCCCAGATCAGGGTGTTTTTTAGTGAGTCAGCTTTCCCCATCTGGTGGTCAAAACATTGGAGATTCAGTTTCAGCCTCAGTCCTTTCAATGAATATTCAGGATTGATTTCATTTAAGATTGATTGGTTTGATTTCATTGCAGTCCAATGGTCTCTCAAAGTCTTATCCAACACCACAGTTCAAAAGCATCAATTCTTTGGTGTTCAGCTTTCTTTATGGTCCAACTCTCACATCCACACATGACCACTGGAAAAACCATAGCTTTGGTTGTATGTACTTTGTTGGCAAAGCTATGTCTCTGCTTTTTAGTATGCTGTCTAGGTTGGTCAAAGCTTTTCTTCCAAGGGACAAGTGTCATTTAATTCCATGACTCCAGTCACCACCTGCAGTGATTTTGGAGCCCAAGGAAATAAAATCTGTCACTGTTTCCATTTTTTCCCCATCTGTTTTCCATGAAGTGATGGAACTGGATGCCATAATCTTCGTTTTTTGAATGGTGAGTTTTAAGCCAGCTTTTTCACTCTCCTTTTCACTTTCATCAGGAGGCCCTTTACTTCCTCTTCACTTTCTGCCATAAGGGTGGTGTCATCTGCATATCTGAGGTTACTGATATTTCTCCAGGCAATCTTGATTCCAGCCTGTGCTTCATCCAGCCCAGCGTTTCTCATGATGTACATGATGTACATTTCTCATGATGATGCATATGTTAAATAAGCAGGGTGACAATATACAGCCTTGACGTACTCCTTCCCAATTTGGAACCAGTGCTTCTAACTATTGCTTCTTAACCTTCATACAGACTTCTCAAGAGGCAGGTAGGGTGGTCTGGTATTCCCATTTCTTTAAGAATTTTCCACAGTTGTGATCCACACAGTCAAAAGTTAGCTTAGTCAATGAAACCGAAGTAGATGTTTTTCTGGAATTATCTTGCTATTTCTATCATCCAACGGATGTTGGCAACTTAATCTCTGGTTCCTGTGCCTTTTCTATATCTAGCTTGAATGTCTGGAAGCTCACGGTTCACATACTGTTGAAGCCTAACTTGAATAATGTGGAGCATTACTTTGGTAGCATGTGAAATGAGTGCAATTGTCTGATAGTTTGAACATTCTTTGTCATTGCCCTTCTTTGGAATTGGAATGAAAACTGACCTTTTCCAGTCCTGTGGCCACTGTTGAGTTTTCCAAATTTGCTGGCATAGTGAGTGCACCACTTTCACACCATCATCTTTTAGGATTTGAAATAGCTCAACTGGAGATCCATCACTTCCACTAGCTTTGTTCCTAGTGATGCTTCCTAAGGCCCACTTGACTTCACATTCTAGGATGTCTGGCTCTAGGTAAGTGATCATGCCATCGTGGTCATCTGGGTGATAAAGATCTTTTTTGTATACTTCTGTGTATTCTTGCCACCTCCTTTAATAGCTTCTGCTTCTGTTAGTTCCATATCATTTCTACCCTTTTTTATGCCCATTTTTGCATGAAATGCTCCCTTGGTATTTCTAATTTTCTTGAAGAGATCTCTAGTTTTTCCCATTCTGTTGTTTTCCTCTGTTTCTTTGCATTGTTCACTTAAGAAGGCTTTCTTATCCCTCCTTGCTATTCTCAGGAAATCTGTGTTCGGATGGGAATATCTTTCCTTTTTGCTTTGTCTTTCGCTTCTCTTCTTTTCTCAGCTCTTTGCATTACCTCCTCAGACAGCCATTCTGCCTTTTTGTGTTTCTTTTTCTAGGGAGTGGTTTTTATCACTGCCTCCTGTACAGTGTTAGGAACCTCCGGCCATAGTTCTTCAGGCACTCTGTCAGATCTAATCCCTTAAATCTGTTTGTCACTTTCACTGTACATTGTAAGGGATTTGATTTAGGTCATACCTGAGTGGCCTAGAGGTTTTCCTTACTTTCTTCAATTTAAGTCTGAATTTGGCAATAATATGTAGTAAGTACCTAGTACTCTACTATTACATAACAGATGTGACAAGTGAAAACATGTGGTTTACTGACATCAGTTTACAGAAATGCTTTAAATGCATTTTAACAGGCATCAATATATCTTGATACCAATATCAAGTCTTCCTAAAGCAGCTTCTCGGAACCTCAGGTTATCATGCCAACTTGATGTTGATTCCTGTTCATATGATAAGTACTGACGAAACTCGGGAGAAAGAGATAAAATGAACTCTGGTTTTCTCTTCCAAATAACTGAACGCTGTTTCATTATGCAAGTCGGGGTGTCAATGTGTCATTCAAGTCAAAGCACCAGTCACTTTTCAAAAACTGTTAGGAACAGATTACAGTACAACTTGATTAGTTTGATAATAATTTATTTCTGAAATAATTATTTACTTCTAAATGATTTGAAACAGTTAAGAAGTGGTTTCATTACTTTCACAACAAAATAATATCAGAAAGTGTAAATGGCTAACACCAGATGAAGTATACCAAAAGGAGAAAAAGATTTTAAATAATAAACTATTTTGAAGTCAGAATATTCTTGGAAGATTTTCTGTTACTCTTAGTCATTCTTCAGGAGAAAATACATATTTTTTATAAGACATCTTCAAATTTAAAATTCTTTATATTCCCAAATTAACTATAAGAGATAAGACCAACTGGACTGTTAAAACATCTCACGTTTTTGTTATTTGGTTGCTAAGTCATGTCCACCTCTTTTGTGACCCCATGGACTGTAGCCCGCCAGGCTCCTCTGTCCACAGGATTCTCCAGGCAAGAATACTGGAGTCGGTTGCCATGTCCTTCTCTAGTGGATCTTCTAGACCCAAGGATCTAACTCATGCCTCCTGCATTGGCAAGTGGGTTCTCACCATTGAGCCAACTGGGATGCCCTAAAAATCTGTAGTCTTCTTTTAAATACAATATCTCTTGCAATGAAATTACTGAAGTTCTTTTTAGCTATACATATCTAGAGATCAAGAGATTACCTATCTTGGAAAGTTTTATAGTTTCAGAAGCAACACAATTTGACAATGATGTCTTTTCAAGAAAATAAAAGGCTTTCAATATTATCATTACCAAAAATCAGTACATAGTAATGAAGAGAAAGCTGACATATCTCTGTTGCTAGCACATAACAAACTTTGGATATTGAGTTCTGAGAAAGGAATGGAAGATGAAGATATAGGATATCCCAAGATAAAACAGGAAAATAACCTCCTTTCATAATATGACAAAGACAAATGAAATAAATCATGCATATAATCAAATCTGCATAGCCTGCAGTGGCAGGCAGATTCTTTACCACTTGAACAACCTGAGAAGCCCTTTAGAGTCACACACACATATATATTTAAAATCAATCTAGTTTTATTGGTCACTATGAAATATGAATCTTTTTCAAAAAAGTGCAAAATGCAATCCAGCATTACTTATCAGGTTAACTTCATCTTAGAGCATTATGCTTAGCTCTATTGTATGTGTTTCAAACCAAATATTGTTTGATTAATTTAAGTCACTTAAATAAAGTAAGATTCATATTTACGAATTTAGTTAATCAATAAATGTCGTACATGGGAAATTATATTGTCAAAAAGAAATCAAAAGTCATGTATAGATAGCACTGACTTTCAAACATAATTTGTGATACTATTATTTAAGATGAAAGGAGACTTGCAGATTCTGTGAATATCAAAACTAATAACAAAAAAAGATTATTGTTAATATAGATTTTGAGTTTGATTCTATACTCTTTTTGTAAATAATAATACTTGTACTGATAAAAATTATTGTACCTGGTAACATATCAATTTTTTTAGTCAAAATATTGATTTTATTACTATTTTAAATTAAAACACACATACCACTACTAAATGAGCTAAGCATGAAAGTTTAGTTGCTCAGTCATGTCTGACTTTTTGTGGCCCCATAGTAGTGGTGTGTGTTTTAGATTAAAATAGTAATAAAATCAATATGGCTTTGTCATAGTTTTTCTTCCAATGAGCAAGTGTCTTAATTCCATGGCTGCAGTCATCATCTAAATGATTATGGAGTCTAAGAAAATAAAACCTGCCATTGTTTCCAATTTTTTCTCATCTATTTGCCATGAAGTGATGGGACCAGATGCCATGATCTTAGTTTTTCTAATGTTGAGTTTTAAGTCAGCTTTTTCACTCTCCCCTTTCACCCTCATCAAGAGGCTTTTTAGCTCCTCTTCACTTTCTGCCTTTAGCATGGTATTATCTGCCTATCTGAGGTTGTTGATATTTCTCTAAGCAATCTGGATTCCAGCTTGTGATTCATCCAGCCCGGCATTTCACATGATGTACTCTGCGTACCTGTTAAATAAGCAGAATTGTAATAAACAAACTTGTTGTGCTCTTTCTCCAATTTTGAACCTGTCAAATTTTTCCATGTCTGGTTCTAATTGTTGCTTCTTGAACTGCATACAGGTTTTTCAGGATACAGTTAAGGTGGTCTGGCATTCCCAACTCTTTAAGAATTTCACATTTTTTTTGTGATCTACCGAGTCAAAGGTTTTAGGATAGTCAATGAAGCAAAAGTAGATGTTTTTATGGAATTCCATTGCTCTCTCCATGATCCAACAAATGTTTGCAATTTGATCCCTGGTTTCTCTGTGTTTTCTAAATTTTGAAATCAGGAAGTGTAACTCCTCAGTGAACACTAAACAATAAACACTGAACAAATTTGAATAAAATCTCCAAATGGCATCTTGATTCTTCTGGATCTCTTGATTTCCATATGAATTTTGGTGTCAGTTCATTAATTTCTGCAAATCAGTGGCTGAAATTTTGATAGAAGCTGCACTGCATATATAGATGAATTTGGGTGTCTTACCATCTTAATTTCATTGTCTTCCAACTCACAAATACAGGATTTTTTTCATTTACCTAGATCTTCCTTAATTTTTTTTCAATGAAATATTCTAATTTTCAGTAGAGAAGAGTTTCCCTTATTTTGTTAAATTTATATCTAAGCATTTTATTCCTTGTGAGACTATTGTAAGTGAAATATTTTTTCATATTTCATTTTCAAATTTTTAGTTTCTAGTGTTAATAGTGATTAATAGCTAATCAATCAAGCATAATTGATTATTCTTGGCTTAAATACCAGGATTCTCTTTTTCTTCCCTTTTATTTTTTCTAGATTTAATTTTTTTAATTAGAAGATAATTAGTTTACATATTGTAATTTTTTTTGCTGTATATCAACATGAATCAGCATTAGATATACATCCGTCCCCTCCCTCTTGAACCCCTCCCCCCCACCTCCCTCCCCATCTCACCCCTCTAGGCTGTCACAGAGCACTTGCGTATATCAAACTCTACTGGCTATCCGTTTCACATATGGTGTTGTATATGTTTCAATGATATTCTCTCAATCATCCCACTTTAACCTTCCCCTACTGTGTCCAAAGTATCTGTATCTCCTTTGCTGGCCTGCAAGTGGAATCATCAGTACTATCTTTTGAGATTCCATATGTATTCATTAATATATGATATTTGTCTTTCTCTGTCTGAATTACTTCACTCTGCATAATAGGTTCTAGGTTCATCCACCTCATTTTACCTGACTCAAATGCATGCCTTCTTAAGTTGAATAATATTCCATTGTGTATACATATCACAACTTCCTTATCCATTCATCTGTCAATGGACATCTAGGTTGCTTCTGTGTCCTAGCTATTGGAAACAGTGCTGCAAGGAACATCAGAGTACCGGTCTTTTTCAGTTATGGTTTCCTCGGGGTGTGTGCCCAGTAATGGGATTACTGAATCATATGGTAGCTTTATTCCTAGTTTTTATGGAATCTTCATACTGTTCTCCATCGTGGCTGTATCAGTTTGCATTCCTACCAACAGTTTAAGAGGTCCCCCTTTTATCCAGACCCTCTCTAGCATTAATTGTCTGTAGACTTTTTGATGATGGTCATTTTGACCGGTGTGAAATGTAGTTTTGCATTTCCCTAAAAATGAGAGCTGCTCTGCATCTCTTCATGTGCTTATTAGCCATCTGTATGTCTTCATTGGAGAAATGTCTGCTTAGGTCTTCTTCTCACTTTTTGATTGGATTGTTTGTTTTTCTGGTATTGAGCTGCATGAGCTGCCTGTATATTTTGGAGATTAATTCTTTGTCAGTTGTTTCATTTGCTATTATTTTCTCACATCCTGAGGGTTATCTTTTCACCTTCCTTATAGTTTTCTTTGTTGTGCAAACTTTCAAGTTTTATTGAGCCCCATTTGTTTATTTTTATCTCCATTATTCTAGGAGGTGGGCCATTGAGGTAATTGATTTTTTTAGTGTTGAATTTATATCTTTAAACCCTGCTGAACTTAGAATAGTCTTTGCATATGTGTGGTTTCTTTCAAATTTTTAGCACATAAAATATCATCTGAGATTAAAGATAGTTTTCCTTCTCCTTTCCAAACTGGATGGCTGCATTTTTATTGTCTAATTGATATGAGCAGTCTCCATCCAATACTGAATGGAAGGGTTGAGAATTCACATCCTTTTCTTATTCCTAATCACATTAGGAAACGTTTCCATCTTTTACCATTAGTATCCTGTTAGCGCTGCGTTTTGTTTTTCAGATAGACTTTTCAGAGTCTATGGGACATTGATTTTGAGTTTACTGAGTGTGTATGTGTTCATCTGTCTGTACGTGCTTTTCCTAAAAAAATACAGAATTTTGTCAAAAGTTTTTTCTGCATCTGGATCTGATTGGTCCTGCAGTCACTCTTTAATCAATCATATGATACGATGACCAGTTCTATGTGCCATCCTTAATGATTTGATAAAATGCTAATCAAGTTGTTGCAAAGATTATTTTCTAAATGTGATTAAAATCTACATTCAGTTGACTTTAAATAAAAGAGATAATCCTGAATAATTTGGGTAGGGCTGATCCAATCAGTTGAAAAGATTTAAAAGCAGAACTAAGGTTTCCCTGAATGGTACATTCCACATGTGAACTGCAGACAATCTACCCTACAGAATTTAGACTTGCCTACTAAGCCCCCAAAATCATCTAAGCCAATTTCTTGCAATAAATATTAATAAACAACCTCTGGTATAAAAGGCTCTGTGTTGGCCTTCCTCTTGCATCTAGTTTTTTCAAAAGAATCTCTCCACGTAATCCAGGTTATCTCACTGCAGGTGAAAGGATTTCACATTTCTTATACCTGACATGAATCTCTGTATATATATTTAGCTGATGACCTTAAAACAGTGGCAAGTATATTTGGTATAGAGAAATAGATACGATTCTCTATATCTGTGTATCTGCATTCTTCCCTGTTACACATCATAAACATTTTTCTTTTGTTAGAAAAATTGACACAACTTAGCTGTGAGTGGCTTTTCTTTTCCTCTATCTCAGCTCAAAAAACAAATTCAGCCATTCATATCAGTTCAGTTCAGTCGCTCAGTCTTGTCCGACTCTTTGCGACCCCATGAATCACAGGACACCAGGCCTCCCTGTCCATCACCAACTCCCAGAGCTTACTCAAACTCATGCTCATTGAGTCGGTGATGCCATCCAGCCATCTCATCCTCTGTCGTCCCCTTCTCCTCCTGCCCCCAATCCCTCCCAGCATCAGAGTCTTTTCCAATGAGTCAACTCTTCGCATGAGGTGGCCAAAGTATTGGAGTTTCACCTTCAGTGTCAGTCCTTCCAATGAACACCCAGGACTGATCGCTTTTAGGATGGACTAGTTGGATCTCCTTGCAGTCCAAGGGACTCTCAAGAGTCTTCTCCAACACCACAGTTCAAAAGCGTCAATTCTTTGGCGCTCAGCTTTCTTCACAGTCCAACTCTCACGTCCATACATGACCACTGGAAAAACCATAGCCTTGATCAGACGGACTTTCGTTGGCAAAGTAATGTCTCTGCTTTTTAATATGCTATCTAGGTTGGTCATAGCGTTCCTTCCAAGGAGTAAGTATATTTTAATTTCATGGCTGCAATCACCATCTGCAGTGATTTTGGAGCCCAGAAAAATAAAGTCTGACACTGTTTCCACTGCTTCCCCATCTATTTCCCATGAAGTGATGGGACCAGATGCCATGATCTTAGTTTTCTGAATGTTGAGCTTTAAGCCAACTTTTTCACTCTCCTCTTTCACTTTCATCAAGAGGCCTTTTAGTTCCTCTTCACTTTCTGCTATAAGGGTGGTGTTATCTGCATATCTGAGGTTATTGATATTTCTCCCAGAAGTCTTGATTCCAGCTTGTGCTTCCTCCAGCCCAGCGTTTCTCATGATGTACTCTGCATATAAGTTAAATAAGCAGGGTGACAATATACAGCCTTGACATACTCCTTTTCCTATTTGGAACCAGTCTGTTGTTCCATGTCCAGTTCTAACTGTTACTTCCTGACCTGCATACAGGTTTCTCAAGAGGCAGGTCAGGTGGTCTTGTATTCCCATCTCTTTCAGAATTTTCCACAGTTTATTGTGACCCACACAGTCAAAGGCTTTGGCATAGTCAATAAATCATTCATATAAACACATGCAAAAAAGTGATTCTTCCACAAAACTTTACGTAATTGACTGTGAAGGTCTAAATGACTTGAATGGTTTGTCTAATTTCCCCTTTATTTTATATCATTTGAAAAAATTAAAGCTAGGACTATAGAGTCCCTGTCTGGTACAGAGCTTCGATGCTTTGAGAGTGATCTGTGGCATCTGTGAAGCAAACTGCATAGGAAGGAAAGGCTCCAGGATTGCTGCCTCATCTCCGGTCTTCTTCAGCCTTCACATCTGAAATTCAGAGCAACGTGATTATCTACCTTCACAGTAAAATTATTGAGACTTTTACAATAATCATCAATTTAATTCTACCACTTATTTGCTTCGTGGTTTGGGGAAAATAGCTTCTGAAAGTTAGGAAATGTTTTTAAAGTTAGCTAAGAAGCTTCTAGGTACTTTTTAAAATTTTCCTTTGTCTTTGTCTTCATCAACTTGAGGCTTACATCTTGTAAATCTAAAATCAATTTAAATAATTTTACTGTCAAGTTAATAGGCCGTAAATCCCTTGCATACAGGAGATATCTGTCCCTACCACTCCCTACCCTGGCCAGACACAGTAGCAGCCCATTGTCTGTCCAGAATTTTAGAACCTGAATTTTTGCATAGCATGAATTAAGTCTTTAAGGGATTGGACATTTAACAACATTCAGCTTTCACACATCACCTAAATATGCTCTTTTCTTTTCTTTTTTTTAAAGACAACAGACTGGAACCACCTTTGTGCTTGCAGAATGCTAGTTTGTAATAGCAAAGGCCCATTTGTGCTGTCTCTTATATTACCAAATCACATCTAGATTAGAAACCACAATACTCACATATTCTTAACTCTCCAAAGAGGAGTTCCATCTGCTCTATCAATGACTGCCAAATTAGGGTTACAGGATGTAACACAAACTGATGAATCATCTTCTGTTCTTATGACACTGACAAATACAAATTATACTTAACATTTTCAGTTTTTGATTCAGTTAATACTGATTATCCTTACAGCTCTCATGGGTGATAGATCAGGCAGATGACCTCAGAGTGGGGCTCCTTGCGTGTGCTCTAAGTCTTGGCAAGGCTCAGTTCCTCAGCGCCCAGAGAAGGACATCCTCCCTTTAATGGGAACATTGATTCGGGAAGGTGAGGGTGAACGGTTGCATGGTAGTGAGACTGAGAGCTAATGAACAGATGTGTTATAGTCTCAGCTTCCCAGGCTTTCTAAAAGTCTTTTCAAATTACCTCCCACATAAATTGGCGTTAATGATTGTGCAAGATTCTCTTTGAGAACCACTATGCTCAGACAAAAGGGATTTTCAATACTTTGGGGGAAACATTTTTCATCTATATTAAGAACGATTCTTTTCATACCTGCGCTCTAGCTCTGCCTCTCAGCAACAGAAAATGAGCTTCTCTGCGTTTGTTTCACAGTGCAAAGAAAGACATTTAATTTCTTAGGCAACACAGGGTAACTTGGAGCAATGTGTAGAATCTAAAACGGAAAAGGCATACAACTACAAGATGAGTGGACTGCCTCATCCATGCACAATAACCCGTCCCTAATGACTCATTTTCATCTACATAAATTGAGAAATGTGCCATGGGTATGGAATGCTTTTCCCTCATAAGGGAAAAAGAAAAGAATTACCTGCAAACTATGCTAATCGTATTAGGCTGACGCATTCATTCGTAGCACATCGCTCTTTTTTTCTCTGTGTTAGGAAGCTGCCTTTTTGCTACTGTGCAACCTAGAGAGAAAATAATGAATAATTTTTAATAAAAATGTTTTATCTTTACTTCACTGGAAGGAGCCTGGGTGAGAGCTCTGCAACTACAAATTCAAAACTAAGTGACAGAAATGTAAATAATTATTGAGAAATTGCTGTGCATATTAATTTTCAATTATTAACGATTGTATTTGGCTGTTAGAAGTTTACGGCTGGTTGGAAATTACATTAAGAATGAAGAGATTTGTTTCTTTCAGGCCCCAAATGTGTGGGATTCTCTTATCTGCATGCGAGTGGGGCTCAAATCTTTTATCTGTTTTCTTAAAACACATGGCCTGAGAATCAAGGATTAAATACAAGATTTTTTTTCTGTTTCTCTTCATTCTCATCTGCACAAAGAGTCTTCTTTGATGCATACTCTAAAGCTGATGCCTTTGATTATTTTTTAAGCTCCCAGTCTACTCTCTAATCAGGTTTTAAAACTCTCCTCCTGCATTAGCATTATGTATGCGAGCGCCAGTGCTGAGCTAATGGGCTAGGATGAGTCAGATCTCCATATATTTTTATGCTTTTTTTCCCCCTTAGTTCTTCTTCATTTCGGATTGAAAACTCCCTTTACTTAGCCAATTTTTTAAATGAACTTCATAAATCTCCTCACGTAAAGCATAAGCAGCAGAATTTATTTAAAGTGGAAAACTTTTTTCTCCCAATACACTTTTGTAGATTTTGCTGTAAAGGGAAATCAGTTTTAAACAGTCAGGGCTGCTTTGCACTGAAAGAAAATTAAATTCTTGCATCCCTGTGCATACTGCACGCATGATATGCTTTCCATATGATTTCTACCTACGTGATCATCACTCAGCGCTGAACAAGCTCAGGGGCAAAGGAAGGTCAGGAAGGTATGAGGAGAGCAAGAAAAATCAAGATGAACTGCAAATGACTTAATTTCCATACAAATTTCATCCAGAGTGTAGGCTCCAAAGAGAAAAGTGCTCACTCATCTCCCACTTCACCAAAGCCTTCCCTGAAGCCACACTTTAGGTAAGTGAGTAAAATAGGCTTTCACATAGAGTTCAGTTAACTTTCTCAAATCTGTTATCACAAAAAATTCTGTTTGCCAGTGGCTTACTTGTCAATAATAGGAATGAATAAGTAAAGAGCATTTGACACGTATCAGAGCACATTACCAATTTGTGTCATTTTATCCTTGAAAAAAAAGCAAAAAGAAAATAGTTTCATTATGATTGAGAAATAAACAGTGACTCAAGTTAACTAATTTAAGCAATGCAATGTGGGATGTCTGACCAGAATCTGGAGCAATGAAGAAAGTAATTAACACACACACACACACAAATGGTGATGTTTGATCTCTAGCTAGGTAAATAATGTCAACCCAGTGTTGATTTCCTGGTCTTGTTAATTATTCTGTAATTATATAAGTTGTTTGTTAACGTTAGGTAAAAGTAGAAGACGACCACGTGGGGAGTCTGCACTATTTTCGTTAATTTTCTCTCTCTAAAATTATTTTTAAAAGATAACCATAAAAGTGCTTTATAGGGTTATGAATAATTTTAATTTTCTTCTTTTTCTATAATAATTTCTTCTGATTTTTTTTCTATAATGATTATGTACAGACTACATTTTTATTTAAATAAAGAGGTTAAAAAAAGATATGGCTCCTCCAATCTGCAGCAGTTCTTGTGTCTTCCTTGCCTTTTGTGAATCAGACACTTTGAAGGGCATTGGTCAAGTGACTCAGTTTTGGTTTTCTGATGTTTTTCTCATGATTAGAATGAGGTAATACAGGTTTGGCAGAAACATGGTAGAAATGATGTGTCCTTAATGCGTCATGTTAGGGTGTATATGATGGTGATATATCTTATTCTTGGGAAATTAATCTTGATCCATTAATTAAAGTGATGTCTACTAAGTTTTCCACTATAAGGTTGCTGTTTTCCTTTGTAATTAATATACATGTTGAAGATTATTTTCAGATTCTGAAAATAATATATTCTCTTAAAAATTGGCTCACTAACTTCAGTATCTTCCAGTAGGTCTTGCTTCTGACATTTATCACTATGGTACTCCTGTTTCCCCCATTACTTCTATAGTTATCAATTGGAACTATTTAAGGAACAGTTATACCTTTCCTCCAGTCAAGGATTTTTAAAATATGTATATGAGTATGGATTCATATATAATTATTTTGGTTTTTCAATACTTTTATGTTAGGCAGAATAATGGTACCCCAAATAATCCCTGGAGTCCACAAATGTGTTGCCTTACATGGAGAAAGTCACTTTGCAAAGGTAGCTTTAAAAAGGACAAACCTTCAGATGGGAAAGGTATCCTCAACTATCCAGAGTGTATAATGTAATTGCATGATTCCCTAAAAGTAGAAAACAAAGGAGGAATGTTCCAGAATATAAGCTATAAAAAGTACTCAAACTGCTGTTACTGGTTCTGAAGATGGAGGAGGGGAGCCGCATGCCCAGAAGTGAATTGGCCTCTAGAAGCTGTGATCAACCTTCAATTCACAAACATCAGGAAAATGGGAACGCCAGCCCTGTAATGGCAAGGAACTGGATTCTGTTAGCAACATTAAAAATCCAAGAAATGGATGTTTTCTGGAGCCGCTAGAAAGTCACACAGTCATGCAGACACCTTGATTTAGCCAGCAGACACCTGTGTCAACTTCTGACCCCCAGTCTTGTAAGACAATAAATCTGCACTGTCACTAGCTTGTAGTCTATTAACAGTAGCAATAGAAAACTAACAGAGTTATTCTTTTCTTTTTTTCTTCATGTTGTTCTAGCTTTGGTCATTTGGAAACCTGAGGCCATGATGTTGGTTTTTTGAATGTTGAGTTTTAACCCAGTTTTTTCATTTTCTTCTTTCACCTTCATCAGGAGGCTCTTTACTTCCTTTTCAGTTTCTGCCATTAGAGTGGTATCATCTGCATATGTGAGGTTGTTGGTATTTCTCCCAGCAATCTTGATTCTAGTTTGTGATTCATCCGGCCCAGCATTTCGCATGATGTACTCTGCAGATAAGTTAAATAAGCAGGGTGACAATATACAACCTTGTACTCGTTTCCCAATTTTGAACCAGTCAGTTGTTCCATGTGTGGTTCTAACTGTTATTTCTTGTTCCTGCATACAGATTTCTCTTGAGGCGGGTAGGATGGTCTCATATTAATATCTCTTGAAGAATTTTCCACAGTCTGTTGTGATCCACACAATCAAAGACTTTTACATAGTCAGTGAAGCAGAAGTAGATATTTTTCTGGAATTACCTTGCTTTTTCTATGATCCAAGGAATAATGACATTTTGATCTCTGGTTCCTCTGCTTTTTATAAACCTAGCTTGTACATCTGTAAGATCTCAGTTTGCGTACTGCTAAAGTCTAACTTGAAGGATTTTGAGCATAACCTTACTAACATGCAGAATGAGTGCAACTGTGTGATAGTTTGATCATTCTTTGGCACTGTCCTTCTTTGGGATTGGAGTGAAAAGTGGCCATTTACAGTCCTGTGGCCACTGCTGAGTTTTCAACACTGTACAGTACAATACTGCAGATGCAAAATGTGATCTGTTTTCCATTTTCTCTCATAGTGGACAGGAAGGATAACATAAATTTTTAAAGATTATATATGAATGAATCATCTCCATTGACATTAAGATGGAATATAGGAAAATAAAAAATTAGAATAACATGCAATAAGGAAAGAGATATCTTTAAGATCTTCCACTAAAACTGATACTAGAAGCACCACGTTAAGAATATTTATTCCAGTTTGATGCAAACAAAAATGCCACATACGGTTTTTGTTTGACAGTGTCTTGGAGAAAGTCTAATCTGAAATTTAATATCTTTCCCCCTCAATCTTGTTCTTACTCTCTTTCTATTATTCTTTTCAGTAGATTCCACAGAAAGTGCTTAAAAGAAATCATATATACATGCACATACACACTTTGTCTTCCGAACATATTTTTAGAAACTTAAATGAGGAAAAAATCATCACCTTAAGGAAAAAAAAAGTGGAACTGGACAATATTTTATCATTGTCAGTATTGTTTACAGGTGATAATTGAATATATATTGCTGCCAAAACAGAAGTCTCATTTAAATAATCTGTTCCAAAAGCAAAGCACCAATAACTAATGTTTAATCTGCCATTTTGTGTTTGGTTCAGAAACAAGTACTATCATTTCTTGGTATCCAGGGGGAGTTGGTTCAGAGACCACAACTGCCCCAACTCCAGAGCCCAAAATCCACAGATATTCAAGCGCTTTATATATCTGTGGTCCAGAGAAGCATGCCCTCCTTGAACCAAAATCCAGCAGATACCAAGAGACAACCATACGTTAAATCCCCAGAATTTATTCATCTTATAACAGAAAGTTTCTACTCCCCTATCAGTATCTTGCTTTTCCTCCCAACTTCTCAATCCCTGATAACCTCCATCCTAGTCATTCTTGCTGTGAGCTTGGCTTTTTTAGTTTCCACATATAAGTGCTATCATACGGCATTTGTTCTTCTCTAACATTTCACCTAGCATAAAGCTCTCAAAGTCCATCCATGTTGGTGCAAATAGCAGGATGTCATTCTTTTCCCATGGCTGAATAAGATTTCATTGTATAATGCACCATACATCTTTAATCCATTCATCCATAAATAGGCACTTACATTTTTTCAGTATCTTGACTATTGTGAATAATGCTGCAATGAAAATGGAGAGGCAGATATCTCTTTGAGATTCTGTTTTCATTTCCTTTGGAAATACCCAGAAGTGAGGTTGCTGAATCATGTGATAGTTCTATTTTTAATTTTTTGAGTAACCTCCATAAGTCTTTTCCATAGTACTTGAATGAATTGATATTTCTAACAACAGTGCAAGAAGGTTTCTATTTCTCCAAGTCCTTGACAACATTTGTTATTATTCATCTCTTATAGTCATTCTAACAGGTGTGATATGATGTTTCATTGTGGTTTGACTTGCATCTCCCTGATAATTAGTGATATTGATCATCTTTTCATAAAAGAGTTGCCCTTTTGTATGTTTTCTTTAGAAACATCTATTCAGGTTCTTTGCCCTTTTAAAAATATTTTTGCTATTGAGCTATTACATTCTCTATACTACTCAGAGCAATCTATACTTCTAACATAGCTCATATGAAAATTCCAATGACATTTTTTACAAAAGCACAACAAACAGCCCCACATTTGTGTGGAACCATGAGTACTCTGAATAGTCAGAGAAATCTTAAAACAAAAGAACAAAGCTGGAAGCATCATACTTCCTGCTTTCAAGCAATATTATAAAGTTACAGTAATCAAACCGTATGGTATTGGCATGAAAACAAATAAATCAAAGGAGCAGCATAGAAACCCCGAAATAAACATGTTCATATATGGTCAATTAATTTACAGCAAAGAGGTCAAGAGTATACACTGGGGAAGGAATTATTTTCAATAAATGCACTTGAAATTAATAGGTCATTAAATTTCAAGAAAAAAAGAAGAAAGATCATCAGCAAGCACAATCTGAGTCTCATATTCTGAAACATCCTAAGTTTACCATGGACTTGAATTTAACCTCCCTCCATACATCTATGGACTTGCAAATTAGAAGTTTTGAAAATCACTTCATCCCTAAAGCCCATCTTCAAGTTTAAAAATCCTAATGGTGCATGATATGCAGCTAGATTTGCAAATCACTTCCCTTGTACCTCTGCCTTCCGTTTCCTCCTGTCAACTTCAATTTTATTGGTACATCTGTATTTAACAGGGATTTGAATCCTCTGTTTCTTTATTCCATCTTCATAAAATTTGGACTCTTGGATGGATGGATCAAATACAAAAGCATTGAATGGGCTAAGTCAATGAGAGAAAAGGTTTCCCTTTAATAATAATCAGGTCTATTTTTAATCTCTAACACTTTCAACATTTATCTTTTTGGATTGTCTCTGTATTATGGTCATCTGTAAATCTCAAGAAACAACGTAGTCTCAGCAGTTCTCCTATTCAGGAAGAATTTCTGACCTGAGAAAGCTTTCAGTATTGATTTATCAGGTGTGAAATTAATTACTGCTGTAACACACTTTGACGTGATACACTGCAAATCACCAGGACTAACAGAGTCCCAACCAAGATTTTAAAGCCCAGTTTAAGCTAGTTATAAAGTCTTCTTTTGACCTTATCTTATGAACATATATCTTTCCCAAAGGATATCTATAGTCATGGTAGTTAACAGGTAAGGATTTAGAGAATCTGAATCACAGCTATATAACTTTGAATCTTAACAACTACCAAGAGTATTCTAGCCCCACTGGGACTAAGGCTTCGTATATTACTCTGACCTAGCCAAGACTGGCTCAGGAATTGCCTCCAGCTGTGTAATATCATGAGTTAGAAGGACTGACTTTCTCATAATTTCCAAATACAATATCTGTCAGCACGTGTAATACTGTGTGCATTTATGATTACTATTCTTAAAGAAAGATAATAGAACTTGAAAATAATAATAGATGACTTTAAATAATTTTTTTAAAATTGCTGCTGCTTTATGAACTGAGATTTAAAAGATTAGTGATTGAATCCACTTTCACTGGCTCTGTTTGTACATTGAAATTGTTTAACAATTCTTTCTATATTCATATATTGTTTACCATTTTCTATAAAGTCTCCTGGCAAAGAATAAAATATACTTATTTTAAAGGTTTAAAAAAAGATTCAAATCACCTTTCATTCTGAGAAATAAAAGCTAACAGAGCTACTGAAATTATGAAGGAAAATCTGAACTATGCAAATGTGAGTTTATTTACTAAACTGCTAAATACGTACTGTTAATTTTACTTCTAAAGTTCTGTTTAAGTCTATACCCATTTCTTTACCTGCTCAGGAGCCAATCTGATTAAATACACCGTCATCTGTCTGGACCAGGCTTCTAACTGTTCTCCAGTTTCTGCTCCTCCTCTGCCCTAATCCACATGCCACAAACATTGAGTGTTTTAAAACTAAGCCTGGGCCCAGGTCAGATGGCAGTCTAAGCGCACGTGTTCACACTGTATCTTTCACACGGCCACGGTGTGGCGCACGGCCGTGTTGGCTGTGTGAAAGTGTCAGTGGCCTAGTGGGGTCTGACTCTTTGTGACCCTCATGGATAGCAGCCCGCCAGGCTCCTCTATCCATGGAATTCTCCACTCCATGGAGTGGCTTGCCCTTCCTTTCTCCAGGAGAACTTCCCCCCCCAGGGACTGAACCCAAGTATCCTGCATTGCAGGCAGATTCTTTACAATCTGAGCCACCAGAGAAGCCATATTATAAGTAAAGATACAAAGAAAAATACAGTCTTAAAATAAAAAATAGGATGAAAGCCATCAATGACGAAGAAAGTCCAACTAATTCTGGGGATTCAGGGTTAAGACAACATCACCTCGAATTCCAGTGAGCAGTCAGCCCACCTAGCAGACGCTTCAAATTCAAAGAGCAAAATTTTGACAGAATTTAAGAGAGAGAAATGGAAATACAAATAGAGGTATTCTTTGAAAGCTTAAAAATATATATACATATACAGCAAGCAAGGATTTTCTTTTTAATTTGAGAGATGTTATCTAACATGAATTAAAAAAAAAAAAGTAGAAGTGTGAGAATAGTAGGAGATAATTTACCAAGGCTGAGGAGAGACCTTCATCATCAGAATAAACATCCTACAAGTTATCGACCAGGAGGAACAAAAATAAGTGACCCACAGTCCGACATTTCATGTTCTCAGTGATAAAAATGATTCCTAAAAGATCCTAAAGAGGAAAAGAAAAGCAGATTTCTTACAAAGGGACCGGTTTCAGACTGCGAACAGATGACTCCTTATCAAAGCTGGCCGTTAGAAGAAAAAGATCACACCTTAAGGGATCAGAGGGAAAGTAGAGAACCTCCGCTTCCCCCGTGGCACAGTGGATGAGCATCTGCCTGCCGGCGCAGGGGCCCCGGTTCGATCCCTGGTCTCGGAAGACTCCACACGCCGAGGAGTCGCCGGGCCCCCGCCAGAACTACCGAGCGCGAGCCCCCGGTAGGGAGGCCTGGGCGCCCCGGAGCCGGGCTCTGCAGCGGGAGGAGTCCCTGCAATGGGCCGCCCGCGCGCCGCCACCAACGGCAGCCCTGCCCGCTGCGGCACGGGGACGCCTGAGCAGAGGAGCGGACCCAGCGCAGCCATATAGAAACAAACGAAGATTTGTAGAAGTTTAAAGCCGGCAGAAAAATGCCACAGGTGGTGTGAAATACAAGGGCGATATTAGAGGCAGACCCGAATTTGGATGTTGGCTTACTCCAGTCTTCCCTGCTGGCTCAGACGGTAAGGCGTCTGCCTACAGTGCAGGAGGCCCCGGTTCGGTCCCTGCGTCAGGAAGATCCCGTGGAGAAGGGAATGGCAGCCACTCCAGGATTCTTGCCTGGAAAAAAAGCCCATGGACAGCGGAGCCTGGCGGGCTACATCTGTCCACGCGGCCACAGAGCTGGACGTGACCGAGTGACTGACACACACAGCACGTAAACTGTAGACTCCGGGATGCTACCTCATACACGTCTTATTAAAAAGAGCATGCTCCTCGGAAGGAAAGCTGTGAGCAACCTGGACAGCATATTAAAAAGCAGACATCACTTTGCCAGCAAAGGTCCGCCTAGACAAGGCTATGGTTTTTCCAGTGGTCATCTATGGATGTGAGAGTTGGACTGTGAGGAAAGCTGAGTGCTGAAGAATTGATGCTTTTGAACTGTGGTGTTGGAGAAGACTCTTGAGAGTCCCTTGGACTGCAAGGAGATCCAACCAGTCCATCCTGAAGGAGATCAGTCCTGGGTGTTCACTGGAAGGACTGATGTTGAAGCTGAAACTCCAATACTTTGGCCACCTGATGCGAAGAGCTGACTCATCGGAAAAGACCCTGACGCTGGGAGGGACTGGGGGCAGGAGGAGAAGGGGACGACAGAGGATGAGAGGGCTGGATGGCATCACCGACTCGATGGACATGAGTCTGAGCAAACTCCAGGAGATAATGAAGGACAAGGAAGCCTGGCCTGCTGCAGTCCGTGGGGTCACAAAGGTTCGGACACGACTGAGTGACTGAACTGAACTGAACTTCAGTAAAATGACGATCAGTTGAAAAAGAACCATTGAGGATCAGATATACAAAACCCATGAGGAAAATTCCATCTTGTTCATTGCCTATAGGTGTATATCACAATTTATGCAGCTTTGGGCAGGAGAGCACAAGACTCCAAGAGAAGTTTTTGAGGAAAAATTTTCTCTCTATGATTTAGATAATGCTATGTGACTTGAGAAATCAAATATATATATATATATATATAATGAAGACATAATTATAGCAAATACTTTGAGTGCTTACAATGTGTCAGCCATTGTTCTAAGCATTCTATGCATATTAACTCGCTTTATCACCACAATAACCCCACAGAGGATAAGCTATTAGTGTCGATATTTGTTGTTATTGCTAAGTTGTGTCTGACTCTTTGCGACCCCGTGGACTCCAGGCTTCCCTGTCCTTCACTGTCTCCCGGAGCTTGCTCAAATTCGTCTCCATTGAGTCGGTGATGCCAGCCAACCATCTCATCCTCTGTCGTCCCCTTCTCCTCCTGCCTTCAGTCTTTCCCAGCATCAGGGCCTTTCCCAATGAGTCGGCTTTTCACATCAGGTGGCCACCATATCACAGATCAGGAAAGGAAGTTCATACTGCTAGGATGTTTTAAGCCGATCAGTCTGACTCCATGACAGTCAAAGGAAATTTCAAAAGAAGAAACAAAAGCTAAATAAAGCAAAAATTGTAAATGGCACGTAGAAAAGAATACGTTTATAGTATACTAGCTGACTTGGCAACAAACAATACTTGCATAGTTGTAGTATGTAAATATCACTGACTTTAATTTAGCTTTGTAACTGTTTGGAGGGATATTTTTCCCTACTCCTAATATGCTAAAGAATAGGAATTATCATTTGACTTCTTAAATGTGAAAAATAAGGGAGAAATACTCCCAGATCCTCTCATTTTCTCAGTTCTCTGTAATATCCAAGTGGTGTGCCTAGGAGAACAAATCGCTTATGCTAATCTGAGCACTCTCCTTTGTCAGCTTCTTCCTCCCTCCGTCTTTCAGAGAAGGGGCCTGTTGCTTGGCTCACACATAGAGCAGATATGTGTCCTGTTCAGTCTACTGTGAGTTAATTAGACTTTGGTCTTCTATTTTCTTTTTTGGTTTTAAGGTTTTACTTTTAATGTGGACCATTTTTAAAGTCTTTATTGCATTTTTTTACCATACTGTTTCTGTTCTATGTTTTGGTTTTCTGGCCATGAGGCATGTGGAATCTTAACTCCTCAAGCAGGGATCGAACCCACACTCACTGCATTGGAAGGTTGAGTCTTAACCACTGGACTTCCAGGTAAGTCTCCTGAGCTCCTATTTTTCAGTTCAGCTTCTATTAGCAATATAGCTGATGTTCTAATCCCCTTCTTCTCCTCCTTCTTCCTTCTTTCTCTCTTGATTTCAAACTCATGAGGGTAATAAAAGACTAATTATTCATCCTTTAATATCCAAATAATTATCATTTTACATGTCATAATGTAATATAAAAGTGAAAATATGAAATTCAAATATAGACAGATATTAAAATACAAGATAAAAGTGTAGATGTGATATAGAGTGGTGAAAGAAAGGATAGACTTGCTAATGTTTTCATTAACAAGAAGGGGAGTGGAAAAACACTGCAATTAATGCCATTAAAATGTTTAGATATATTTTAACCAATATTTACATTTTCTGATCTTTCTATAGTCCCGCTCTTAGAGGTGCTTTGTACATCCAAATTCTGAACCTGTCAGAGTTCCTGAATCAGCCTAATTCTCTGCTGTCCCTGGGGCTGACATAATTATAATTCTCTCAGTTCTGCCAAGTTAGTTGTCTCTCAATCTTCCCCTGCTTCCTCTGTTTCACAAATGTTGTAGCTTGCCTCTTCCCTCAGGTTCTCTTTGCCATATAGACTTAACACCTTTATGAAACTTCATGTTACTATCATTCTCATGGTATCTCAAGAAGCACTCAGGTAAACGGGTATATTTGGTCTGCCATGTTTAATTTGAAGTCTTGCTGTTAGTTTCAAACTTGTCTGTATTTGCAGTTTAGAAGATGTCTCTGCCACAAAATGTAATTATATCCTTTTTTAAATACCCTACTTACCTAAATTTGACTATCTGTTTCATCATTTCAGCCTCTGTCTTATCAAAATCCCAGGTCCTTTGCTGTTTTATTCTGTAAGCATCTATCCAGCTAAACACTACTATTTTCTTTTTGTCCACACCCAAATTATACACATAATACAAATAAATAAGTAAACAAATCAGTAAATAATGCAACTTGCTCAGTAGTGTTATAATTTTATCACCAGAAGTACGAGCACATAAACAATCAGTAAGTTTATTTTGTCTTTTTAATCATTTTCTCTTTCCATCTCCAAAAATCTTTCAGTAGCACTTGACAAAGAACTTCTTTATTTATTGAAAAAGACTTTCAGTTCTTGTTTTCAGTGAAAGCCAACTTTAGTTTTCCTACCTTCAACTTCATGAATTTCTCTCTCATTTGCCAGTTCCCCTTTTCTTCCTAACCAATAAATGTTGGAGTACATCTGGGTTTCTTTCCCAGGATCTCCACATTCCCCATCATATACTCATTCCCTCCGTGATACCATCTATTTCCTAGACTTAACAGCCAATGAAAATGCTTAATCCCATAACAGTGCTCATATATATCAGACCACGGTGTCAGTCACTCGGTCGTGTCCAACTCTTTGCAACCCCGTGGACTGTAGCCCTCCAGGCTCCCCCGTCCCTGGGATTCTCCAGGCAAGAACACTGCAGTGGGTTGCCATTTCCTTCTCCAGGGGATCTTCCTGACCCTGGGATCAAACCCACATCTCTTACATCTCCTGCATTGGCAGGCAGGCTCTTTACCACTAGTGCCACCTCGGAAGCCCATATCAGACCATATATTTGTAAAAACTTAATAACAGAAACTTCAATTATGTAGAGCTGGGAGATCAGAGGGGGAGGTCTCATGCCTATAAGGATAACAAAGCTCAACAGAAGGAAGAGACTCCTGTCTCCTGGAGAGACTCGGCCACTGAAAAGTCATGACTTTGCTTGCTACAGCGTTACCTCCCTGTCCCCTTTTCCTCGCTCTAATTATCCCTCTTCCTTTGCTAGACAGGGACTTGCACATTGTTCATCAAGGTTGCAGACCCCCAATTGCAATTCTCTGCAAATTCCAAATAAGTTCATCTTTACTGGAGAAACATCTGACAGTCTGTTTTAGATCAGCATATAGAACTGTGGTATTCCCCTAGTAGAATTTTATTTCTAGGATTCAATTGTCTCTCACTGAGGCTTTAGTTATACTGGTTACTCAGAATTACTACTGGCCCCTTCCTATCTATTTTCCACAAAGCTGCAAAAAGGACCATTAATGTCAAATCTAACCATGCCACTTCTACTCTTAGAAATCCCACTGGCTTCACTGTGTCTCTAAAATGAAGTCCAAACTCGTGACACGGTTTGCAAAGTCCTTCCTGGTTCAGCTCCTGACATGGTTTCCAGTCTTATGTTCTACCCCTGTCTTTTTGATTTTCTCTTAGCCAGGCTTCCCATGTTTCTTTCATTACATCAAATTAACTCCTAATCTTTCCAACAAAGTGTGGTGGATACTTTGAGATGTTGCCCAGATCCCATCCCCAAAATGAAAGGTTTATCACTTCAGCTTCAGGAACTGTCACCAGAGGCATGCGTGGTCTCACCTGCTAGCCCTCTTCGGCCCATATATAAGTTTTACATAAGTTTATACTTCAGTGTCTGAAGTATAGCATCACTCAAAGACATGCCCTTTGGGTCGGGTGGACAGAAAAGCCGGACCTAACCACTCGTTGAAAAGGGGATATAGAAGTTTGACTCTCTTGGCTTAATGCAGGACAATTCTAAAGCGCGTTTCTACTTTAGAGTCCCCGAAAGGACTGGGCCAAGTTTCTGCTGAGACTGCATCACAGCTTGAATCCAGTCATTCCAGTTTCTGTCTCTTCCCTTCAACAGGTATCAAGGCCAAGGACACTTCCTGTAACCTGCTTTTCTATTTCTCGGGGATGCAACCTGTGACCCCTACCCACATAGAACAGTACGCTTCACTCCCTTATGTTCTCCACTGACTTCTCACTGTATGCATCATGTTTTGATGGAGACATTTCCTGACTCCTAGGATTGAACTGTGGTGTTGGAGAAGACTCTTAGAGTCCCTTGGACTGCAAGGAGATCCAACCAGTCCATCCTAAAGGAAATCAGTCCTGGGTGTTCATTGGAAGGACTGATGCTGAAGCTGAAACTCCAGTCCTTTGGCCACATGATACAAAGAGCTGACTCCTTTGAAAATACCCTGATGCTGGGAAAGATTGAGGGCAGAGGAGAAGGGGACGACAGAGGATGAGGTGGTTGAATGGCATCACCAACTTAATGGGCATGAGTTTGGGTAGACTCCGGGAGTTGGTGATGGACAGGGAGGCCCAGCATGCTGCGGTCAATGGGGTCGCAAAGAGTCAGACATGACTGAGCGACCAAACTGCGCTGAACTAAGGACTGGAGTAAATCCCCTTATGATATAGTGTGAGAACACTGCACCCTTCCCCGCTCATAACACCCACCATACTTGCGTTATTTGTTGAGTGATCTGCATGCTCAGCTGGACTTAACCTCCGTCCGCTCGCCTCCCACGGGACCGTCCTCAGCACTGTTTAGTCTGTAATCCATGCTGCCTCCTGCTTCTGGTTGTCACACTGCTGTCGTGGGCTCCTGGCCCCCTCTTCCATTCCTGCCTCATTCCTCTTAGCTTATCCTCACTCATTCTTTATGTCTTTGCTTCAAGAGTACCATGCCAGAGTTCTCTTTGTCCCGCTTGCAAATATGTACGTATTCCCAATATTAGCAGCATGCTTTTATTCTCCAAATATTCAAGAATGCAGGAACTAGATATGCTTTTCCTCCCACATTAAGTCTTAACACAGGGTTTCACACTTTGTGGATGCTGAAAAACTAGTTGACTTTTTTTTCTTTCCACCTACATATATATTGCTTTACTTTGAGATACATGCTTCTCAATACTTTCTAGAATTCCATTCTTCCCTCCTTCCAATAAATTTATACTCAGAGATGTACAATTTATATATTGATGAATAAAAAATGCAACTGGGAATAGCGGGGAGGGTTGGGGCTGCTACTCCCACTTCTCAGCTCAGTTCAGTTCAGTCGCTCAAGCATGTCTGATACTCTGTGACTCCATGGACTGCAGCATGCCAGGCCTCCCTGTCCATCACCAACTCCCGAAGTTTACTGAAACCCATGTCCATCGAGTTGGTGATGCCATCCAACCGTCTCACCCTCTGTCACGAAATTAAATCTGTTGTATGCATATAATTCTTAGATTTACTAATATATGGCATGCTTTCTGAAACTTCATCAGTTAGTAAGAAATTGGAACAGGCCCTAAATTCCCTACAATTTCTAGAATTCGATGGTATGATTGAAGATTTATAGTGAGTATAACAATCTCAATTTGTTTACATTGTGTATGTTTTCTTCCAAAAGTAGTTTTTTTCCAAGCATATTTAGGAACATTTATAAACCTAGGCATTGAGGATATCCGGATATATAATGCTTCAATTTTTTTTTAACCTAAAAACTGTGCACCTATGGCTAAACTACATACCTTTAAGTAATGTTTGCCTTGCTGCTGGGAAAGATTAAGGGCAATAGGAGAAGGGGATGGCAGAAAATGAGATGGTTAGGCAGCATCACCGACTCAATGGACATGAATGTGGGCAAACTCTGGGAGATAGCGAAGGACAGAGGAGCCTGGTGTACTGCCGTCCACGGGGTTGCAGAGAGCCGGACATGCCTTAGAAACTGAAAAGCGGCAACAATTACATCTGAGAGATATTATTAACCTGTGTTTGGTTTTGTATTTCGTTACTGCAACTTGGGAGATAATTACACTTTCTTGCCCTATTGATGTCAGGCTTGCTATGTAGCTTTCTACGGCCAATGAAATGTTAGGGAAAAAAGGTTCATCATGTGATTTGTCCTGTTCTCATTTTTCTTTCAGTCGCAGACAGGCAGAGGGTTCTGTTGTCCTCAATCCTGGAGTCAAAGGTGATTTCTGATCACTCTATCCATCTGTCTACCTATGGAGAGAGTGAGAGAATGTGTGCAAATATGCACATATATAAATTCCCACATATATTTTGCATAAATATTACATGCACACAGACACATGCATGGAACATGCTCGCTTTCAAATGTCATGAAACAAAATATGTTGGAGCCAAAAACAATGTAAACAGAGCCTGCATCTCTCTGTAAGTGTTTCATTATATTGTCATAGACTTTAAGCTTAGATCCTCTTTCAGGGCAGAGTGACTATCACTCACAGGTCAGCAGAAGATCCGCACTGGGCCGCCTCTTGCGGAATAGAGCAGGACCCGCATGGGGTAGGGCCAACGACGGCAGCACCGGGGTTCATGGCCAAGCATTCAGTGGCCCCTTTGCCAGGCCCCTGGCTGACTACTGTAGGCTTTACCTGATTATATTTTAGAAAATGTAGGGGGTGGGGAAGACGTTAATCTTTGGATTAACTAGTCCTAGGTATCATTATTTCAGGTTGCCCAAAATATTCACATTGCAGCAAAATGTTACTAACAGGGTCATTTTGATTTTTCTTGGCAAAACTCTGTACAGCTAAAGTTTGGTAATAAATTTTAGTTAAAGAAAAAATAAAAATCAATGTCAAATTCTACTTTTTGAGACAGCAATTAAAAATCTATGTATTATATAGACCTCAGTGGAATAAATTCTAACATTAAAAGTGTTCTTAAAATTATTGAGCAATTTCCTAAAAACTAATCGCTTACTAGTTGTATTTCCTCTCTTTGAATCTCCCTCTTTCACTCAACAGTATTCTGTGTCCCTAAACACCATCCTTCTCTTTTGCAAAGAGAGTTCTTTAGCCATCCCCCCTCCCTTTTTTTTTAACCAGAAACTAACTTCGTATCACAAACCTGTATGCAAATACCCACTAAGCATCTCTGCTAAAGAAAAGAGACACTTCTGTAGGTTTTCTACCCTTGAGTAATACCAAGAACTGGAGCAGAGTTGAGTTAGAATTTTTCCTTTAAATAATTAAATACTTAATGAGGTCCCGCAAAATGCTGATGTCTATAACAGAAAGGACACCGTAGAAAAATGTTTTCTCTTCATCCAGAGAAAGTCCAAGGATTATTCAATTCATTCTTTTTCCTTCAATTATATGTAGATTTAAAACATGCCAAGGTCACATAAATAACCTTTGTTAGTTATAATAGCTACCAATTTTTAATATATATTGATGTCATCTGACCATGCATTTAAAAATATTTACCAACTCTTCTCATATGTTTTTATTCTTTACAAATGAGGAAACCTTGGCCCTGTACAGTTTAGGCGAATTTCCCAAGGTGCCCAAAACATTGAATGATAGACATAAGATTATAAACTAAGTCTTACTGGCTAGAAAAACACATGGGAAATGGAAGAGTGACTGACATTCTTCGTCCTGTTACTGTTTAGATTTGTGACCATCAGCAATTCTCCTAACAACTCTGTACTCCAGTTTAATTCTCTAGAAAATGTAGGGATTAAAATAATCTCTGGTGGCCCAGATGGTAAAGAAACTGCCTGTAATAAAGGAGATCTGGATTTGATCCCTGGGCTGGGAAGATCCCCTGGAGAAGGACACGGCAGCCCCCTCCAGCATTCTTGCCTGGAGAATTCCATGGACAGAGGAGCCTGACGGGCTACAGTCCATGGGGCCACAAAGAGTCAGACATGACTGAGCAATTAACAATTTCACTTTTCAAAATACATTTAAACTTCAAAATCTGTGATTTTTCAATGAGGTTTGTTACAAGTAATATCGAGGTAATATACATGCTGGCTTATCTATTGTTTTGCATTTTTAAGCTATCCTCATTGCTTGTCAGTATCTATTATACTATTTAAATATACTAATTTAATCACTGGATGATATTAAAGGGAACGCATTAATGTACATTTGACATCACTCAGACTGTTATTATGATACTCAGATTTCAACCTTCTTTAAGGTTAAACTGTAAAATTCTCTCTTCAATTAGGAATAACTTCTTGGACACTGTGTTTTATTTTATTTTTTTATGTGGACCATTTTAAAGTCTTTTTTGAACTTGTCACAATATTGTTTCTGTCTTGGGTTTCAGCTTTTTGACCACGAGGCATGCGGGATTTTAGCTCAGCCATCAGGGTTCAAACCTTGCATTGGATGCGAAGTTGTAACCACTAGGCCACCAGGGAAGTCCTGGACATTGCATTTTAAATACTAATATTTAGACTCTTTTTCAAGCTTTTATTATAAAAGTACAATCTTCAACCTTTGAATTTGCATATGTCTACCAACCTAGATGGCATATTAAAAAGCAGAGACATTACTTTGCCAACAAAGGTCCATCTAGTCAAGGCTATGGTTTTTTTGGTGGTCATGTATGGATGTGAGAGTTGGACTATAAAGAAAGCTGAGCACCGAAGAATTGATGCTTTGAACTGTGGTGTTGGTGAAGACTCTTGAGAGTCCCTTGGACTCCAAGGAGATTCCACCAGTCCATCCTAAAGGAGATCAGTCCTGGGTGTTCATTGGAAGGACTGATGCTGAAGCTGAAACTCCAGTCCTTTGGCCACCTCATGCGAAGAGGTGACTCATTTGAAAAGACCCTGATGCTGGGAGGGATTGGTGGCAGGAGGAGAAGGGGACGACAGAGGATGAGATGGCTGGATGGCATCACCAACTCGATGGACATGAATTTGAGTAAACTCCGGGAGTTGGTGATGGACAGGGAGGACTGGCATGCTGCGATTCATGAGGTTGCAAAGAGTCGGACACGACTGAGCGACTGAACTGAACTGAAATGAACTGAACCAAGGTTCTACGAAGTGTTAAAACACTCAGACTCTAGTTTGGCTTACAATAGGTGAAGGAGACAGTAGGTCAAGTGCCCCCAGGTTAAAAGTAATGTTTAGTAAGTTAAACCACAAGCAGGACTTCTTTAATGTGATGAAGACTGAGAATATCATCTTTGCAAAGGGGAGGTGATCTCCAAACTGAGTATAAAGTTTACTAAATGGACAGAATTATTCATTTTTGATAAACAGAAATACATTTTTTTCTTTCCACTTATTTATTTTAAGCCAGCACATAACCAGTTTCAAAAAATTTGCAATATCCTGCTACTGATTATCAGTAAACCTGAAGATTGGTACACATGCTATCATATTGCAGAATGTGATGGAATGAGAAGTTCTTCATTATTTCCAAGTAAGTAATTGCAGCAATAGCCTCTTAAAAATTGCATAATTGAAATACTGGCAATATATGCCTTCAAGCAGGCATGCTTTGAAATGGATAAATAAAAATCCTTTTAAAACATGAAAGTATATTTTCTGATCACCTCCCTTGCAGTCATCTCACATGATTATGATTATTATAATTTAGCAATTATAGAAGTTTTAAAATGAATTGTGCTTAAGCTAAGAACTATTATTACCACCATACTCTGAATTAAGAAGCAAGGACAAAGATTTCATCAGTGAGGGCTCTCAGCCACTCTACTTTCTGTTAATCTGAGCACTAGAAGATGAAAAGGTCAAGCCCAACAACTATACAGATGGAATAGCTGTTTAACACAGCAAGAGACACTATTATGAGCTGGGTACCAAGACTGCAGCCTGAGAACGTTGAGCCGTTCAATTCCACGCGGCAGTGTGGAAACGAAGCTTTCCGGGTTTAATTAAAACCGTACATAAGATACTAAGGACAATGTGTCAGACACCATGACAATTACCACAAGAATTTTGTAGTTGGATGACAGAGGAAAGCTATCATTCAGAAAAAAACTTTCAATTCAGAAGATAATAATGTAGAGTAAGTTTTCACTAGATGAAAACTGAAAGCATTTTTGCCATTTGCTGAATGCCTTTTGCCAGAATTGGAATAGATGGTGGTTTAAGTGGCATTTTTACATTTAAGTTCATATTTAATAAATACTTCTTATGGCATTTAACAGCAGATGCATATATTCTGGGGCACTTGATAACAATAAATTACATATCTAACGATTTCTTTCTCCAGACCTGTGCAATGAAGAAGGTTCTACATTGACATTTATAATTTGTATGGAAAATGCTTTTAAAAGAGCATTTCTAAATAACCACCTGTGGCTATCTGATTACAATTATTTTTCAGCCTTAAAGTACTTACCTCAAAGCTCAGTGAGTAAAGAATCTGCCTGCAATGCAGGAGACCCAGGTTCAATCCCTGGTTTGGGAAGATCCCCTGGAGAAGGGAAAGGCTACCCACTCCAGTATTCTGGCCTGGAGAATCCCATGAACAAAGGAGTCTGGTGGGCTACAGTCCATGGGGTTGCAACAGTCAGACACGACTTAGCGAGCAAACCACTTAAGTACAGTAAAGTAAAATTCCCTATAATAACATATTTTCTGAGGTTACATAGGTGATAATAAGAATTGTTTAAAAAAAACCCATTCCCCTGATGAGTCATTCTGTTACTATTGTTCCCATGATGTCAATATCTTTAAATCAAAAGAGGTAGGGAAGACAAAAACAATTAGAATAGAATCTGAATCCTCTTAACCCCATCTCAGGTATCTCAACTAACAGAATAGAAAGTAAAACCAACTTTTATTTCAGAGAACATATACAAGATCAATATTGTAATTATTGTCCAATTAAAACAAATAATTTAAATAAATAGATCAATATTACTTTGATTTTAGTATTATCGTAGTTTAAAAGAAAAAATCATTTAATGTTTCATAATTTTGCAACACTATGATCAAAGTAAAATTACAAGCACTGCATTACATTCAAATTTCATTAGAACTACTCTTAATGTACAGAAATGCAGAATAGTCAGTTGTACAGATTACTGTATATGCACGCAAATTATTTTCTTTTAATCCAGGCATAATGACATTAGAAGTTCAAAATAAGGGTGTTGGCAGGGTCAGTAATCCATGATGATGGAATTTTATCCTTTCATTTTTAGTAGTTTCAAGATTTTAAGTGGAAGTCTGACGGTTTCTTCAGTTGAATGGTTTATGTCCATGTTATTCTCCTGGCTTAAAAACATGAGAAACCAATATATAGCATTATATAGTTTACTGATGCTTGTTTTTTCTTTTTAACTTTACAAAGAATCTCTTACATCCCCACTGTGCAATGAGCTCCTTATATTTTATTGGCTTTGTAATGTTTTTCCCAGTACGCTTCAGTATCAGGCCTCTGCCCCGTAGCAACACGCTATGACGCTGAGACACTCGCCGTGCCAGCTCTGTGCCACCCGGGGCTGCAGCCCGCCAGGCTCCGCCGTCCCCGGGGCTCTAGACAAGAGCCCTGGAGCAGGCTCTGCTGCCGTCCCCCAGGGGCTCTTCCTGACCCGGGGGTCGGGTCCGCGTCTCTCGTGTCTGGCAGCTTCTTTACCACTAAGGCCACCTGGGAAACCCACCCAATAACAACAGGAAATTTTTTAAATGCAAATATTACCTATAACAAAAAAGCAATGGTTTATTATTTAAGGGAACTTTGGAAGTACTGACTAAGGATCTTTCTATACAACAAGAATACTCATTCTTTATACATATCTTCCACAAGAAAATTAAAAAGGCATCAACTGTCTGTTTATTTAAAAAAAATCAAAGTATGGTAGCAAACTTTCTCATAACTTTGATCAAATAGTTGAGTAAAATAAAATGATGCAAATTAACTTTGTGGTCCCTTAGTTGTTGAGTCATGTCTGACTCTTGCGACCCCATGGACTGCCAGACTCTTCTGTCCATGGGGTTTCCCAGGAAAGACTGCTGGAGTGGGTTGCCACTTCCTTCTCCAAGGGATCTTTCCAACCCAGGGATTGAACCCAGGTCTCACACGTTGCAGGCAGATTTTTACCACAATACCACCTGGAAAGCCCCACAAGATGACTTACATGCTGCTAAAATTCTTCTGTTATTCTCATGTGAATCACATATTTACTTTTTAAACATTTGATTTACCTAATTCTGTGCTTTGCATCGATGGGAAACATATTCAAAGCAATATTTGAATACAGTATGGCATAGTCATAAGATGGCAGAGGTTGTAAGTAAATACATGCTTAATTTCTGACTCCATCACCTAATTCCTGGCTGACATGTAACATGAGCAAGTGACTTATCTTCTCTGAGTTTGAAATTCACCTTGTGTCCATTTGGATAATGGTATATGTAAATTATTTAGAAGAGTGCTTGTTCCATGGTAAACATATGTTGTTTCATGTTTGTAAAAGTTGACTTTTCTACTTTAGTCTGTAATTTTGTTTTTCCTTTCAATTGTGCAGTGAGAAAATTGTACTGAGGCTATAGGAAGGAAAAAGCCTTCTAAGTAAATTTAACTTTGAAGATGGCCTTGAGAATATATTTTCCGACAATAACAAAAAATAGCAGAAAATGATAAGAATTAGATGCCAGTAGGGAAAAGTTTCCTGTTTAATTTTATAAAAGAAACCAGCTATCAGAAAGAAAAGAAGCCCTTTTATTTCAGCTGAAGTGTCACTAAATGTGGTATGAAACAAGGTCAAGTTTTCCTCTAAAGAAAAAACATGGCAATAAATTCTATGGTTTATTGAAAAGATAAGAACCTTGCCAGAAAGAAGTTGTGTACCTTGCATATAAGTATCACTTGTTTTGTTTTAAGCTCATTCTGTTGTACCCAAAATAAATGTCAGAGACATGACTTGAAAATTAAGACTTCCAAAGCTCTAGTTACATGAGATCAGGGTTGGATAAGATTAGAGAGCTAGATCAAACTTTCAGTGCTCAAAAGCATTATATGAGAAATGGTATTTGGATAGAGAATTCAGAGGCTTTATTTAGGAATACAGAGTTAAGATAAAATTACATAGTAGGTTAAAATTAAATTTAGTAATTTCACTTTCAATAAATTCTAACAGCATATCAATGTTTTCCATCTTAAACTGATGGACAAGTGAAATGAAATATAACAAGTTCAAAACAAAATCATCTTGATTGCTACAAAGAAAGTATGAGGAAGCAGGTAAACTGGAGGCTTCTTACTCTGATTGCAGTTCCTTCTTCTTTCTCAAATCTTGACACTAGCATTATTTTTTGAATAATGAAAATACAGTCCCCCTGTTGCTATCAAACTTGCAGTTTTCCTGAGCTCCGCATTTGTTGGTTTGTTGATAAAAGCACTCCCGACTTTTACATTATTGCTGTATCATAAATACAAATGATGGATATAAACGTTCACAGGTAGACTCACCAAACAGTTTTTGTTTGTTTTTTTTTAATTAAGAAGAGGAGACCTCAGTCCTCACTGATTTGTATTGAGGTCAATAAGGCCTTCTAGATTGCGTGCTGCATGCTTCAGTTAAACAAACTCATGGTCAAGATAAAACGCAAAGTGGTTGCCTAAGAGTTCACATGTAGGAGATCAACTGTTTCCAAAGTATGGATTACCTGGTGTGTATGGTAGAAATGGACTCCAATATCTGCTACCGTATTGATTGCCATGTTAATTTTAATGAACATATTATCTTAGATTGATTAACAGTCTGTCACACACCAAGTTAAGGTTTATTTTCTTTCCATTTAGTTCATCACTTGGGTTGTTAATTGACTATTTCAATCTGAGAACTAATTGATTTTAACATATGTGAAAGATAGTTTTGCATGCTATTTTCACTCTCATTTTATTTAGCATTTCTTTTTGGTGACTGTTGGATTAAAACTGACCAACTGACAGATCATTTCTTAATACAGATTTCTATAGACATTCTAATTGGTCCCGATAATCTTTGAAAGGATACACTCTTTCATGCCTGGGGCCAGTTATCCCAAAGCCCCTGGAGACCAGCACCCCCCAGCTTCCTAAAGGGTTAGATCACAAAGTCTGCCTCCCTTTGGCTGGCTACCATCGCCCACGCTGTCTAGATACCAGCCTACCTGCTTGTACGGTTTGTAATAAGCCCTTTGTGCCCAGCGTAAACACACCACCTCTCATTTAGGGCATATGAATAAGTCAGTCCCTCACTAAAACATCAAGTGATATTATTAGCAAGAAACTTGAAGGTGGGCTTTGGACCGAAAATTGGAAAAAAAAAAAAAAAAAAAGCTGTGGAAGTCAGGTTACATTTTGCCTGGTAACACTTCTCAAGAAAAGAAGAGGCACTAATCTGGAAAAAATCAAAGTCACGTTTTTTTTGATGTCTAGAAGTTCTCATTCCACCTATTTTTCTTGCTGCGACAGCTTCTCTTCCCTACTGAACCCTCGTCAGGGGACGGTCTGATGCTCTCAAGCACGACCACCAGGCACGTCTCCGCAGAGCTGCCTCACTTTGCTCACCCTCAGCGCCTCTGCGGGTGCCTTCTCCACCCTTCACCCGGAGGAAACACATGGTGGCCAATCCCAGAATCTCCTTTTGGCTTCCACGAAAGTGGGATCCAAATCATAAAACTCTCATTGTTGGAACTAGTATTTGGGGCATTTCTTTAACATTGTGTCTGAGGGGGATACAGAGGATGATTCGGTTGGATGGCATCACCGACTCAATGGACACGAGTCAGAGCAAATCCGGGAGATGAAGGACAGGGAAGCCCGGTGTGCTGCAGTCCATGGGGTTGCAGACTCAGACACGACTTAGCAACCGAACCACAGCAATGCTCCTTTCTCCCCCATTGCCCCCTCTGATCAGGAACAAAGGGTGAAGGATTGTGTAATAGTCACTCCTTCCTCACTCACTCCGACTTTAGTATTTAACAATCCATTTTGATGCACAGAACAAACCAATCTCTAAACTGTGAAACTCTCAAATGGACAGGGAGTGAAAGTGAAAGTCGCTCAGTCCTGTCCGACTCTTTGCAACCCCATGGAGTCCATGAGTTCTCTAGGCCAGAATGCTGGAGTGGGCAGCCTTTCCTTCTCCAGAATGGACAGGAAGATGGAACCTAAATCACAAATGGGTGCATATTACATAACATTTGATAGCAATTAGATGGAATCACGGAAAAATAATACTTTCCATGACTATAAACTTAAATCATGCTTATTGAAGAACATATCTTTGTGTTCTACACACAAACATGTAACATATGTGCTTCTCAATATCGTATTATATGTAAAGTGGTGCACCTTTGTTTCTCTCGATGCTATATTGCAAAGGCTTGCTGATGTTACTTCTAGCTTCTGTGAAACTCTCCTTACGCCAGTGCCTCCTGCTGGCTGTGGATTTGGTGGCTGGCTGCTGGCAAGAACTCTGGGCTTGTCCGGTGTCAGGACCAGAAGTTCTCTCTGAACTAAGAGTTGCTTTCGGGAACGCTCTGTTGTGTACTGCAGCTACAGAACTTTGAGGAATTTGCTTCTCTCTGGAGTCTCTAGGCGTGTGAAGCAGTACCTGACCACCTTGGACTGACTTCTCAGCGCCGCCACCCACAGCATCCTTTCTAGCCTGTTGCTTCCAGTGGTAAGTGCTGTGTTGTGCATTTCTCTCAAATCTCCCATGTGTGTACCCAGCAAACACTTTGCATAATGATACAAAACTATATATTCTTACTTACTTTCTCAATTTCATTTTGCTTTGGGGAAATTTTAATTCTAGCTCAGTAATATTACTATAGCTAGTGGTGAGATTTCCTACCCCTTTAAGTGTGCGTCTTTTGTAGTCAACAAGGACTTCGTGATGATTTCAAGAGTGATATTTTACATGGATTTGTCCATATCCCCACATTTATCTTCCCTTGAATTCTCTGCCTATTTCTCATCTTCCTTATGAAGTATTATGTGCAAATGGAATTTCAAGGACACTCATGATTTTTTCAGTTTCCCAAACTATATTTATAAACTTATGCCTATAAATTGCCTGATTTTACAAGTGGTTTATTTTTCAAAATGGTTCCTTAGCACTTTCATGACGGTTTTCATATGTTCTCTGAAGTACCAAGGCCATGGGTCTTTGTTAAATGATCTTGTACTAGGAAATCTAGGGATTTACAAGCCCTTTGTTCTTAACATTTGAGAGAATGAGCAAATTGAGTGACTGAGTAGACACAGTGGAGAAGCATAAATACACAGTCAAATCGTGTGTGTTAGTGGTGAAAGCCGCCAAGCACTTAGGATGCACTTTAGTCAGGTGCAGGAAATGGACCCATGAAAAAGCCTCAGCTCACAGGAGCAGGGGTTTTTGTGCGTCTGGTTCGCTGGGCCAATTTGGACACATGAGAGAGCTGGCCCACGACTGGCTCCCCAGCCAATGTCTGTAAGTGAAGACAGAGTGGCTTAAAGAGTAAAGTTCACCAGAATCCTTCGAAGCAACTCAGCAGTTGTTCTTTCCAGTCACTCCTCTTAGCACCTGTTATTCTATCATCCTTTGAAATGTGGTCTAAATTTGTTTAAAAGGGGAAAAAAAAGTACCCCCTTCCTATGTGGCCAAATAGACCCAGAGTCATCTACAGACATCTGCAGAACAGTCCCTATAGCATTTAAGCATTAATCTCTATCTACACATCCTGCCTTCACATAAGACATTTTTGAAAGGAAAAATAAAAAATATAATAGGAAAATAATTATATCCAGTTTATAAAATATTTCTAGCCTTGTGATACTGTCATATAAAATGGAAATCTATCGCCCCCTTACAGATATGCTGTTCATTTCTAATTAGACTTTTATTGCAAGTAGATATTCTCAGAAATCGCTGTCACATAAGAAATAATTTATTACATAACAGAGCACCCAAAACTACTAATGGTTTCCTATCATTACTATTGAATTAAATCTAAATGCATTAGATTCACTGTCTACACATTGTCTTGATATTCTTATATTCATACATGACAGTTGTCTATAAAAGTCTTGGAAATAAACACTTTTCTAAAGACATGCAAAGTAAAAACTTTGGTCTAAATTATGTTGCTATTAATGCCCCTTCATAAAGAAAAAGTAAAGATAAATTTATTTCTACCAGGTAATTTCTTTTACTTATGTATAAGTCCCTTATATTTGTATTCACATTGAAAATTGCTATAGTAGAGTTTCATTAAATAAAACTAGACAAATGTGTCATTTCTGCATACCTAAATCAGAGTGGGTCATTGAGATAGATGCCCTGAGCAACAACAATGTCAAACAAACAAAAATGACAACAAAACTTATAAGCTTCTACTAAGAAAAAACAAATTGCTTAAGAAGAGATAAAAACAAAGCTAAGCTTCAGCTTTTCCTCTGCACCACAAGATGCTGTAAAATTTTATAGCATCCACAACTTGCCATGATAATGGATTTTGAACCTAGAGTCATGTCTGTCCAAGCAAGAGGAACTAACAAAGACACTCTTAGTTAAACAAAGTCACAGACTCCTGCGTTCCTCTGTGTCTCAGTCCATGTCGGCTTCATTTTCTTCTCGGGCACGTGCTTCCTATCCGAGGCTTTTATGCTTCGCTTTCACTTCACTCTCCCTTGCAACATGCCATGGCTTTTCATGGTGGTGATTCTGGCATCACCTTAAAAGTTAGAGATCCGCTTATCAATATCAGCTCAATTCATCTCAGTGTATCTTAGTTAAAATTTCTGTATCAGGAAGAACAACTGACTCAACTGACATCTGGTGCCTGCCTTTGGTGGCATCAACTGTATGCTCAGCTGTACGGGCAGCTGGTATTGGTATGCACATCCGAGTTAGGAGAAATGGGAGAGGGGGCATTTTATTGTAGATAGGAGTGAAGCAAAGATAAATATATCTACTAAATTGAACTGCTTACAACTTTTGTGGAAGCTTGGTTATAAAATAAAGCCTGGACTTAGGAGTTAGAGAAGTTTGGATTTGCTTGATAACTTATTCCTAATGTCCCTAAGTTCTAGCTTTCAATGATAAAAAATGTCTAACTCCAAGAATTCTGTGAAGAATTATATGATAAAACACATGATGTGCCCAACCCCATGTTTAAAATATGATAGTTAATTAGTGGTAGCTTCCATTCCATACATCAACCAAGTAGTTAATTTTGGCACAAAGGAAGTATCATCTATTATTACATAAGTTACTTTAAGTGACTAAAATGAACAGGTTTGGGGTGGAGGCACTGCTTTTGGATAAAGAAAATATATTGAAAAAAATTTAATCCTCATTGACTGTCGATGTTAATACTCAAATACAGTTCCAATTCACAAAAGTATTTCTATTATTGACCTAGGGAGTCAGGAGCTTCTGAATTAGATAGATAATAGATGATGGCTAGATTAATAGATGATAGCTATTTTTATATGTTTGGTCCATGGCTTTTGAAGCCTTCCCTGATCTTGCCCACTCTAGTCACTAGAATTGTTTTCTCACTGAGAAATCAGTATGTTTCCTCTACTCTTTGATTCCCTTAAGACAGAAAGCTACATTCAACATATGTATGTGCTTCTGGTATTCTACAAGTGCAAAATGATCGTTTTCTCTAATTATCTGAATTTTATTCACATTATCACACCAAATCAACTTTAAAATTGTTAAGAAACATTCTTCGAATTATAAAATCCTCTACCTATCTCACTTTTCTCTGAACTTCCCCAGTCAATTGCCATGTGATTTATTACTTTGTTGTCTTATTTCTCTTGTTATTTTTCATGCATTACTTTTGTCTTCCCAAATATAACATTGGAAAGACAGCTATGTCACACTCAACTTGTATAGCACATAGGTCCTAGTTTAATGTAAAGTCCACCATGGGTATTTAGTAAAGTTCTAGCTATCATTTACTCCATGCTTTCTTTAAATTTTAAACAAAATTTTCAGTAATTAACACTTGATATTTTATTGACAATAATAACATTATGCATACACAATTCATCTTGTAATACAAACATCATGACATCAGTCTTGTAATAACTATATGACCTAGAAATAAGCATATAGGGTTTATTCCTAATGTGTCATAATCTCTGAAATATAATTAGGATAAAAACTCCCCCCAACACTTAACATCCCAAAATAGTTCACAGATTCTTATGTGCTGTATCAAGCTAAACACAATGCTCAGTTCGTTTTACAAAAGAATAAAAATTATTCAGACATAGTGATTCATAGAATTTGCTTAACTAAAAACTATTTTCTCTGTTGAATGTAAAACATAATATGTTATGAAATAGAAACAAATTCGCTAAAGTTAAAATCACAAGAAGAAATTATTGAATAACTCCTTACCCTTTAAGTCAAAAGAGAAATTGCAAGAATTTGAGTGTACTGCATGCACGACAGTGTAGCATCACCTCAAATGAATGATACTATCTTCCCTTAAGAATTGTAATATTGTTCAATAACAAATTATAACCTGTAGGGCAAATATAAATGGAGGTGAAATGTAGAGAAGTATTTTATCAGAAAGTCAACTCCACAGGCTTAATTGATCTATGCTGATTGCTTTTGCCTGTACAATTTACTTCTGCAGATACTAGCATAAACACCAACCCTGTTCTCTCTACCTGCCAACCTCAGCTGACTTCTTTGTTTATACTACTTGCTTTTAGACACTAAAAAGGGAAACTGTACTCCATGAACACCTCTATATATCTTATTAAGCACCTTCTAAAAATAATGCAATCCATTGAGAACACACATCACAATTTCATGTAATTAAAGACATTGTGATAACAGATAAGAGCTTAGACATATAGCACTCAAATCTCTTTGGAACTATTTATTAGGTGACATAACTAACAAGACTGAACGTTCCTAACTCATATGAAAATTTCTATGACAAAGTTGAAATTTTAGTTTTTTAATATGATATAAGATACTTCTTTCAAAATGCTTGTACTTGGGACTTTGTTGGTGGTACCCTGGATAAGAATCTGCCTACCAATGAAGGGCCAAGGGTTCCATCCCTGCTCCAGGAAGACTTACGTGCCACAGAGCAACTAAGCCGGCACATATCACTACTGAACCTACATGCTGCAACTACTGAAGTCTCTCTGCCTAGGGCCCATGCTCTGCAATGAGAGAGGCTGCCTCAGCGAGTAGACTGTACGCTGCAGTGAGGCGCAGCCTCCACTCGCTGCAACCAGAGAAAGCCTACGCACAGCAACCAAGATGCAACACAACCATAAATAAATATTTTTTAGATATATATACTTGATATCTGATTCCTGATCATTAATAAATGAAAACTAATAAATGCTATATTAGATGTGGGTCTTCTATGGTTTATTAAAGTTCTTAGAATAGACCTAGAGAGAAATAGAAGGAAATTAGTCTGAAATATGTGTGATTTTTTTAGAGTGTTTCAAACTATTTTAAGATTCTCTAAGAAGTTTTCAGTTGAAGTATAGTTAATTTACAGTGTTGGATTCGTTTCTGCTGATTAGTCACGTATGTGTATGCTCTGTCACTTTAGTCATGTCTGACTCTTTGCAGCCTCATGGACAGTAACCCACCAGGCTCCTCGGTCCATGGGATTCTCCAGACAAGAATACTACAGTGGGTTGCCATGCCGTTCTCCAGCGAATCCTCCTGACCCAGGAATCAAACCCACATCTCCTGTGTCTCCTGTGTTGCAGGTGGATTCTTTATCCACTGAGCCTCCTGAGAAGCCTGTGGTATAAAATAGACCTTTAGAAATCTGGGAGCCAAAAGTTCCCCATATCCACTAAAGTAAACCAATAATCTCAACAACTGTTGTACCTGACTAGTACAAAAAGCTTTAATTTATAAATAACCATTATTGTGTGTAAGCATGCAATCTTACAATATACTATTTTTGTTCTTTGCACAGAGTTCAAACACCTTGACAAACAGATTGATAGCCCACCTTTTTCCATCTAATTGCTTAATCATTTAAAGTGATCCTTTGGATTACTGACATGGGACACTGAACATCTGAGAAGAATATCCAAGAGGAGAGAAAAATCCCAATCTAATAACCCAGCTAGAAATTTTGTGTACTGAGGTATATTACAGTTTGGGTGCAGTGGTGAAGAATGTGCCTGCCAATGCAGGAGATACGAGAAATGCAGTCTTGATCCCTGGTTTGGGAAGATCCTCTGGAGCAGGAAATAGCAACCCTCCCCAGTATATTTGCCTGGAAATCCCATGGAGGGAGGAACCTGGGAGGTTATAGTCCCCGGGGTCACTAGCAGCAGACGTGACTGAGCAACTGAGTAAAGACACCGTTAAACTTCGTTTCCTTTAAAAAATGACTTCCCACACTCATATCTGTTAAATCCCTCCATATATCTCAAACAAAAATAACACTTATTGTAATCACAATAGTGTGGAACATATGCATTTTTCTTTAGAAATCTTTCACCACATTTTGAATAGTCAGTGAAGGCGTTGCACTTCAACAATGGGTGTTATCTTTGCTCACCTGTGTGGACAGCCAAGTGCTTGCTACTGTGATAACCACCCTCAAGCCTCAGTAGCTTAAAGGGAAAAAAAGCGTTCCTTTCTCAGCAAAGAGTAACCCAACATGAGCACTCCTGCAAGTGAGCTGTGATGCTCTCGTCTAGTTTGAGACTAGCTCAGGGACTCAGCTGATGCAAAATCCTGCATGTTCCGGGCCTGCCTCCTTCAGTGGCATGTTTGCTCTGAGTAAGGAGGTCCCATCTCTTTAATGCCTCTCATGAGACCCCTGTGATCTGGGTTTTGGTCACTGATTGTGGCTTTTTCCTGCAACTCACATTCTCCGCATCACCCGCGGACTTACTTCCGCCTCCTGAACGAGCGACCGTCTCTCAGGCCCCTCTTCTTTCCGGCGTCCCTTCTGTCCGTTACCCCTTCCCAGGGAGCCCCCTCTCCTCGTGGTCCCGCGGGGAGTCCTGTGAGTGCCTCAGCCTGGAAGCCAGCGCTCGGCATCCCCGCAGCGACCCCGGCGAGTGTCCGCAGGACCGCGCCCTCAGCGCGCGGTCAGAGCCCCGCGGCCCAGGCTATTCGGCAGCTGCCGCCCTGCCGCTGGGCGGTGGGCGTGAAGGATGGGGAGCTGGAGGCGCGGGCTCCGTCCCACGCCCCTTTCAATCCCGGACGCAGCGCACCACCCCATCCGCAGGCACCAGCACGGAAACGGCAGTGAGGGGGGAAACCCGCTCCGCACCGTCGCCCGCAGGCGAGGGCCCCGATGGGCTTCCTTCCCGCGGTGAACCGGAAGATACCGCAGAAGCAGCGGGCAGCGCGTGTCACTGGTCGATAATCTCTGCTTCGGGCTGTGCGGCCGGCCGGCGGGGCCCGCGGAGGGCTCGCCCCGCTGCCGGCCCGGCTTCCCGCTGCGGAGGCGGCCGCCTCGCAGAGCCGGCCCGGGCGTGTGGCTCCAGGGCTCCCGCGCAGGAGGGGCGGCGGCGGGGTCGGTCGGCACGTGGGCTCTCCCGGGGTCGGGATCGAACCTGTGTCTCCTATGTTGGCGGGTGGATTTTTTTTTTTTTTTTAAACCCCTGAGCACCAGGGAAGCCCTATATGTCACTTTTTAAGGTTAATTCTAAACGAAAATGGAAGCAAGGAATGCTATTCATTTTTTTTAAGGATATGAAAACTAGAATGGCTTACATAAACATTTAGAACTAACCTTCATTTTAAGAGTTGTATATAAAACTAAAATGTCAAAGGCAAACGGGGCACATTCTGACAAAATTTAATGGGCAAGCCATAGCTTAATGTGTATAAAGTTCTTATAAAACACCAGAAACACTTACGCATATTAGACATTTCTTTAAAAAAGAAAAAATTACACACTAATTTCTTTTTTTTTACATAAAGGTACATCTTCTGGGGTAGTAAAAATCCCCAGGGATTCTGATTCCCAGAGATCATCTTCCCTGATCCAAAAAGCAGGGAAAAAAGATAATAATGGCAGAAGTATAGTAAGGTAACCACTTCCAGAAAGCAATATGCCCATATGCATCAAGACACTTAAAAATATGTATACCTTTTTATTCTGGATTTCCAAATGGAGGAATTTATTCTTAGTAAACAATTGAGGTTGAGTTTGAAAATAAACATATAAATCACATGTTACAGTAGTACTTATTATAATGCAAACTGGGAAACAACTAAATATTCAGAAATAGGTACATGATTAAATAAATAAAATTTAGTGCATAATATGAGAAAATATTGCTCAGTACTTAAGAAGATACTTAGTGACCTAAAGAATTGTTTTTCATATTTAGGCAGGGACTCACATCATTTTTCTCCTTTATGGTATCCGCCTCTGCTTCAGTCACTGAAGCTGCCTGAAAACTCTATGCCATGGCAGAGTTTGCTGCTGATCCGGAGAGGGGCCCAGTTCATGTGCAGTGTTCAGAGCTCAGGCAAAAGGCAGTGAGGGTAGACGGGCCCACCATCCCTTTCCCCTGCTCCATAAACTGTCTCTGTTCACTCCAAAATGTTGACCTCTGAAAGAAAAAAATTCCAGAAGAGATGTAGCCTATTTCTATATTTTGGTATGCCACAATCCCTCTCAAAATAGAGCCGGGTGCCTGTTCAGTGTATTTGATGGAAAGGATAGAATGTAGAGAAAAGGGGGAAAAAAGATAATATCCAAAAATATTGTTATCCATATTTAAAAGTTTTTCCCAGAACCAAGATCACATAAACATTCATCTTCTTTTTCTATTTTTATGGCATTAATGAAATTAACTATAAAGTGATATTTTTGACATATCATGAGAAAGTCATCTAATTTATTTTTTGACAAAATCAGCTTTCCAGTACTATACATTAAATAATAATGTTTTCATTAATTTGAAATGCCGAATCTAACATATACTAAAAATGCCTAGTATAAGCCACAGTATATATAGTCATAAATTTTAATTTTGTTTCATCGATCTGTTTATTATTTCTATATAGCATTGATTAGCAATTGCTTATGATATGCTTTCCTAATAATTATTATAACTTGACATAATCATACATTTTTAAAATTACTTAGCCATAGGAAAGAATGAAATCTTCTTTTTTCCTTTGGATTTCAGAAAGGATATATGCAACCATTGTTCACAGCAGCATATTTACAATAGCCGAAACACGGAAGCACCCTATATGTCCCTCAACAGATGAATGGATAAAGAAGATTTTGTATATGTACATCACATAGTACTACTCAGTCATAAATATGAATGAAATTTTGTTATTTTCAGAAATACAGATGGACCTAGATGACCTTATGCTAAGTGAAATAAGACAGGCAGAGAAAAATAAATACTGTATGTTTTCACTTATATGTGGAATCTAAAAATTAAGACAAATGAATGAGTATAACAAAGAGAAACAAACTCAGGTAGAGAGAACAAACTAGTGGTTATCAGTCGGGAGAGAGGTAGGGAGACGAGCAGATGCGAGAAGGAGATTCAGTATGTAATAAATAAAACAAATGTGATGCAGCGGTATAATGTACAGCAAAGGGAGCACAGTCTATATAATAACTGCAGATGGCGCATAAGCTATAAAATATCCAGCACTCTGTTGTATACTCAAGGTTGATATAACACTGTGAACCAACTGTGCTTCAGCTTAAAAAGAAAGGGAATGAAGTGCCGACATTTGTGACAACATGGATGGACCTGGAAAGTATTGTGTTTAATGAAATAGTAGATGGAAAAAGACAAATATTGTGTTTTTACTTGTATGTAGAATCTAAAAAGCAAAACAGACAAATATAGCAGAACAGAAAAACCAAAAAGACACAGATACAGAGAAGACACTCGTGGCTGCCAAAGGTGAGAAGGATGAAGGGAATGAGCGAAGTGGATTAAGACATACAAACTCAGGTAAGTCTCAGAGATGTACTGCACAGCACAAGGAATATAGCCAACAATATTGCGAAAACTTCGTAAGACGCTTAATCTATAAAAATATTTCATCATTATGTTGCACACCTGAAACTAATATAATATTGTAAGTCAACTATATTTCAATAAAAGGAAAATGTTTGTTAATGTTAATGACAAATAAGATTATATTTTTTGCTCATCAAATTTTTAAAGCAAGAATATTTTCTTAGAAAGAATTTGAGATATACTGTTTCATTACCATCGTTAGCATCATTAATGCTATCTATCTTTGATGAGTATTAATCTTTAGTTTTAATATGTATTTCAATTGATATAACATTATCGAGAACACAAGAAATGTTTTCTTTTCCTTCTTTTCTGTCTTTCATTCAACCTTTCCTGGGAAAATATACTCTCCTTTTAAATCTGTAGAGTTTATTCATTTCCAAGCAGGGCATCTGTGACGGCTTTTCTGAAACCCTAGCAAGGGGATTCATTCATTTAGATGCAGGTCTTTCAGAATAGCCGCATTTGCCTGGGGTTGCCAATGGTCTGAATTATAATTCCTTCTCACTGGGAATGGCCTGAAACTTTAACCATTAAACTAAGCTTGAGGGTCTCAGAGAATCAGCTAGATTGGTCAAGTCCTATTCAATAATCCACTTAGGCAGACAGCTTCCCAGCACTACTCGGGATGAGGGCAATTCTGTAAGCAGTTTCCCTGCGTAAGGCAGCGCTCACAGTTGAACCCCTGCCTCTTGACACCACTCACCTGCTGCTGGCGCGTCCTTTGAAAAGATGTGAAAATCACTTTAAAAGGAAAACCATACACGTTACCCAGTGGTGGCATGACTATAATCTGATTTTTTTCTCTTTAAAAAAAATTTATTTATTTTTTATCTTTTACAACTTTTTACTTTGCATTGGGGCATAGTTGATTAGCAAACAATATCATGATAGTTTCAAATGACCAGCAAGGGGACCCAGCCATATGTAGATAGATACGTACCCATTTTCCCCCAAACTCCTCTCCCATCCAAGCTGCCACGTAACTGAGCAGAGTTGTATGTGCTATGAAGTAGGTCCTTTGTTGGCTATCCATTTTAAATATAGCAATGTGTACCTGCCCATCTAATTTTAACCTAATTTTTATATACTCAGCTAAAAATCCCAATCTTGCTTCTATCTTCCAAACTCTAGTTCATAATAAAAAAGTGGGAAAAAAAAGTGAAATGAAAGTGTTAGCCGCTCAGTCATGTCTGACTCTTTGCAACCCCATGAACTGTAGCCCAGCTCTGTTCGTGGAATTCACCAGGCAAGAACACTGGAGTGGATAGCTTTTCCCTTCTGCAGGGGATCTTCTTGACCCAGGGGTTGAACCTGGGTCTCCTCCATTGCAGGCAGATTCTTTACCATCTGAGCCACCAGGGAAACCCAGATCATAATAACTGTCTACTAAATAAAGTTTGCCTGCTAAACGAGCATCGCTGTGCAGATCTGTACCAACTAGGAGAGAGTTAGAGGACACAGGGGCTTCGCAGGCGGCACTAGTGGTAAAGAACCCGCCTGCTAATGCAGGAGACGTAAGGGATGCAGGTGTGACCCCTGGGCTGGGAAGATCCCTGGAGGAGGACACGGCAACCCACTCCAGTGTCCTTGCCAGAAAGTCCCATGACAGAGGAGCCTGGTGGGCTGCAGGGCCGGCGTCTCACACAGTCAGACACGATGGGAGCGACTGACGCTCGCAGAGGCCACAGCTCTTAGCATGGCCCTAAGCACTTTAGCTGCATTTATGGTGAGTGTTCTAACTGGGAGGCAGTGTTAACACCACCTCCCCATTTTAGAGATGAATAAAAGTTTAAATAATTTGTCATGGTCACATGCAAATATTTTGTGGATCTGACAATGGAATGCTAATCTTTGTGATTGTAAATGCATAAATATTCCAAGGTTTAAATATTCAGCCAAATATTTCCAGAAGGTGACATTTAAATACCCTGCCTCTGAACTGCATTTGATTTCAATCATCTCAGAAAAATAAATTTCAGAACCCTTTTTTAAATGCCTCTTTCTTTCTCAGTGGCCTTTACCAATACTTTTAAGTTTTAAAGATCTTTCTAATATTCAATCCCAAATGTTCCTGGTGAATTTTAAACCTACTCCATTTTTAAAGGGTATCAAATAGCTGCTTGCCAACAAGCATTTGTCTACAGGTAGCTAGACTACAGCATAATCCAACCTCAAGCTAATATTATTCCAGAAAAACATTCTGGAGAAGTAAGCTCAAATTAACACTGTTCCCCTTCCTTTTACAGGGAATGTAGTCAATAATATTATAACTTTGCAAGGCACATAATCCATAAAAAATATTCCATCACTATGTCATACACCTGAAACTGGTATAATTGTAAGTCAACTATAATTCAGTAAAAAGAAAATGAATAATACAAACTTAAAGCCACATTTTCAAGACTAGCTCATTAAATTTGTGATTTTTCTCACAGACAAACCTTTAAGGTCACATACAGAATATGATGTTTCAGAGGTCTTGTCTCCCTGGAGTGTCAAAAGCTAAGAGTGAAAGAGAGATTAACTACCAATGCTTGCAAGATCTAATTTTGTTTACAATTTAAAACAGGTTATGATATCTGCAACCAGGGCCACTTATGAGATAACTTACTGTCTTAATTACTGTCATACTGGGAAATAAATTACTGATTAAGAATAATAAGGTAGAAAAAGAAAATAAGGAAAAATCAGATTGAATAAAGCAGTCTAAAGTTATTGCCACCACAGTCCCACTGCAGCTAGAACAAAAATCACATTACAGAAAGTTAATCAGGATGAAAAAGCAGAAAGTTATGACCCAGATGAAGGGACCAGATGAAGTCATTGCCCAATAGTTGGCTGTCTCTACAGCTTGACTGAAGCATAAGATGTTAGACTGTCTGAACCGTGGTAGAACATCTGTGTCGTCGTTGGTCATCACTCTGTTAAGAGTCACAGAAGGATATGCTGCTGCAAGCATTTGGCCTCATGGTTGAACACATTGTGATCTTGGGAGGGCCATGCATTCCCCTTCATTAATGTAGTAACTTTTTGGCAAATACGAGCATTTTTCTTTTTTAATGTCATCTTCCTCTATTCACTTCTTTCCCATTTTAAGCCCTGCCTTACTTAAGCCATGCTCTTCATTTACAATCTATTGCTATGGCACCCTAATCTGATTTAGAACTTGCAATCACATCCCACCCTTGTGTTTTTAAACCAACTGTAATATTCCTGGAACCACATCATCAGTGGTTCTTTCCATCTGTGATCTGCTTTAGCCTTGATTTGATCTCTAGCAGGCTCCAAACACCTGCCGCCAAGACTCCTACTTTGGATGCATTTTGATTCAGTTTCTTCAAGATAGTCTCAATCATCAATTTTTTTCCAACGGATTTTAACTTCAGTTATTTCTAATTCCTTGAGTCTATTGCTTCTTTTAGCAGGATCCCATACTCCACATCCAGTTCTATAAAACTGGGACATTTGAATTAGTTCCACATTCCAGTCAGGTTGCCTCCAACCTACATTCTCCCTGCAATCTTCCCTGTGCATTATCACTAGATTGAATCTTTTCTAAGTCCCACTTTTCACAAAACATCTTCCTACTGAGGCATTAAAGTATTTACCATTATATCCCTCCAAATCCATTTGCCATGCATTTTGCATCAGTCAGTTTATATGTCTCTCTCTTAGACAGAGACAGAGAGATTTGTTGCAAAAAAAAATTAGCTAATGTGATTGTGGGACTGGCTAAGTTAGAAATCTGGAATCAGCCATCAAGAAGAGCAGGCAGGGGCTCTCAGGCATGAGTTGAAGCTTCTATTCAGAGACAGAATTCCCCCTTCCTCTGTCAAGCAGTAGTTCTACTCCAGAAGTCTTTCAAAAAATTAAATCAGGCCTGCCCAGATTATCTTTGATAATCCTCTTTACTAACTGTAAACTATTTAAAATCTTCAATCACATCTAAAACACACCTTCACAGCAACACCAAGATCAGTGTTCAACTGAATTACTGTAGACTATAAACTGGCCATTGATAGATAAAACAGACCATCACATGTTACAAATTGAATGAATGAATAAATTAAATACCCATGTACTCATGCTGCACATGTGTTCAGTCGTGTCCAACTCCTTGCCATGAACTGTAGCCCACTAGGCTCCTCTGTCCAAAGGATTTTCCAGGAGAGTTGCCATTTCTTTCTTCAGGGGATCTTCCTGACCTAGGGATCAAACCTGTGTCTCCTACATTGGCAGGCAGATTCTTTACCACTGAACCTGAGCCCTCCTTAAGGTTATTCACCTTAAGGTTATGTACTCATTAGCCTATTAATTTTGTTGTTGTTCAGTCACTCAGTTGTGTCCGACTCTTTGCAACCCCATAGACTGCAGCACACCAGGCTTCCTTGTCCTTCATTATCTCCTGGATGCTCAAAATCATGTCCATTTAGTTGATGATGCCATCCAACCATCTCATCCTCCGTTACCTCCTTCTCCTCCTGCCCTCAATCTTTCCCAGCATCAGGGTTTTTTCAAATGAGTGACCTCTTCACATCCAGTGGCCAAAGTATCGGAGCTTCAGTTTCAACATCAGTCCTTCCAATGAACACCCAGGACTGATCTCCTTTAGGATGGACTGGTTGGATCTCCTTGCAGTCCAAGGGACTCTCAAGAGTCTTCTCCAACACCACAGTTCAAAAGTTTCAATTCTTTGGTGCTCAGCCTCCTTTATAGTCCAACTCTCACATCCACACATGACCACTGGAAAAACCATAGCCTTAACAATGCAGACATTTACCTGCAAAGTGATGTCTCTGCTTTTTATTACACTGTCTAGGTTTGTCATAGCTTTCCTTCATGTCTGCAATCACTATCCACAGTGATTTTGGAGCCCAAGAAAATAAAGTCTATCACTGTTTCAACTTCCCCCCTCCCCCAACTATTCACCATAAAGTGTTGGGACCAGATGCCATGATCTTAGTTTTTGTATGCTGAGTTTTAAGCTAACTTTTTCACTCTCCTCCTTCACACTCATCAAGAGGCTCTTCAGTTTCTCTTTGCTTTCTGCCATTAGAGTGGTGTCATCTGTGTACCTGGGGCTGTTGATATTTCTCTCAGCAATCTCAGTTCCAGCTTGTGCGTCGTCCACCCTGCATTTTGCAGGGTCACAATATACAGCCTTGAGGCACTCCTTTCTCAGTTTTGAACCAGTCTGTTTTTCCATGTCTGGCTCTAACTGTTGCTTCTTGTCCTGCATACAGGTTTCTCAGGAGCTAGGTAAGGTGGTCTGTAATTCCCATTTTTTAAATACTTTTCCACAATCTGTTGTGATCCACACAGTTAAAAGCTTTAGTGTAGTCAGTGAAATAGACGTAGAATTTTTTTAATTCCCTTGCTTTTTCTATGATGCCATGACTGCTGGCAATCTAACCTCTGGTTCCTCTCCCTTTTCTCTGCCTGGTTTGTACAGCTGTAAGTTCTCAGTTCACGTACTGCAGCCTGCTGAAGCCTAGCTTGAGGGATTTTGAACATTTCCTTGCCAGCATGAGAAACGAGCTCAACTGTACGTAGCTTAAACATTCTTTGTCATTGCCTTTCTTTGGGATTGAAATAAAAACACATGACCATATTGGCCCTTGTCACACAAAGAGAATGAATTCAGAAACTAGTCTACTTTAATTAAAATATTATCCGGATGGCAAAGTGAGCAGAAATAGGTGGAGAGATCAAAACATTCTATGGTGTTCAGCGCAGTTGCCTCTTGTTGGGTGGAATCTGCTTGGACTGCGTCTGCTTTCATCTCACTCCTTCCATATATAGTTCCTCTTTCCTTTCCTGCCCTTCCCACTGGAAATGCCCGCTCCTCCAGGGAGCTGCCCTGCTCTCCTGAGAAGTGCCTTGTCTGCAGTCCTTCCCTTGCGTCCTCAGCTCTGATACATTTCTGCTGCTTTGCTTCCACACAACTCTTTTTATTATTCTTTTTTTCTTTTTTTTTTCATTTATTTATATTAGTTGGAGGCTAATTACTTTACAATATTGTAGTGGGTTTTGCCACACATTGATATGAATCAGCCATGGATTTACATGTGTTCCCCATCCCGAACCGACGACTCTTCATTGCAAGACCCAGCTTGGGCCCTGACCCCTCCCTCGGATTGCTTACCTGCCTCTCTGGAGCCACGCTTTGTTCCCGCTGTTGTTGCTGGGAGCTATTCACGAGTATCAGATTGAGGAATAATTCCCTGAAGGCGTTACAAATGATACTTGCTTTTCAAATCTTTTTTCCTTTTGTTCAGTTATTCAGCGAAGCACTGTGCTCAATGTTAAGTATCGTGGATTTGATGCTCTTAAAGCAAGAAAAGCAACTTACATCTTATTATTCCTGCCAAGATATAATGGTCTTTGTGGTATATTTTTCAAATAGCTAGGCCCTAATTTACCACTAAGTTGTTTTACAACATTAAACTTTTAGCTATTTGTCAGGAATCGACTATGTCTTTTCTATTGAAAAATGTTACTAAATGTCAGTTAATTTCCTGAAATAGGCTCAAAAAATTTTCAAAGTAGACAATTCAGTGAGTTAGGCTCATTATATTATAAATAATTTGAGTTTTTCCCAGTAAATTCTACTGAAAATATAAGCCTTATTTGTAGCACAAGTTTCACCTTGGCACACTAGGAACTCATCTTCCTTCCTGGGAAAGGCACTGGATTGCAATATGCACATTTTGTAGTTGCAGATTTCATCCACTGAATGTTTATGTAAAACATGGACACAATCCATGTATTTTCTAAATGAATAATTAAATTAATAAATAAACAGATATATTTTCCCTAAGTACTATGCCAGAGGAGAAGTGTTAAAAACCACCTCTCTTGCTATGAAGCAGCAAGAACCACAGAGAATATTGGATCACATCCTCTCACGGAACACTTTCCTTTTACTAAAATAAATTTTTGAAAACTCTAACCTTTCCTTGACATTGTATGGATAAACCAGGCCATTAAAGATTAGGTGCTGGTGTGATGGAAGCTGTCTATATTTAAATAGTTTGTTCAAATTAAGACTAGAATTAAGGATTCTACCAGGAGAGTTGACCCTGTCTGTCCTTCCAAAAATCTCAAATCTTTCTCTGTTCCCTTTCTGGATAAAGTGAATAAAAAGTGCAGAGCTCTTAAAAAATATACACTCAACTGAAGAAAGATGAGAGAGAAAGCAAGATGAAGTTCCCTCGCCTCGTGCTGGGGGAGGAGATGTCTGCCTTTTACATATAAAACCCTGAGACTAATTACATTAAATGCATCTTCAGTAATGTCATTTAATAACTTTTCCAAGATACTTATGAGTAATTTTAATACATACCTTTTAACCTACACCTTACGTTCTATTATACATAATTATTCTACTTGCTTATTACACCCTTTAAATTACAATGATTAATCATACACATTGCATAATTAAATTGTGAAAAAGGATTAATCATCATTATATTATTGTTTAATTATGCTACATATTTCATTTTAACTAGAAAATGTAAAGCACTTTAACTCATAGGCTAAACACACAGTTATATAATTAGCCTGGATTTTATTGTAGGGAAAGAAAAATAAGGTCCACAATAAGTGACTTATTGGAGGTGAAACAAGAATATGTTTTGCCCTTGGTCTGAACCAAAAATAGTGTCGAATTCAGAACTTTCAGCCTTTTTTCAGGAAACCAAACCAAAGAAAACAAAAAGGTTTTCTCCTTATTAAGCAATATCTTGACTCTTATTAAAGAACACTTGCGGTTCTCATCCCGAATCATGTGGTTCCTATGGGGTTTCTGAGAACGCGGCCCGCGAGTATGTCAGTTAACCAGCTACCGGCAGTGAGTCTGGCTTGGCACCGTCGTCCCAGCCCAGCCTCTGACCCTACGCATCCCAGAGCATCCTGGGGTGAGTGGGTCCAGGCTGTTTCACTTCTTAAAGCGCCTCCACACCAGTGTTTTCACCAGATGGTGGTACCGTAGACTTGTGACCCAGGACATAAATAAACCATCTTTTGTATTTATTTATTTTATACTTATATATACTTATTTATAATATTAAATAGACAGATGGGAGGAAAGTAACAGTGGGAATTATTTTAAATAGCAAGGCAGATTTTTCTACTTTGTAAGGAAGTAGTTAAATTCCTTCTTGAGAATATTACTAATCCACAGAAAAGATGAAATAATGCCGTTTGCAGCAACATAGACAGACCTAGAGATTATCATACTGAGTGAACTAAGTCAGAAAGAGGAAGACAAATACCATATGATATCACTTGTATGTGGAATCTAAAATATGACACAAATGGACGTTGGTAAAGAATCCGTCTCCAATGCAGGAGACCCTGGTCTGATTCCTGGGTCAGGAAGGCTACCCACCCCAGTATTCTTGGCTTCCCTGGGGCTCAGCTGGTAAAGAATCCACCTGCAACTCGGGAGACCTGGGTTCAGTCCTTGGGTCAGGAAGATCCCCTGGAGAAGGGAAAGGCTACCCACTCCACTATTCTGGCCTGGAGAATCCCACGGGCTGTATAGTCCATGGGGTCGCGAAGAGTCGAACACGACTTTCACTTCCACAAAGCAGAAACAGACCTGCAAACACAGAGAACGGGCTGTGGTTATCAAGGAGAGGGGGCTGGGGGAGGGGGTGAATTGAGCGTTTGGGATTAGCAAATGCAAGCTATTATTATAGACTGGGTAAACAGGACCTACTCTGTAGCATGGAGACGTAGACTCAATAGCCTGTAATAAACCATAACGGAAAAGAATATGAATATATATATATATAACTGAATCACTTTGCTGTACAGAAGAAATTAATGCAATACTATAAATCGACTATACTTCAATAATACAAATTTTTAAAAAATTCTCTCTTGAGTAAATTTCTCCTGGTTTAGTTAAGTCCATTGATGGGATTTTTTTTTTTAATAAAAATTAAGGCTCAGCTTTTACCAGAAAAGCACAAGAAACAAAAGAACGCTGACAACGATAACAAAATTGGTCTCTGTTTTAATCTCTTGTATGGAGTAACATTCGTAATTCCTGAGAGAGAAGGCCCCGCTGCTGAAGGTCAGATCACACTACCGCCGGCACACAGGTTTAGCGCTGAGAGGAAGGGAGGACGTTCAGCTGAGCGAGTTGTCAAGAACTCCTCCCATTTCTGTCGATTGTAGGTACAGCACCTGGATTACTTTCTCCAACATAGCATCAATGAGTGGAGAGTATTCCTAAAGGTAGATTGGAAAGGTGTTAGAAAGGAGAAATAGATGCTGAACAGGAAAAATAAAAATAGACTCCACCGGAGGCTAATCAACACACCCGGATTTTGTCTTTTTAATGCTTTGGAATCTGGGACTTCCCAGGCGACTCCAGAGGTAAAGAACCCGCCTACCAATGCAGAAGACTTAAAAGAGACCTGGGTTCAGTCCCTCGGTGGGGAAGATCCTCTGGAGGAGGACGTGGCAACCCACTCCAGTACTCTTGCCTGGAGAATCCCACGGACAGAGGAGCCTGGCGGGCTGCAGTCCATGGGGTCGCACAGAGTTGGACACGACTGAAGTGACTTAGCATGCACCTGAATAAGGTGACCATCATTTTTAAAATTCTACATTTACATTTCGAGTGGGTGTCTCTGTGTGTGTGCATGCGTGTGTGCACGTATGTGTTTTATATGAAAACTTCCAAATTGGAAAGACACAGCTCAGTTATTCCTCACAGTATGACTTTCTTAATAAAGGAACATGGGGAAAACCCAGCTAATATATTTTTATTTGAAAAGAAACTGTGAAAACCAAGGATCGTATGTAAGGCAAAGAAACAACGCTTGAAATTATTTTCAAATAACAGATTTCCTAAAGTGAGTATTTTTAAAAAGATAATGAGTATCTTTACTATACAAACATGCTCTCACAGTGTGTCCCTTTTAGATTCTTGACTGTATATCATAGACCCAGGAAATCATCCTTCTATTTGATGTTTACGGATCCGGCATCTTATTGCAGATACCATCGTTACAGTGCCAAGTGTTGGGCACAAAATTGCAGGCTTTAAAATGCAGCAAATTGGTATGCTGGTTTTTAGGGCACTCAGCCACATTTGCACCAGTTCACATATTTGTTTATGAAGAAATGGCTGTCTGTAAGGGAAGGTGGTATAGACCATTAATTATAGATGGGAGTCAGGAGATGAGGGAACAGGTGATTATTTATAGAATCCTGTTCCTTACCAGAATGCTGTACAGTGCAAGAGCGAATAAAACTGCTCTAAAAACTGTGAACCCAAGAGGTAATTTACATTTTATTAGGTGGAAGAGCTTGGAAATTGTTTGTTGCAGAAGATTAAAAAGAGGGGAAATAAAGAGAGAGAAAGAAACGGAAGCTTGAATTAAAAATGAGATTCATGATTTTCCTTTTGATCCACAGAATAACAACTGTCTGTACTGCATTATAACTTCATATGATTTCCCATCAGGTTGTCTGAAAATTGCCTCTTTAAATGTGATGATGCCGAAAAATGGTGACTAAAAAAAGGATTTATTTTTTTTTAACATTACTGTCTCCTGCAGCATTTTACTAATGAGATACACAATAAAATTATATCACTCATGCATTATTTAACATCATACCCCTGGATTTCCATCTCTTGATTTTAGATGACTCACATGCCTGCAAACAGAGCGGCCACAGGCATTTTAGGTTTTGAATATAAATCACCTATACAATTTAAGAATGTTATTTTAAATAAAAGACTCAACTCTCTGCCTTGATTATGTGTGAAAGAGAATTTTTTTTCATAATTATAACTTCATTTGCATTTTGCAATATTTCATTTTTATTGAGTGCCCATTGGTACAAGGTGCCATGATAGAGATATATGATATTGTTTAATTTAATTAAGAAATAATGACTCCTAGCAGCATATTCTATACCTCCCATGCAGGCAATTGACAGAAATATTTTGGTAATTTGCTGGCATAAATTATTTACAGAGATAAGTTATCCATTTTACATTGCAAATGACACAGGACTTTGATATTTGAGTTGCAGAGTTAAGTGTACATTTATGGGCCCAAACCATGCATTTGCATAAGGAGGTTTATACAGCGGTGTGCTGGAGTTGGCTTATTTTGGCCCAAGGGAACTGTGCTAAGCATCCTTTTCAAATCCACATTCAATAATGCCAAGTTGCTGGTTGGAAACTGGCCATAGTGGAAATATTTACACCAGAGAAATGATAAACACACAAAAATAGTGGTTTTTATTTTGCTTTGTCCTTGAGGCCTCAGCAGTACAGACTCCATCTGCAATGCAGGAGCCACAAAAAACATGGGTTCGATTCCTCATTGGAAACATCCCCTGGAGGAGGAAATGGCAACCCACTCCAGTATTCTTGCCTGGAGAACCCCATGAATAGAGGAGCCTGGTGGGCTACAGTCCGTGGACTTGCAAAGAATTTTACACAACAGCATGCACAAGCATCTTTGTTGTTTTTAGAGGGCCAGTTGTCAAACATCCACCAGCACATCGCTGGATTTATGCAATGTTTCAGAATCACAAATGCAAATAACGTGCTATCCTGAAAGAGCAATGATATTTTTGGAAGATTTTTAATGTTGAGGTAAATGTATTAAAATAATGCTGTAGTAATAGTCACCGTTATATTATATTTGGCACTTACTTTGAAATAATCCAACTCTCCCTTACAAAAACTGAGTTGGTGAGAGGATAGAGAATAGATAAAACAAAATTAGTAAAAAAATTAAAACTTTTTAAATTTGGAAATTGGTATACAGGTTTCTTAGTATTTTTACATTTGTGAAGCTTTCCATAAAATGATGTTAAAGATAACTATCAACAAGAAAATATACATATGCATGTATATGTATATTCTCTTACATGTGCATGTGCGTATATATATTTAGTTTTTCAAGAAATATGTATATATGAACTGACAGATAAGTAACATTATTAGACCACATGTACATACACAGCTCTTGTTCTAGACATTCAGTTACATTCTTAATATGTTTCTGTATCAGGAAGCTATGGCTTATAATTTTTAAAAACAATCTTTAACTGACCTCAGATATTTCCTTAACTGTGATTCTAGTTGCAACAGGGCATGAAAAGTAGGGAACTAAATTATCTTCCTAAGTAAATTTATGACAAAATCACAAGGGTTACAGTCTACTGTACCTCAGTAGCGGTACTGAGGGCGTGTGCAGTTCAGGTCCCTTGCACACCAGTGAGTGCAGCCATTTTGTTTGTAAATGAAAACAAACAAGCAAAGCAAAATGAAAGGAAAAGGGACAAGGAACTTTTTCAGAGTTAGTTAACCAAGTTCTTTCTACCCAAAGGCCCAAGTCAGTATCACCCAGGGTCTCACCAGAAAGTCTGAATCTCAGCTCCTACCCCAGGACTTCTGAGGTAGAAACTGTCGTTTAACAAGACCCCCAGGTGATTTGGACTTCCTAGGTGGTGCTAGTGATAAAAAACCCACCTGCCAAGGTCGGAGACATAAGAGAAAGATGCTTGATCCCTGGGTGGGGAAGATCCCCTGGAGGAGGCATGGCAAGCCACTCCAGTACTCTTGCCCGGAGAATCCCATGGACGGAGGAGCCTGGCGGGCTACGGTCCATAAGGTCGCAAAGAGTCGGACAGGACGGACGAGACTTGGCATGGAGGCACCAGGGAATTTATAAGATGCTTAATAAAAGCTGAGAGGCACCAGACTAGACAGGAACAAAGCCTGGCGCTGTCTGGCCCCCACTTCACTAAGCCCCACTCCCCAGCGGGTGAATGAAGCTCTTCCTGCTGACCCTCAAGGCAGGTAGGCGTCCCCCGCGCTGTCTGCATTTTCCCCGGCCAAGGTTCCGCCTGAGGATGCACACACACACTACAGAGGCACCGAAGGACTTCTGCCAGGTGTCGCCTCCTTCCTGCAACCCTGGATCGGCCATTTCATTAAAGAAAAGTGCTGATATTCTGAAACGTAAGTTATCAGACACAAGAAGACTCCGCAAGAAGTGCGGTGTGGTCCACCAGGACGCCGATAAAGACATCTGCTTTCTGTACGACAGGCTTCCCTGCCTGGCCTACCCAGGCAGTAAAGAATCTGCCTGCAATGCAGGAGATCCAGGTTCAATCCTTGGAAGGGATTGAACCCACTCCAGTATTCTTGCCTGGAAAATTCCATGGACAGATTCTGTGTAACAGAGAGTCACACAAATTCATGAAGATTCATACAGCAATGAGTTTGAGAAGGACTGAAAACACTGGGCTAACCATCCTGGACTTCCTAAATGAGCGTGCAATCTTTCCTCCGACCTCGGCAGCACTTTATTTGAAGGAAAGCTGCATGTGGAGCGCATGTGGCATCAAGAGCAGCTCCGCGTCTCAGACAGAGCCTCTGTGGCCACGCGACGGCGGGAGCTGCCGCAGGGTAAACCACTTACCCTGCACCAACCCTAATAGAGGAACAATTTATGGAAGCCAAGAAATGGTAACTGAACAGTGAATCACTTAGACTGGGGGATAAAATATATGGGGTTTGATCACTAGAAAGCAAACAAAAGATTGATAAGAGCTTAGGAGGACTCGAGTACCTTGAAACTTAAAGTCACTTAAAAACAAAACAAGAAAACCTTTCATGACAGTAGGACCATGAAAACACAGTGGAGTGAGAAGCTGAAGGAGGTCATCAAACTCTAGAGCAAGGCCTGGCTGGCTAGCGGTATTTGTCTTAGTACAACTCTCTCACTAAGTAAGGTACTGGGCTAGAGAACAATAGTACAGTTTTAAACAAGAGTCTTTAAATGCTGTTTTCCCCCTTAGCCGTGATATCATTTCAGTGTTTGGGAAACACTAGTGTGGTGATGTTCTCTGCGTCCTCAGTCATGTCCAGTTCTTTATGACCCCATGGACTGTAGCCCACCAGGCTCCTCTGTCCATGGGATTCTCCAGGCAAGAGTATTGCACCGGGTAGCCATTTCCTCCTCCAAAGGCTCTTCCTGACCCAGGGATTGAACCCGCGTCTCCTGCGCTGGCAGGCAGATCCTTTACCACTGAGTCACTCGGGAAGCCAATATGGTGAGCGTTAGTTAATTACCTAAAGAAGCTGTTCAGGCTACATTTGAAGAGATGTTTAATGAGAGACAGGAGTCACGCCTGATCATCAGCCCAATAGAAATTGGTACAGAATTAAACACAAACCTGACTGCAATGCTGGAAGGACCTTCTGGTCAAACAGTATTAGTGCATTTATGTCAAACTAAACAGTGTGACAAGGGCTTCCCAGGCGGCACAGTGGTAAAGAATCCTGCCAATGCAGGAGACATAGGTTTGACCCCTGGGTCAGGAAGATCCCCTGGAGAAGGAAATGGCAACCCACTCCAGTATTCTTGCTTGGAAAATTCCATGAACAGAGGAGCCTGGCAGGTTACGATCCTAGGGTCTCAAAAGAATCAAACACAACTGAGTGCATACACACACAACTAGTGTGACCACGTTCAGAGAAGAGTGAATAACACAGCAATCAAGTGAGTTAGGGTCTGCCGTCATACATATTTGTCACCGAAAATACATTTCTTTTGTTTAAGAGACATCTTTATTGCTGTTTGAAAACAGAACTATTTAGAAACTTTAAGTTTTGTTCATTTGTAAAGTAATGTGCTATGATTTGGTCACCATTTTCTCATTCTCTGCCTCTCTCCAAAATATATGACTCCAGTAAAGTCATTCGTCTGCCTTATTTCAGTGTTTAATTGATGTTATGATGGGAGGTTTGCAAAGCCTTTATTTTCCCTGAGCGACAGCAGGAGCAGCAGAGAGAGCTCGACAATCAGAGGAAATTCTGGCTCTGCCTTTCTTAGCTGCTACCCACAAGCAAGAGCTAGCACTCATCTCCAACTTCCTCATACACTCGGCGCCTCAGGTTACCTTCTATCAGTTTGTTGTAGAGATTAAATGATAGAAGTCTTCAAACACAGATGCTCAGAACTGGGTACGCTTGGTAATTTGTAAACAGTAACTTCCTCCAGTCTGAATAATTTACTACTATGGACTACTGAAAGGGTGTCACTATTACCGCCTAGTAACTATCCTCAAACACAAGAGGACACGTGGACTCCCATTAAAAATGCAAAAAAACAAACAAAACAGTTAAAAAAGAAATCCAGGTAAACTGTAAAAGAAACAAAAGCCAAAATCACAGAAAATGTAAGTTTTAATTGCATGGTGTTCTTAAATGGTCAAGGTTTGGCTCATCCCTCCCACCCCCAACCTCCATTGCCACAGTTTATGGCAGGAAGGTTGGCCTCAATTCAGTGATTGTTCTTACTGTGGGATGTGATGACCTTATTTTTGTGGAAAATTGCTTTGAATTTTCTTAAGGTAATAGCCATCCTAGCGTAAACATACACTGTAATTTGTTTTTGGCTTTTCTTTTGCCAGGAGAGGTTGTGCATGCTTTCAGAAAGCCTCTTCCGCCCTCACTGCTGTTTTTCCAGAGAGATTCGGCTGGCAGTGTCATTTTATGGGCTACTTTATGCTTTGTGATTTTTCTGTGATTGACTCCTTGCACTTAAGCTAACGGGATTTACTGATGTTAACTGAGGTTGTTTCATTCCTATGAAAAGCTCAGGCTTTAACTAGACAAATCTCAGATTGATAAAGATGCTTCAGATTCTAGATGACATCAAAATATGCACAGAATTTTATAGCAGGAGGTTTGAAAAACAGCTAAGAAAAGTAGAAGAGATGCACATTTTAACATCATTCTTCAGCTCACTGCATATTTCTAGAGTTTACTGAGAATGTAGAATAATAATGAATTGACTAATTTTTAATGTAAGAGATTTAAACTAGGCTAGAGAATAGCTTAGTAAATGGGAAAACATTTGTCAAACGTAAAGTGTCTGTAGATATTTACCAGCTAACCCCCAAGTGGCTCCAGTAATCCTTGTCTCCTAGGACTCACTCTTCTCCCAGTGTGTGAACCAGCCTGTTCAACCATAGACAGCTACAGAAAACATGATGGGTGATTTCTAAGGTTAGATGACGAAAGATCTCACTGCTCATGTCTTGTTCTCGTTGGGATCATTTGCTCTGGGGGAAGCCAGCTTCTATGATGTGAACACAGACAAGTAGCTCTAAGAATAGACGCAGGCATCTTGACTGTAACCTCATAGAGACTCTGAGTCTGACCCATCAGCTAAGCTGATCCCAAAGTCACATTCCACAGGAACGACCCAAGACGATCAATCTCTATTGTTGGCTAAAGCCAGTAAGTGTGGGGGTAATCTGTTATGTCTCCATAGTAAACCAACAGAGAATGGTGGTTCACTTATTTATTCCTCCATGCTTATAAAATATCGTGTACTAGGCACTGAACTAGAAAGTCGGAAACAAAGGTAAAGTGAAAGTCGCTCAGTCGGGTCCGACTCTTGGTGACCCATGAACTATACAGTCTATGGAATTCTCCAGCCCAGAATACTGGAGTGGGTAGCCTTTCCCTTCTCCAGGGGGTCTTCCCAACCAAGGGATAGAACCCAGGTCTCCTGCATTGCAGACGGATTCTTTACCAGCTGAGCCACAAGGGAAGCCCTAAACAAAGGTAAAGAAGCATACAATTCTTTTGTTGGCTCACTGAATTATAATGACTTCAATTGTAAAAGTCCTATTGCCCTAATTCTTTATGATTAAGCAGCATTTTAAAAATCCTTGGGGAAGCACAAAGCAGAAGGAAAGAAATTCACCTCAGCAACCTGGATAAATGCACTGTGATGATCACAAATTTCATTTTGTTTCAAAATGTGCCCAAGCTAACTAATCTGATCAAAAACATATCTCATGAACCAGAGTCAAATGCTCAATCCTTGGCCTGGAAGTTTTCCCTTCTGCGGCTCAAATCAAAGCTCCTTACTTTGGCTTCCCTCTCCACCAGAGACAGAGAGAGAGATGGTATACCGATTTGTTTCATCAGCAGGAAGAGAGAAACTAAATGCAAGCTAGTGAAAACACAGAGGGCAAAGCAGCCCATCATTTTATACACATGTATACGGTGCAGTTCTTACTATATTCTGAAACCACCTACAGCAAGTTATAGCATCTATCCAAGTTTCAAGCCTTAGGAAGATCTGTGCTCCGTGGTTTAAATAATGCATTTTACAGATTTAGCAAAGGTTACAGATAAAGCAGCTTACCCTCAGTCCCAGAACTCGTTAATTCATGAAGCAGAAATATATAACACAGAATTCCAGTGTGGATGAATTTCCAAAATCCCTAAGTGACATCTCTGGCGGTTTAAGAATCATAAGTAACGGAAATGTGGCTGAACTCACAGCTCTGGAAATTCTAATTTATGCTGACGCTGTCAACATCCTGTTGTTCCCTGAGTAAAAGTGTCAAATGTCTACTTGATACACAATATACCAAAGAGTGAAATAATTCCTCTCAGCCCACAAAAAGAGATAATGTGTGAATTTGACAATGTCACTTCAGAAAGCTGTGTAATAGTCCTTCAAAACTACACTTTTGAGAGCATGAAGAATAGCAATCTTGCTACAGGGCAATAAGGCCCTAAACTATAACTTTTAACCAGGCAAAGGTTCCCACATTTAGAGTCAAAAAAACCAAGATCTTGTAAAGCCCCTGAAAACGAGGTGCTGGAAGTGGGTGTCCTTTGATATTCAAAACTTTTTCATAGGCGGAAACTGACAGAGGCGGACAACAGCGCCTGTCAGAGTTTGAACCATTTGATGTCGCTGGGAAGGTAAGATCTCCAAGCCAGACTAGCCAGCTTTCACGTCCTCGTTTCTTAGCAAGGCACTGCAGAGTGCCAAAATGGATGTCATGATGTTCAGGACTGTTTTATTCACAGAAGGCAGTATCTACATTTTTTAGGTTCAAAATTTATATTTGAAGAAACAAATATGAAAATATGACTTTCTTCATAATTTCATATATGAATAGTGTTATTCCATTTAGAATCTAGTAAAAAAAAAAAAGACAACAATCTTCATTTCTTCTTTGTTGGATTAATTTAAATGAAACAAAATAATCCCCTCAGAAAGTATTACTTACAACCCAGTTATAATTCACATTTAAATCCACTTAATATTTTAATAATTCTCCTTTATTGTTATGTTTTTCAAATGTAGGATTCAACCAAGTGAAATCACAAGTGCTTAAACATAACTTTAGAGAATCTGGGAAATTAAGCATATAAATACAGTTACTCAAGTTCTTTTGATTATCCCAATACAGTTTGGATGTTGGCCAAATTACTGTATACTTCTCATCTTGAAATGATGTCTAAATCAGTTGTGTACTTTAAATTATAAATTTTGATCTAATAAAATCTCAGTCTAATGTCAAATTACCTTAAAATTACAAATATGCAAAATGCCAGTTATATATATTACTAACACCAAAGTGCGAATATGGTAGGTTTCATTTATAATGCCATTTCTATTTTCAATGCTAACCTTTTCATATTGGAAAGACACCTGTCTAATAAGGAAATATTTTGAGCATCTCAGATGTGCTGGCTGCCATCTCAAAAAGCTGAGGTTACCAACCAGCCTGTGGAATAATATCTAGAGTAATACCTCCTTCACCAAAGAGGGATTCACTGAACCATTCTTCACAGTCACTTTGCTGAGGACTTCAGGATATACTTTACAGATAGGACATTAACTTTTGTAAGTTAAGGATTAAAATATTATGATTCAATATTTTATTTCAGTATATGAATATTGAGATACTGCTAAAATTATAAACTTTGTTACTGAATTTATTTTCTCAGTTGTTTTCATTTTTCCTATTCACAAGTCTTACAGTTACCTCAATGACATTCTACTGTATTTTCCATTCATCTCATAACTTTGGTGGTGCACAACTTTGATGTCATCAAATGAAATGTGGAAGAGAGGTTTGTAAAATAATCGATACAGAAGTGCAGAAAATAATTACAACTGGAAGACTTTTAGTAGATTTAATACTTTCATTGAGTCTCACCTAGAATGCTGGAGCAGAGTTAGTGGCCTATAGATCTTTATAAGATGCTTTGCCAAAATTAGATATGTCACAGTGGTGACATCCATTCTTCACATCATCCCTTTTGATGGACAGAAAATATTTTTATTTAATTATTTTTCAGTTCAGTTCAGTCGCTCAGTCATGTCCGAGTCTTTGCGAACCCATGAACCGCAGCACGGCAGGCCTCCCTGTCCATCACCAACTCCCGGAGCTTGCTCAAACTCATGTCCATCGAGTCGGTGATGCCATCCAACCATCTCATCCTCTGTCGTCCCCTTCTCCTCCCGCCTTCAATCTTTCCAGCATCAGGGTCTTTTCAAATGAGTCAGTTCTTCGCATCAGGTGGCCAAAGTGTTGGAGTAATTATTTTTACTATTAATATAGACAAAGGTATTCAGCTTATGAATTTAACCTTAAAGGAAATCTTGATGGAATTGAATACTGCCTCCATGGTAAAAGGGAAAAATGGAAATTAAATCACATATAATAGAAAGGTTACACTTCTGGTGCCATTTCAGTGACAAGGAACCATTTCTTAGAAGAAACAACATCCCGGTGAGAATGCTGCCCCGAGGAACGAGCCACTTTAACCCCCAACAGCGCCCTCAGCAGACTCCGCTCCCTGCAAACCGAGGGACCTCCCGGAGCCTGCCTTCCCCGCCGCTGCGGAGGCGCAGACCCCGGCCTGCGCGGCGGCAGCTGCGGCCCCTCTGCGGCGCGCCGCTCGGGTCTCCTGGCCCGGGGCTTCCCGGGCTGCGGCGGAGCTCCCGGGGAATTCTCCCCTGCACCCCGGGTTTCACTTTTCAAAAAAAGCCGTGTTGCATTGGACTAGGCCTGCTTTAGCGACCTCAGCTTTACTACCATCACCAAGAACGTTTCCCAAATGCGGTCACATTCTGAGGGATCCCAACAGGAGTGCAGACGTCGCATGTGAGCGTTGAGGCCTCAGCTCAGTGCACACTCCCCTCCAGTGCCAAGAGCAGAGGCCCCTCCGAGTGATTTGACCCTGAACAGGAGCCCGTGCTAAGGCACCAGCCCTCCCGGAGCGGAGAGCCTTGAAACCGAAGATACAAGCATCTTTCTTGGAGGTAAAAGATGGAATACAGCGGTGCTGGGGAGACTCGAGAGGACAAGTCACTGGCCTGCCCATGAGGGAAGATTTAAGGAAGCAGCCACTCAAAATGCTTTTCCATAAAGAAAATGTTTGCATGTTCTAGGAGGAGTTTAAGAAGAGAGACAATTTCTGGAGACTATAGTACCTCTGCATCTTCCCTGCTGGCTCAGCTGGTAAAGAATCCGCCCGCAATGCGGCAGACCCGCGTTCAGTCCCTGGGTGGGGAAGATCCCCTGGAGAAGGGAAAGGCTACCCGCTCCAGGACTCTGGCCAGGAGAAATCCACGGGCTGTATAACCCATGGGGTCGCGAAGAGGCAGACACGGCTGAGCGACTTCCGCTTTGATCAAGGATCCTCGCTTGGGAAGTCCCCTGGACCATGCGATGCCTAAGACCCCCAGGCGCTCGTGTTCCTGGATTTGGGCTGCGGCTCTGCTGCCCCCTACAGGCCCCACGTCACACTTCACTTTGAGGAACTGCCTTGTCAAAAGCCGAGCCCCTTCCTTTTTGGACTTCTTTATTTTTACCGGAAGGATAATTGCTTTACAGTATTGCACTGGTTTCTACCGAACACCAACGCGATTCGGCCGTGGGTTTATCCACGCCTGCTCCCACTTGAGCGTCCCTCCCACCTCGCTCGCCATCCCGCCCTCTAGGTTTCCCCGAGCCCTGGTGTGAGCCCCCTGAGCCACAGAACATTCCCCCTGGCTGGCTGATTCACGCATGGTAACGCGTGCTTGCGTGGTACTCTCCCCACACCTCCCTCCCTCTCCTCCCCCCGGGCCGTGTCCATAAGCCTGTTCTCAAAGGCTCTGTCTCCAGCGCTGCTCTGCAAAATTTCATCGGTAGCATCTTTATAGATTCTATATATACACGTTAGGATACGGCAATTGTTTTTCTGAATTGCTTCACTCTGCTTAATACACTGTAAGCTATCTCAAGGGACTATTCTTTCAAGAATTCAATCAGGGCTTCCTCGGTGGCTCAGGGGTAAAATATCCACTGCCAATGCAGAATATGAGCGTTCGATCACTTGTCCGGAAGGATTCCACATCAGTCATTCAGTTCACTTGTTCTGTTGTGTCCGACTCTTTGATCCTCATGAACTGCAGCACGTAAGGCTTCCTTGTCCGACAAAAAATCCTGGAGCTTGCTCAAACTCATGTCCATAATGAGCCAACCAACCATCTCATCCTCTGTTGTCCCCTTCTCCTCCCAGCTTCAATCTTTCCCAGCATCACGGTCCCTTCCAATGAGTCAGTTCCTCACATCAGCGGTCCAAAGTATTGGTTCATATGTTGTGTAGGTTTGTCATAGCTTTTTCCCCAGGGAGTAAGTGTCTTTTAATTTCATGGCTGCAGTCACCATCTGCAGTGATTTTGGAGCCCAGAAAAATAAAGTCTGTCAGTTTCCATTGTTTCCCCATCTATTTGCCATGAAGTGATGGGGCCGGATGCCATGATCTTCCTTTCCTGAATGTTGAGTTTTAAGCCAGCATTTTCACTCTCCTCTTTCACTTTCATCAAGAGGCTCTTTAGTTCTTCATTTTCTGCCATAAGGATGATGTCTTCAGCATATCTGAGGTTATTGATATTTCTCCCAGCAATCTTGATTCCAGCTTGTGCTTCATCCAGCGTGGTGTTTTACATGATGTAAGCTGCATATAAGTTAAATAAGCAGGTGACAATATATAGCCTTGTCCTACTCTTTTGCCAATTTGGAACAGTCCATTTTTCCATGTCTGGTTCTAGGTTGCTTCTTCACCTACATACAGATTTTTCAGGAGTTGGTTAAGGTGGTCTGGTATTTCCATCTCTTTAAGAATTTTTCATAGTTTTTTGTGATCCACATAGTCAAAGACTTTGGCATAGTCAATAAAGCCAATGTTTTTTTCGGGAATTCTCTTGCTTTCTCCACGATCCAGCAGATGTTAGCAATTTGATTTCTGGTTCCCTCTGCCTTTTCTAAATCCAGCTTGTACATCTGGAAGTTCATGGTTCACATACTGTTGAAGCCTGGTTTGGAGAATTTTGAGCATTACTTTACTAGCGTGTGAGATGGGTGCAATTGTGTGGTAGTTTGAACATTCTTTGGAATTGCCTTTCTTAGGGATTGCAATGAAAACTGTCCTTTTCCAGTCCTGAGACCTCTGCTGAGTTTTCCAGATTTGCTGGCATATTGAGTGCAGCACTTTCACGGCATTATCTCTTAGGATTTGAAATAGCTCATCTGGAATTCCATCACCTCCACTAGCTTTGTTCATAGTGATGCTTCCTAAGGCCCACTTGACTTCACATTCCAGGATGTCTGGCTCTAGATGAGTGATCACACCAACATGGTTATCTGGGTCATGAAGATCTTTTTTGTGTAGTTTTTCTGTGTATTCTTGCCACCTTTTCTTAATATCTGCTTCTGTTAGGCCCATACCATTTCTGTCCTTTATTGTGCCCATCTTTGCATGAAATGTTCCCTTGGTATCTCTAATTTTCTTGAGGAGATCTCTAGTCTTTCCCATTCTATTGTTTTTCTCTATTTCTTTGCACTGATCACTGAGGCCTTCTTATCTCTCTTGTCTATTCTTTGGAACTCTGCATTAAAATGGGTATATCTTTCCTTTTCTCCTTTGCCCTTTGCTTCTCTTCTTTTCACAGCTATGTGTAAGGCTTCCTCAGACAAGCACTGTGCCTTTTTGCATTTCTTTTTCTTCAGCATGGTTTTGATCACCTCCTCCTATACAATGTCATAAACCTTGGTCTGTATTTCTTCAGGCACTCAGTCTATCAGATCTAATCCCTTGGATCTATTTGTCACTTCCACTGTATAATCATAAGGGATTTGATTTAGGTCATACCTGAATGGTCGAGTGGTTTTCCCCACTTTCTTCAATTTAAGTCTGAATTTGGCAATAAGGAGTTCATGATCTGAGGCACAGTCAGCTCCTTGTCTTGTTTTTGCTGACTGTATAGAGCTTAATCAATCTGATTCTGGTATTGATCATCTGGTGATGTCCATGTGTCCAAGAGATGACAAGAGTCATCTCTTGGGTTTTTGGAAGAGGGTGTTTGCTATGACCAGTACGTTCTCTTTGCAAAACTGTTAGCCTTTGACCTGCTTCGCTTTTACTCCAAGGCCAAATTTGCCTGTTACTCCAGGTATCTCTTGACTTCCTACTTTTGCATTCCAGTCCCCTATAAGGAAAAGGACATCTTTTTTGATGTTAGTTCTAGAAGGTCTTGTAAGTCATCATAGAACCATTCAATTTCAGCTTCTTCAGCATTACTGGTTGGGGCATATTACTGCCTTGTCTAACTCAATGAAACTATGAGCCCTTGCCGTGCAGGGCCACCCAAGTTGGACAGGTCACAGTGGGGCGTTCTATCAAAACGTGGTCCACTGGGGAGGGAATGGCAAACCACTTCAGCATTCTTGCCTTGAGAAGCCCACGACCAGCGTGAGAAGCTCCCCCATGCTGCAGAGGAGCAGACCTGTGCTCTGGCGCCCCGGGAGCCGAGGAGCCCCGGAGCCCGTGCTCCACAGGAGGAGCCACCACAGAGCAGCTGGCAGAGCCAGCACCGCCAAAAATAAACGGGTGGGTAGACGAAAATAAGATGGCGAAACAAGAGCTCAATCAAAGCGCTGTAAAGTTAACCAATGGGGGGGGAGGGCCCAATATGCATTGAGAACTTAAATTCCCAGAATATTTGGCCTTTTGTACGCAATTATGACTTAATCTTTCCCTCTTTGTGAGATATTTGCTATTATAACACTAGATAAATTATTTTAAAGGAGATCTGGAGAGACTGGATGACATGCCTGGGAAAGTAAACATATATCAACACCTGGTCTTTGCTTTTGTGTAGTTGCTTGTTCAAGTTTTTCTCTGACTCAGTTCACAGTTTCACCACACCCCCTCCTTCAGAGTAAATCCTCTAATGTCCCAGAGATCATTTTATCATCGTCATTACTAGGGTATCCTCAATAATAAGTATCTCTGAATCTGGGTTAAGGTTCAGAATAGCTTTTTCTTCCCCCTACTGTTCTCAGGACACAGAGAAATGCTATACTGAAAGTAAACACTGGATGCAAATGTAGCCAGTGGATCCCAAGTTGATCTAACTGGATTCAGTGGATACCATATATATAAATTCCAGGCTGCGCCTTGTGCACCTCCTCTGACTAGCCCAGGTCACAGTTCCATCAGATGCCAAAAGGAGAGCGTTGCCCTTTCTACCTCAGCAAAGGGCTGTGTGCCTCACACTCATGGGTGTGAGCACGTGTCAGCTTAGCACGCGCTCCACAGAGGGGCCTGAGCTTCATGCAGGTCTCATTCTAGACTCTCCAGTGTGTGTATGCATGCTGGTTTTAATAAGATCACAGATTATACCTAAGAGAAAGAACACCAGTATTTCCTATTGGAAAAAAAAGTACATTTATATTAAAATTTTAAAAAAACAATGATACTCCAAAAGGGAAGATGCAAACAGTAGAAAGGAAAATAATTTTTGATGCAAGAACTTACTCAAATGAGCAGACATGAACTTAAATACATTTTAATTATATTATTTTAATCCAAATATAACCTAATGCTTCTTACCAAATATGTTATAAAACAACAACAACAACTACTGTAGCTACTACGACGACCTTTCTAAAGTAGAACAGGAAAGAATCGTGTTATTAGTTCTGCCCCCGTATGTATAACTGTGGTACAGAATATTTACAAACTTCCTACAAAATCATTTAGAAATCATGCGTAATGCAATAGGAAGCCAACTTTTTCTTTCTGGGTAATATTATCAGCAATGATACCAACTTTTTTCTCACATTTATTCTATTCTCATCTGAATTTGTTTCCCTGTCGCTCTTATTTTTTTATTTTCACTGTAATTTCAAAAAGCAAAATAGGTAAGGAAAATAAATAGTTTTGTTTCAAAAACCTGTAAATCAATCTTTATGATTAGAACAACTTAATCTTTATTAAGGCTTCCTTGGTGGCTCAGACCACAAATTTGCCTTCAATGCAAGACCCCTGCGTTCAGTCCCTGAGTCGAGAAGATCCCCTGGAGAAGGGACTGGCTCCCCACCCCAGGATTCTAGCCTGGAGAATCCCATGGGATGAGAAGCCTGGTGGGCTACAGTCCATGGGGTCCAGTGCAATTTCCACGAACTTGCCTGTGTGTGCCAAGTCGTTTCAGTCATGCCTGACTCACTGCAGCATTGTGGACTAAGCTGTTTTCTGCCTTCCATCTGTTTCTCTCAAACTATCACATCCTGAGAAAACTGTGCAAAGTCCAGTCTGACCAATTCACTCCCTTTTTAAAAAGTACCTTTAATTTATAGCCATCACCTAGAAGGTAAAGTCAAATTTCCTTCGAGGGACACACAGTTCTTCTCCCGAGCAGGCTTCTGCTTATCTCTTGGTGCTCCTTCCCTCCTCACCTTATCGTCACGGTTTAGCCATACACAACTGATGACATCTCAAGGTTACAAAGTCACCCCCTTTGTCTCTGTCGGTCGCTCACCCCTCTCCATTCCTTGGCTTCTCAACAACTCTTTCCTTCATTTAGAGAATGTTTATTCAGCTCGCAAGAACCAGAATTGTCTCCACAAGAGAGCTTTCCAGGAGGTCATCCCTAACCTTCCTCACCAATTTGAGCCCCAATAGTCACAATAATAAACTGTATTTGGCTAATGATATAATTCTAGTTCTAGGCTAAGCATTTCACATACATTAATTATGTAACCCAGACATCAAGCATATGAAGTAGTTAATATTATTATCCTTTTGTTAGTAATGAAATAGAAATATAGAAAGGTTAATTAACATGCAAAAGACCACATAGCTAGTCCATTGCAAAACTGAGAACCTAAATTCTGTTAGTCTGATTCCAGAGTTAATCAGCTTTACCACCTCTGTAGATACTGTTTCTCATAAACAACACTGAATGGTATCTTCAAATATTCATTTCCCTACCAAGATTTACCAGGGAAGGAAAGTCAGGCCATTCATACTTTTTTCTACAACACGTTAATTTTATAGTGTTCAATTAATGCTTGTTAAAACTAATCATGCTTTATTTTTTAAATTATGTTATTTTTATTAAATAATTACTTAGAACATTTCAGGGAAAAATACATATTTATTGGAATAAAAAATATATAAATTGTTCTAAAGGAAAGACTTTAAAGTAAATCAATAAAAGCCAGGCTCATAATAAGGTTATTAAATTACATAGAATCAAATGCAACATATTTTATAAATCATACAATAACATGAGGAAAAATTTCATGAACACAGACTCTAGTACACCTTCCAGGTTAGGCTTGTCTTTCCTTGGCTGTTTAGAATCAATGATGCAGAACAGGCAAATAGACTGACCTCTAAGATTAATGATTAAACATTGTCTGACTGTGAACTTCATGATAAGAAAAGCAAAATATAAGATGTGATATACATGTTTTTCCACTCTATTAGGTAAAATTTTAATTAAAATCATAATTTAATAGTAATTTCAATAGTAATGAAAATCATAACATTTTAAGTAAGTGTATTATTTTTAAGTTATATATTAATATATTCCCAAGTTATCTGAAGCCAGGTTTCAACAGTACATGAACCATGAACTTCCAGATGTTCAAGTTGGATTTAGAAAAGGCAGAGGAACCAGAGATCAAATTGTCAACATTCAGTGGATCATCAAAAAAGCAAGAGAGTTCCTACTTTTGCTTTATTGACTACACCAAAGCCTTTGACTCTGTGGATCACAACAAACTGTGGAAAAGTCTTAAAGAGAAGGGAATACCAGATCACCTGACCTGCCTCCTGAGAAATCTGTATGTAGGTTAAGAAGCAACAGTTAGAGCTGCGCATAGAACAACAGTCTGGTTCCAAATAGGGAAAAGAGTACGTCAAGGCTGTATATTGTCACCCTGCTTATTTAATTTCTATGCAGAGTACATCATGAGAAATTCTGGGCTGGGTGAAAATCAAGATTGTCAGGAGAAATATCAATAACCTCAGATATGCAGATGATACCACTCTTACAGCAGAAAGTGAAGAACTAAAGAGCCTCTTGATGAAAGTGAAAGAGGAGAGTGAAAAAGTTGGCTTAAAGCTCAACATTCAGAAAACTAAGATCATGGGATCCGGTCCCATCACTTCATGGCAAATAGATGGGGCAACAGTGGAAACAGTGAAAGACTTTATTTCCTTGGGCTCCAAAATCACTGCGGACAGTGACTGCAGTCATGAAATTAAGAGACACTTACTCCTTGGAAGAAAAGTTATGACCAACCTAGACAGCATATTAAAAAGCAGAGATAGTACTTGGCCAACAAAGGTCCATCTAGTCAAGGCTATGGTTTTTCCAGTAGTCATGTATGGATGTGAGTGTTATAAAGAAATAAAATAGTCACATATGGATGTGAGCCTATAAAGAAAGCTGAGTGTGGAAGAACTGATGCTTTTGAACTGTGGTGTTGGAGAAGACTCTTGAGAGCCCCTTGAACTGCAAGGAGATCCAACCAGTCCATCCTAAAGGAAATCAGTCCTTAATATTCATTAGAAGGACTGATGTTGAAGCTGAAACCTCAATACTTTGGATGCGAAGAGCTGACTCATTTGAAAAGACCCTGATGCTGGGAGGGATTGGGGGCAGGAGGAGAAGGGGACGACAGAGGATGAAATGGCTGGATGGCATCACTGACTCAATGGACATGAGTTTGAGTAAACTCCAGGAGTTGGTGATGGACAGGGAAGCCTGGCATGCTGCAGTCCATGGGGTCGCAAAGAGTTGGACACGACTGAGTGACTGAACTGAATAGAAGTTATTTGAAGAAAGCAAAAATGCAATACTAAATACATATACATACATATCTTCCTGAAATAACACAACCAACAGAAAGCATCACATATACTATTAAATGTACATCTCTATTTTATAATCAACAATGTATAATTGTATAAATAGGGGCATCTAAACATAATAGTTAAATAGAAAGATTTACCTACTTGACAATGATCTAGGTTACGAATTTCTGTCACATAGTTGCTTGTGTTTGTCTTCTTGAAGATAATTATTCCTTTTCAAGTTTGCTTGGTTGATTGATCGATGATTTTTCTGGCTGCATCTCAGCATCTTGGTTCTTCCAACCCGCGCCCCCTGCAGAGAAGCACGGAGTCTTAACCACTGGAGCACCAGGGAAGGCCCCTGTCCAAGTTACTCTTGGTGTCTGACTGTGACCACCAAGTAAACAAGTCCCTTGGATGTAGTTTCTTATGTTGACTAGTTTTGAACATTTCCAAATTGTTTATAGATAGCAAACAAATAATATACACCAAATTACTTTAAATTTCTACCGCAAATAACATAGTTTTCCACATCGTTAATACACTGTGTTACAGAATTGTATCAAGATGTTTATTCATTTTGAGCATTCAGACCAGACATGCTCATTTGCTGCAACTCTAAACACCAGGACAAAATGCAAAGTTCCTTGAATATAAGTCTTACATCGGAATCATACCTTCACTGTTCATCTCTGTAACAGACCACAGCAAAAGAACGTTTCTCTCCAGGTTGCAAATATTTGCCGCTAGAAGAAAAATAGAAGAATGAGAGAGACAAAGAGACTGAGAGACACAGAAAGAGGGAGAGAGAGATGATCACTCTGAAGAGCTGAGAACAGTTTCCTTTATTTGACCGAGATGGCTGAACACACCCCTCAGCTGGACTAAACTTTAGACAAGTTTCCTTCGGACTATACACCCTTGGTCTCCCTTTCCTTAGGGTAGTTATTCTAGGACACTTAAAGTTGGAGGTTTTTTCCACTCTTCCTTTGAAATGTAAATCTTCTCAGCCTCTTGCCAATTTTACAACCCGGGAATGTCTTTCTCAAAGCCCTGGGAGCCATCCCTTTGAAATATAATCATCAAGAAAGATAGAGCCCCTAGCAACCAGTCTCTGTGGGAGGGTAGGAGTCTAACTTCCATAAGCATCATAGCAAACACAGATGGTGTAATCAACCAACCTCCTCCACAAAGTCCTAGTAGTTTTCCACTAGCTGACCCTAGAACTCAAAAATCCCCCACTTTTTCTTTCAGTAGAGCTCAACTCAGTCCCCCTCCCCTGCTGCAATAAACTTGAATAAAGTCTTCCTTGCCTGTGTAAAGGGGCCAGTGTATTTTGGACACAGGAAACACTCTTCACACAAGGTATTTTAATCTTCCTCTCCTCTTTATATGGTTACTACTAGAGTTAGAGAATGTATCATTAGAGTATTTTTTGACAAAGTAACTTCTTTGAGTTCCATTATTCAGCCAAACTAGTTTACAGGAAAGCTAGATAGAGTACAATTATGAATACCATGGGCAGTCATGTTGGATATGCCTAATACATGATGGTCATCATAGTGTTTTTTTCTTAAATTCATATGTTATAAAGTAAACTAATTTCTGTTTCTCTGCTTCCCATTAATTTTTTCCTAAATTGATTCATCTATGTAATTTCCCTTGCCTAATTTGTTTTGTTGGTTTGGGTGGTCTTTTGTGTCAATTTACATAAATCTCTCCCACCTGTTCACTCATTATTAATTATTCTGACATTATAAAATTGTCAATATTTCTATCACCTTATTGATGACAAATTCATATAAATTGGACTGAAAGGTGACTTAAACTGTTTAAACAATTTCTTTAATGGTGCCTTGGGTCCCAGAAAAATATAGCAAAAAGAACAGTAAGTAAAAATAAAGACAAATAAGTACATATTATGTTAGAAGGTTTTGAGTACATTGTAAAATAAAACAAACAAAATAAACAAGCAAACAAAAGGCAAATCAGGTAAGGAAACCAAAAAGAGAGACGGCAGGGGAGGGAGGGAGGAGACTTGCCCACTGTATGTCAAAAATATTTTTGGCAACGTGACAACTGCTGACATATGCCTTCCCTCACGTGTTCCACTAGGGATGCACAGTCAGTTCAGCCTCTCAGTTGTATCCAGCTCTTTGTGACCCCAGGAACCACAGCACCAGCAGTGCCAAGCCTCCCTGTTCCTCACCAACTCCCGGAGTTTACTCAAACCCATGTCCATTGAGTCAGCGATGCCATCCAGCCGTCTCACCCTCTGCCGTCCCCTTCTCCTCCTGCCTTCAGTCTTTCCCAGCATCAGGGTCTCTTCCAATGAGTCTGCTCTTCACATCAGGTGGCCAAAGTATTGGAGTCTAGCTTCAGCATCAGTCCTTCAAATGAACATTCAGGACTGATTTCTTTTAGGATAGACTGGGCTTGATCTCCTTGTTGTCCAAGTGACTCTCAAGAGTCTTCTCCAATACCACAGATCAAAAGCATCAATTCTTCTGTGCTCAGCTTTCTTTATGGTCCAACTCTCACATCCATACATGATTACTAGAACAACCATAGCTTTGACTAGATGGATCTTTGTTGGCAAAGTAATGTCTCTGCTTTTTAATATGCTGTCTAGGTTGATCAAAGCTTTTCTTTCAAGGTGCAAGTGTCTTTTAATTTCATGGCTGCAGTCACCATCTGCAGTGATTTTTGAGCCCAAGAAAATAAAGTCTGCCACTGTTTCCACTGTTTCCTCATCTATTTGTCATGAAGTGATGGGACCGGATGATCTTAGTTTTTTGAATGTTGAGTTTTAAGCTAGAAGGATGCACAGTAGTCCCCATTTAAATGAAATATAAACTAGAACTCTATAGTGTTACCAAAGTATTTTTCATAAAAAACTTTTGCATTATACACACCAAATATATGAAATATTTAATATTTAACTGAGAAGCAAATGCAATACTTAAAGAAGAAAAATCAAAATATCTAATTAATGAAATATGATATGAACCTAATATAATTAGTTATATACACTTTACAGTACAAGCAAAGACACTATAGAAACAAATCAAATTAACACGAGAATGGCATTGAAGAACCAAATTCTAGAAGAAAAATATCAATTAAATTAAGAGCTATCCTATATTCTTATTTTTCTAAGAATTAAATATTATTTATGTTTTCAGCTTTTAAGGCTTACCATACAGACTTTAATTTAGGTGACAGAAATAGCTTTAGGTTTGGAGTGATTTCTTTCCCTTTTTTCAGACAAACTAGAGATAACTCTCTTTTCAATTATTATTCCCAGGTGTATAGTAATAATTTTTTCCTTGAATTTAATATGTTCATCTTTATATGTGGATGGGCCTAGTTTACATTTCTCACACTCTTCAAGCCAACTTAAAGAATGCAAAGGAATTTAAATTATCTACAGGGAATTATTTTGAAAAGGGGAGCTTGTCTCTATACTTTTTAAACAAAGAAATTTAGGAAAATAAATTCATAGATGTAACTTAATGAAAAGTAAAGAATAATAGTTTGAATTATTCTGTTTGTAGAGTCATTAAATGTGTGTGTGTGTGTGTCTATATGGGAAGGAAAAAGGATTTGGAAACTGGAAATTCTTGGGACATAGTCACAGTGAAAGGGAGGGAGCCCGGTCAGTGAGAACAAAGATGCCCAATTAAGAAATCCCGACATTTTCTTACCATGAGCAAGTCACTCAGAAATTAGGTAGCTTGTCAATAAAGAGTTGAATTTCAGGAAAGCACTCAATCAATTACCAAGGAGCTAGATTCTGAAAGGGCAACTGAATCACCCACCAAGGCTGACTAAAAGGAAAGCAAAGATAATCAAGATAAAGATGGTTGAACAAAAGAATCCATAGAATCCTGCTGCTTAGGTGTGTTTAAATTTGGAGTAACGTGGACTCAGGACCCCGGAGTAGCAGGCTCTTGAGAGAATGTCAGAGATTGGGCCCAGAAGGGCCGGGGAGATGGAGGTGCCAGGCTGTAGTAAAAGCAGCCTGAGATGGCCGTCTCTCCTCTCCTTGACCTACTTGGACTCTCTAAGCGCATTTCACTTTGAGACTTCTCTTAATTTTTGGCAATTAATCCAGAAAAAGAATTCTAAAGACCAAAGAGTCAAGAACTTACAAATAAATCCCAGGCAAGGATACTGGAGTGGGTTGCCATTTCCTTCTCCAGGGAATTTTCCCCACCCAGGGATCAAACCCAGGTCTCCTGCAGATTCTTTACCGACCGAGCCACAAGGGAAGCTCAAATTGCTCTTAATTGTCCTATGTGTTTTCAGTAAACAAGTCATTCAACAAGCAATGTCTGACCATGGAACTGACAATTTCATAGATAGATTGATAAAAATTATTTAGCACATAATCTGCATTTATTTGAGTTTATTATCATTCTGAAGCAGTCCATTGGATTAGATTTCTTTATTCATATGGCCTACATGAAATTTCCTTGAAATTCATGCACAGATATCGCTGGGGATGCAGTGAACAATGCTAAGCATCACATTTCTATGCACTGGGGAGTAGAATTCATGCATTTAAGCACATGACCCTTTAAGAAGAGAAAAAAGCCTCAAAATGTGTGAAACGACATTTCTCAGTAGTTTTTCCTATTTTGCCCGCACAGACACTAGATCAAACTTTTACCAAGAGGTTCCTAATCTTTTTTTTTTTTTTTTGTCACAAAGGACGCAAGGAAAAGAGTAAGCCTAAAGCAGTGCGTTACCACATCTCTGGGCTAGATGGGCGCAATCCCTGTCAGAAGGGACGGGGATGGCCCCAAGGCAGTCAGCTTCTCAGAGCGGACCTCTGGGGACCTCAGATGAAAAAATCTGGGGAGAGCGAGAAAAAGAGAGCCAGGCAGAGTGGCACGTGTAAGGTAGGGAACGTAGCAGTGTGGGTTGGATTTCTTAGAGTAAACACAGTGCCTGTGATATGAGGCTTAGTGAGAGCACAGGGCCGGTTAGTCTAGCTTCAGGCTTACTGTCTGTTGATCTTAATTAGTGTTAGTTGCTCCGTCATGTCCTACTCTTTCCAATCATGGTTTGTAGCTTGCCAGGCTCCTCTGTCCCTGGAGTCCTCCAGATAAGAATACTGGAGTGGAGAGCCATTTCCTTCTCCAGGGGATTTTCCCAACTCAGGGGTCAAACCCAGGTCTCCCGCATCGCGGGCAGATTCTTTACTGTCTGAGCCACCAAAGAATTTAAGGATGTGAGAGTTGGACCATAAAGAAGGCCGAGTGCTGAAGAGTTGATGCCTTTGAACTGTGATGTTGGAGAAGACTCTTGAGAGTCCCTCAGACTGCAAAGAGATCAAACCAGTCCACCCTAAAAGAAATCAACCCTGAACTGGAAGGACAGATGCTGAAACTGGAACTCCAGTCCTTCGGATAGCTGATGGGAAGAGCTGACTCATTGGAAAAGACCCTGATGCTGGGAAAGATTCAAAGCAAAGAAGAACAGGGTGGAAGAGGATGAGACAATTGGATAGCATCACTGACTCAATGGACAGGAATTTGAGCAAACTCCAGGAGATAGTGAAGGACAGGGAAGCCTGGCGCGCTGCAATCCATGGGGTAACAGGGGGTCAGATAAAGACTTGGTGACTGAACAACAACAAATACTAATTATCTAAATATTTAATTGAACTTTACTCCTAAGTGATCATGTGATCACTTATTGACACTCATTTATTGCCTCTATCCCTGTAATAAAATAAGGCTGAAAGATTCTTTTTCACAACTACTTTATTGAAGTACTACTGACATACACAAAGCTGTACACATTTAAATTAAATGAACTTGATCAGTTTGGAGGTAAATAAACACCAGTGAAACCATCACCACAATCTATGCCATAACACATCCATCACCACCAAAAGTTTTCTACTGTCCTCTGTATTATTAGTATTATTTGTGATGAATACACCTACCATAAGATACCCCCCTTAGCAAATTTTTAAATATACAAAGCAGCATCAGTAACTATAGGTACTATCTTGTACATGAAGATGTCTAGGTCTTATTCCTGTTTTATAACTGAAACATAATGCTGTGATCAATATCTTCTGCTGTCTCCTCACGTCCTCTAGTAACCACCCTTCTACTCTTATGAGTTTGACAATTTTAAACTCCCCATCCAAGTGGTTTATGCAGTGCTGGTCCCTCTGGAATGGCTTATTTCACTTAGTGTAACATCCTCTAGGTTTATCCATGTTACTGAAAATGACAGAATTCCCTTTTTAAAGGCTATGTTTACACCACACTTTCTTTATCTGTTCTTTCATTGATTGGCATTACCATGACAACTGTGTTTTGGATATGAGGATAATGCTACAGTGAGCATGGAATTGCAGATAATCTCTCTGAGAACTTTCTCATTAGTATTTAAGCATTCAAATATAAAAGCAAGATACAGTGCCAAGAAAAAGAACAGGAAAGAACTAGGTGGCATGGTATAGAAACCCTGTGAATCTAAATTTTAAAATTTAAAAAGAGCTTGGAATAATTAACATTTTGACCAATATAGCATTTTATATTGCAAAAAAGTATGGATATTCAATAAAATATATACATTTTAAACTCACCTTATACTAACACAAGAATAAATTAACAATTATGATAAAAAATTCAAAATATTTTCAAAAATTTAATGGAAATAGGATAATTAGATAGAACATTTTCAGCAAAGATTAAAAATATCAAGGGAAGAAATGAGAATGGATTTTACCTGTGTATATGTAATATTTTTTCTTAGATTATGAAATAGTTGACATAAAAGGAAAATAACTGGCTAAAGAAAATTACACAAAATATGACAAGCCAATATCTTTTTAATTAAAGACTTTCTATAAGTTTATAAAAATAAAGACTAGTATAAAATGCATACAGGATTTTACTACACAATTTAAAAATATTGACTATAATATATAGGCATAAATGTTTAACTTTTTGTTCATTTAAGTCAACGCTGATTAAAATAGCCCTAAATTTTTTTTCAATGCTAATAACAAGTAAGTTTGGAAAAGTGTGCAATCTGCTATAAGGACAATTTGGAAAAAGAAATCTATTGGTTTATTTGGCAATTTGTATCAATATGTATTATAAAAGCTTAAAAAGTATTTTGTTTTGTGATCTTCACTTTACTACTAAAAATTAATTCCAGGGAAATAATTGCAGATGTAGTCAAAGTTGTGTGTGTGTGTGCACGCACATACTCAACAGTGTCTGATTCTTTGCGATCCCATGGTTCCTCTGTCCATGGGACTTCCCAGGCAAAAATATTGGAGAGGATAGCCATTCCTTCTCCAGGGGATCTTCCTGACCCAGGGATCGAACCCATGTCTCTCATATTGCAAGTGGATTCTTTATCAACTGCACCCCCTGCACTTTACTACTAAAAATTAATCCAAGGGAAATAGTTAGAGATGTAGCCAAAGGTTAGCTGCAGAAATATATAATGGTACAACACTGATAATAATAAAATACTGAAAACAACTATTTGACAAGAAATATGGGATTTTGTAAATAAACTGCGATATAAGTAGGCAGTGTAGTTTTAAGAAATAAAATTATAGATTAAAAAAGTGCCCTTCTTCCTGTTTTTCTCTTTTTCTCCACACACACATGGATATTTGTATTTGTATATAATCAAAAATGGAATTGTATATTCCTAATTTTAAGAGAGATTATTTGGGGCTAGTACGATTGATTATAAAAGACTTTAATTTGCTTCATTTTCTAATGCATAATTTCAAGTGTTTTACAATAAATGTGGATTTATTTTATAATATGTAATATGTAAGTAATGAGAGCAAATCTAAGAGATTTTTCTCTTGTACATTACAGAAGGTGAGTTAAGCTAATTGTGCTGTAAAACTCTTAAAAACTCATGAAAAAAAAAGTCACATTTTCATAGTGGTTTTCTAAGAATGCTACCTCCCAATTTAAAATTGTGCTTTAGCATTCCATTTGACAAATCTACATGCTTGTCTATTGATTGCTGAAAAAATGCAGCAGTCATTGCTGGGGACGTTTCCGATTTATGAATCTCTCTGTTACTAGTAAGTGCTATTTGCAGACTGGGAGTAAAATGATTCTTCCTTATGACACAATAAATAATAAAGGGCAACGTGTGTTTCTTAAATGTAAAGTGCAGGATTTTACTCCTTGGCAAAATGCCTGATTTCCTTTCACTCAGATGGATGTGTAGCTAATCATGTATTTATTTTATCAACAAAAACATTGGATACAGGTAGGAAAAAATACTGGTAATATCTATAGCATTTTTGCATATCAAGAGAGCAAAAAATAATTGTCACAAATTCCCAAAGATATCCTGGGTAGTAATATATGGTACGAAGGAATGCAAAGCTTATCCTTGGTAGTGAATCACTGGGCTTCCCCAGGGGCTCAGCTGGAAAGAATCCGCCTGTAACACGGGAGACGAGGGTTCAATTCCTGGGTCGGGAAGATCCCGGAAGGAGGGCGTGGCACCCCGCTCCAGTGTTCTTGCCTGGAGAGCCCCCTGGACAGAGCAGCCTGGCGGGCTAGAGCCCACAGGGTCGCAGAGGTGGACAGGACGGACGCGACTGAGCCCACACCCACACCGGCGCCCACGCTAAACCTGCTTTTAGGAAAACACAGCTCTTCTCCATTTCACGCCTTAGTACCCTCTCAGCAAGGCTAGCAGTGTAATTTCCCTGGATGCCCCAAAAGGAAGATAAATGTTGACAGATTAATGGGTATCTGGTAAACTCAAAAACTGTATATACGTTATGAATTTAATACCACCCAATTTCCTTAAAAGGGAAGACATATACATTGAGCCAGTCCCGCATACTGTAATACATCCATGGGCCAAATCCAAAAGTAGAGTGGTTTGGTCCTATGGCATGAATGATGTTTCAAAAAATAATAAGCTCCAAGGAAAAGTAATTACTCATATCATTAATATTTTTCCCAAACAATAGTTAACTTTTTCACATAAACCTATACAACAGGAGGTGTAGTATTTATTGTATTTTAGTCTAAATATAATTCTTATTTTCTTTTGAAAAACTGGAAAATGATGGTTATTTAACCATGTATGACTTGAAGGTTATTTTTCAAGTCAAATCATTTTGAACTTGGGAATTACAATCAAATGATATTTCCACAAAAAAGTCTCATCAGTAAAACAATGGAAGTGTGTCTAAAATTACAAGAAAAATTTAATGATAATTCAAGTTAAAGATTTCATAATATGAAATTGATGCTTAAAGTTTTTGAAACACTTTTAAACATCACTCTAAACTTTTATACATAATATTCCAAAAATGGTACATTCATTCAGGCAGACTTCTATGAATTTCATTATTTTAACTAAGGTATATCCTACTTACCTAAAATTCTTAATTGAAAATTTTATACATTAAATATATATATATACACATATATATGTATGTGCATAATGCTTTCAGATATACTTTGAAATTTTTCATTTACGAATATAAGATAGACACATGTATCATTTTTAAATGGGAAAGCCAGTTGTTTTTGTCTTTTTGTTTTCGCATTTAAAGTTAAAATATTGTTACTTCCCGTGAGAGTTGGAGGGTTAAGTTGTTCATTTCCTCCTGGAGAAGGAAACATTTTTACTTTGCTAATGATTTATGACTAATGAACGTCAGCGTGTATTAGGAAAGAACAGGAGAGAAATGCATTTTTGTTTTTGTTTACAGGGGTGCAAAATTGTCAAAGTAGAGACTGGCCAGAAACCCCAGAGAGGAGCAGGGTGGGGGGTTATCCAAAGCTGCACCGAACCCCGGAGACTGAGCCACGAGCCACCTCCCGAGGACAAACGTCTGCTACCTTCAGAGCCCTGAGCTGCGCCTAGCCGCGCAGCGGGGTCTGACTCTGCGACCCACTGACTGCGGCCCGCCGGGTTCCTCTGTCCGTGGGCGTCCCCAGGCCAGATTACTGGCGTGGGCACCCACTCCCTCCTCCAGGGGATCTTCCGACGACGCAGGGGTCAGACCCAGGTCTCCCGCATTGCGGGCAGATTCTCTACTGTCTGAGCTACCCGGGACGCCCAAGAATGCTGCAGTGGCTGGCCTGTCCCTTCTCCAGGGGAGCTTCCCGACCAGGAATTGAACCGGGGTCTCCTGCTGCGCAGGCAGATTCTTTGCACCTGAGCCAGCAGGGAAACCCAATTCTAACTATTCTTCTTCATGTAAAAGGCTATCTCAACGCTGGATTTTGATAATTACCACAGTTTCAAAAAACATTGGAGACCCAATAATGGATTTTTAAATACTCACTGGGTCAAAAAAAAAAAAAAAAATCAAAATAGAAATCAGAATCTATTTTTGAAAGACAAGAAAGTGAAAACACAGTATATAAAAATGTCTGGTATACACCCAAAGCAAATTAAAAGAGAAGTTTATAGCACTAAATGCTTAGTATAAAAAGAAGAAAGGGCTCAAATCAATGACCTCATAATTCACATTCAAAAACTAGAAAAATAAAAGAGCTAATTAAAGTCACAAACAGAAAAGAAATACAGATTATAACAATCAGAGCCAAATCATTTAAACAGTATACACAACTGTCTTCAAGATTTTATTTTATTCCTCTCCTGTCTTTTGCATTATTATGGTTATGTATTTTTAATCCCTGATGCAAGGGACTGACGCATTACAAAAGACTCGGATGCTGGGAAAGACTGAAAGCAGGAGGAGAAGAGGACGACAGAGGATGAGATGGTTGGATGGCATCACCGATTCAATGGACATGAGTTTGAGCAAGCTCCAGGAGCTGGTGATGGACAGGAAGCGTGGGGTGCTGCGGTCCATGGGGTCACAGAGAGTCGGACACGACAGCAACTGAGCTGAACTGATTTTCCATTCCTCTGTGCTGTGCTGTGTTCAGTCACTCAGTCGTGGCCAACTCTCTGTGACCCCGTAGGCTGTCGCCCACCAGGCTCCTCTGTCCATTGAATTCTCCAGGCAAGAATACTGGAGTGGGTTCCACATCCTTCTCCAGGGGATCTTCCCCACCCAAGGATCAAACTCGCATCTCCTGCATTACAGGCGGATTCTTTACCTGCTGAGCCATTGAGGAAGCCCTGTATTTTTAATCCCACGCATATTTAAAATTACGGGCTTCCCTGGTGGCTCAGTGGTAAAGAATACTCCTGCCAGTGCCGGAGACACACACTGTATCTCTGGGTTGAGAAGATTCCCTGGAGAAGAAAATGGCAACCCACTCTAGTATTCTTGCCTGGGAAATCCCATGGAAAAGAAGCCTTGCTGGCTATAGTCCACAGGGTCACCGAAGAGTTGGAAGTGACTTAGCAACTAAACAACAACAATAAATAATTAAAAGCAATAAGTGATATTAATACATTTCTTATATATATCCATCTATTTATCTTCCCCATTCTTCTTGATTTCCTCTTCAGTTCTTATACTTTCATCTGGGATCATTTTCCTTCTCTCTGTAATACACTTTTAGTATTTCATGCAGTGCACATATGCTGGCTATGAAATCTTGTTTTTGTTTGCCTGAAATATTTTATTTCACCTTCATTTATAAAGAAATTGCTGCCAGCTATAGAATTCTATTTCAGCTTTGTTTCCTGTTAGCACAATCAAGTTATACTATTTTCTATTTCTTACTATTCTCAAAAGGTCAGTTCTCAGTCTTAATGTAAATCATCTGATGATGATAAATCATTTCTTTTAATGTCTAATTTTAGTACAGTTCTTCTTTGAAACAGTAGTTTTATTAAGATATGCCTAAGTATTTTAAATTCCTAGAGTTCCTTGACCCTGTGGCTTTTAAACCTTGATTCAGTTTTGGAAATTTTACTAGAATCAATTTAAATGTAGCTTTTGTCTATTCTTCTCTTCTTCTGTGATTAAAATTTAATGTATATTAATGCTTTTCACTATAACAATAGTTTTTATTGTTACAATAAAAACAATAATTTTTATATTTTTCCTGATATTCATATGTTTCAGTAAAGATATTTTCTATTTTCTTTTCTTCAAGTCCAGTTATCCCTTTTCTTATTGTATCTAATCTACAATTAAACATATATTGAGTTCTTAATGTCAGTTACTGTATTTTTCATTTGATTATTTTAACAGATTTCATCTCTCTGATAAAATTGTATACCAAATGTTTTCATGGACACGTTGATCAGCAGTATTTTAGAGTGAAGAGAACAGTAAACTCTTTGGGTATAGGTCTGCATCTATTATCTGTTACTTCTTTGGTTGGCAGTCGTTTCTTCCTTGATCCTAATATGCCTGGTAAATTTCTAGTTTAATTCCAGACACTGTGAATAAAGTATTATAAAAACTCGGCTTGGATGATTTTATCTCCTTTCAGAGAGATTTTACTCCCCTCAACTCCTCCCTAATTGGAAGCTGGTGGATAGAATATCCCAGGCGGCGCTAGTGGTAAAGAAACTTCCTGCCAGTGCAGGAGACATAAGAGACGGGGGTTTGATCCCTGAGTCTGGAAGATCCCCCGGAGAAGGAAATGGCAACCCACTCCTGCATTCTTGCCTGGAGAATCCCGTGGACGGAGGAGTCTGGCAGGCCACAGTCCACACAGTCGCAGACGGTCAAACATGACTGAGCACGCACACTCACACAGGTAGAATATGGACCAATCATTTTGATCCAACTGGAATGTTAACTGTTAGCATGATAAGCTGGGGCTTTTGTTTTGTTTTTGTCTGGTTTTTGTGGGGTTTTTTCTTTCTTCTTTTCTTTTTTTTTTTTTTTTTTTTGCCCCACTGCACGGGATCTTAGTTCCCGTATCAGGGATTGAACCAGGACCTTCGGCAGCGAAGGTGCCGAGTCCTAAGCACTGGACCCCCAGGGTGTTCCCAGGAAGCTAGGCTTTCGCTTCTGTGGTGTGGTCTATTTACAACTTGCCCATGTTCTTCAGGTGCAGCTTTTCAAAGGACTCAGATGAAATACTCGGGCCATTACCTGGGCCCTCCCTCTTTGGCAGACTAAACTCCCGATTCTGCTTTCCCAGCACGTTAACCCAGACAAAATATCTGCTGAAGCTTTCAGCTTCTGACTGACCTCAGCTGTCTTGATTTCTTTGTCTCTCATCCCGCAACAGATGAAAATTGTCTCACAGTTAATGACAACATAGAAAAGCAGACATACTTCTCAGTATCTTATGTATCTTGAGGATCTTGGTCCCTCTAATTCTGACTGGGTTAGTTAGACTTGTACTTCATATTATCTTTTCTGCTTAGCCCTATATGGCTGCCAAAAGTTCTGAGATTTTGCTTTCTGTTTAGTCTTTATGCCCTTGGCCATTTAACAATAAAAAATATCTCGAGGGAAAATTTTGTGGAAAACAGGGCCCATTTTCTGTATTCCTTTTATTAGGATATTGCCCTAACAATTGCTGAGTGTCCTGGATACTCGCCAATGCCTCCAATCAGTAAGGTTTTTCAGTTTGTTTGTTCAATTTCCTGTTTTTAAATGTACACTTTACAGTCGTTCTTGATGAAAAATCGATTCTATATAAGCTAGTGATATAGAGAATTTTAATTTCAGAAAAGCATTGTTAAGAAATTGTGAAAGTAGATTTTTCTATTATCAAATAGAAAACCAATGATTTAGTAATAATATTTAAAGGTAGTTTTGAGTGACAAAAATACTAATTAAAGAAATATTTGAAATAAATACATTAAAAATATCAATAAATATATATATATAATGATTCTTGGAACTTATATATTATTGGGGATATTCTGCTCATTGTAAAATTACATCTCATTATTGAAAGTACATTTACCACTTTGAGTTTGTTTTATGTGAAACAAAAGACAAAATAAGAACGGCTATATTTTACTTATTATCATCCCCTTCTATTGCATTCTTTCCTGACTTCATATTTGAAATGATATGCGCACTCTGAAGCTTCGTGAGACTGGCTGGTGTGAATTTTGCTGCCTTTGCGTTGAACGGAGCCCAGGCTGGAGTCCTCCTTGCCATTCTCTCTGTCCATCTATGCTAACAATCATAAGCAATCATCCTCAGATAAGGTCCACAAAGAGCTGTCCTCATATAGTCTACATAACTGCAAATAGAAGGTTCAAGAATACTCACAATATTTTTAATGTTTATGTTAAATCTTAAAAAGACAACTTTATCACTTCCATGAGAAAGAGGTTAGCATGCTCTTTAGACAGAGTCTGTATTATGGCTTACAGATCAAAAGCCATGTTTGATAATAAAATCACATTTTAAGCATGTTCTAAAAAGTGTCTAATATTTCGCCAGTTCTTAATATAGGTTTTTAACTCACAGACATTTAATAAGTATCCCAATTCATGTTTGTGAGACGTTATGCTTACCTGTGAATTAGGCACTTTTTCCCCCAAGAAGGGACGTTGTCTTATGTCACAGCAATAAAGATTAGGAAGAAACTCTGGGACTGTAGGAAAACATCAGAAGACAAGAATTAAGTAGGAAGTACAAAAATAAGACCATCTTGCTTTTCATAATTAGGAAAATCGTTAGCCTAACCCCTGAGGAAGTCTTCCACTCTCTTCTCTTAGATGCGCCCATCTTGTTGCTATGGTAACCGCCTCCAGCGCACCCAGACAGCCGCCAACCAGCTACCTGCGTGCGGATGAAGTCTGTTCTGAGCGCCGGGCCACACTGCGCCCCGCGGTGCGCGTGGATCTTCACAGCGGGTCACAGGCCCTGAAGAGTTTTGCTAGACTAGGTCATCAAGAAGGCATGACCGCAGTTAAAGCATGAGCTGAACCCAGGCGATCGGAGTTTCCTTACCCCATGCCCTATACTTGAAATGTACTTTCAGCCCACTGTCCTCATACCTAGAACCACTGCAGGGACGCGACCTTGAGAGAGTAATGTGATATTGAGACCAGCTGCCCTGGACAGTGACTGAACGCTGTTAAGACCTCAAAGCATTGTGTTTGTTGGGTACAGAGGTCTATTCATTTTTGCAGCTGCCTCAGACAGGCCTCAAACGTAAGTTTCCTTGCTTATTATAACTGCCACCTACCAAAAAAATTAAAGTACTTACGTCTCATATTAGTGCTTTTTTTTAATCATAGGCACCCACAAATAAACTAGAAGGAAAGTGAAATTGCTCAGATGTCTTCCCCTTGTGCATGCTTCAGAAAGACTGAATTCCTAGTTGTAGTCAACTGCATTACATATGTGCTATATATAAAGTAGTGTTTAATTTGACATTTTTCATTTAGTTTTCTAAGCCTTAGTTTCTGATCCAAATGTTCTGTGATTGCTTTGAGAATCATAAGGAATACAATAAACCCACCACAATATGTGCACATGATAAGTATATTGGCTATTATTTTATCATTATTTTACACTTAATTTTATTGATAGGAATAAAAAATATTCATTTTGTTCAGAGGAAAAGTAGCTCATATATTTACAGCAGGGCTTGAGCATCTAAATTGCTCTAGTTCAGTTCAGTTCAATTCAGTTTCTCAGTCGTGTCTGATTCTTTGCGACCCCATGGACTGCAGCACGCCAGGTCTCCCTGTCCATCACCATTTCCCAGAGTTTACTAAACTCACGTCCATTAAGTCGGTGATGCCATCCAACCATCTCATCCTCTGTCATCCCCTTCTCCTCCTACCCTCAATCTTTCCATCATCAGAGTCTTTTCAAAAGAGTCAGCTTGCAAAACTGAAACTCAGCACATTCGGTCAGTCCTAGATCCCTATGTTTATTTCTTCGATAAAAAATTTTGTAAGAATATATTAATACTTATGAATGCTTATGGGAGTTTTATTTTTATGTCATATAAAAAGCAGAATTGTACTCCAGTATTACACAACTACCTACCTTTTTCTCCGTTTTCTGTGACCACAGATGCCTTTCCAGTTCAATATATATTTGTTGTTGCTATTGTTGACCACACCGCCAACTACTCAATTACCAAGCTAGAAAGGTAAAAGATATTCTTTGTCTCTGTCCCACTCCTACATTTGACTGGTTCATCAGACTTTAACTTCTAAATATTTACCAGATCAAACCTTCTATGTCCTTACTGTAACCACTTGGTTACACTCCCTCAAAATTTATTTTCTTAACCATTGCATTATCCTTGTGTTGGACCCTTCCGCTTGTACCAAATAAAAACACTCACCCAAATTCTCAGTAAACTACACCTCTGACTCTATTCCTCGTTTGCCTAGATGTTTTTAAATCTTTTCCTGAGAAGATAAAGTTCAGGACTTGCATAATGCAATTCCTATTTGTTTCTCCAACTTACCAACCATACTTTCTATGTTAAACTTTATACTCAAGCCAACTATGCTGCTTTTAAATTTTCCTACATATGCCTTGCCCTTCTATCTCTTCAGGCTGTTCCCTTTACTTTGAATTCTCATTCTTTAAATTGATCATTGGTGAACTCAACTGTAGCATGTTCAGTTGAAGCAATACCACCAGTCTCCATACCTGTCCCCTCTGTATCGCCTAGGTGACATTAGTATGAGTCCTGTGACTTCCTCTGTATAATGTTCTCATTTTTCATGTAAATTAAATCACAATTTTTATTAAATCACAATTTTGTATTCATAAAAGCATTTGGAAGTCAATTTTTTTTCTTATTCTCATTATATTCCTTGTATATTTCTAGTACATGATAGTAGGCAGTAAGAATTTTAAATAAAAACTTTATGCTAAAACTGAATTTCATTATATTCATCATATTTCTTATTTTCATTATATTCATTGTATATTTCTAGCACATATATGTGAAAAGTGAAGGTGTTAGTCGCTAAGTCGTGTCTGCCTCTTTGCGCTCCCATGGACAGCAGCCCGCCAGGCTCCTCTGTTCCTGGGATTCTCCAGGCCAGAATACTGGAGTGCCATTCCATTCTCCAGGAGATCTTCGCACCCAGAGATCGAACCCAGGTCTCCTGCATTGCAAGTGGATTCTTTACCATCTGAACCACCAGAGAAGCCCGGTAAATATTTTAATAAAAATTTTAAGTTAAAAGTGAATTTTGGAGGTCAAATGAACATAGGTTGGTTACTTTTGAGTACTTAGGAATTGATTAAAAGAGCAAAAGAGAAGGAAAATGTCAGCGTTTCTATTTTTTGATAGAGTATGATATTGCTACTATCTGAGTTGAGAAATATATAAGGACAATCAAATCTTGATAATAGTACAAAAATCAGCTTAATAAGAAATATCACCCCAAACTCAAATGGAGATGTGTAATAAGAAGGGAGATATAGAAGTTGAAAAATCGAAGGAAATAAAAAGAAAGATGGTCTACAGATAGAAATATAAGACTTTTCACTTTAAAACTGAGATTAGACGCCTCCTAGGAGAATTTTGCAGGTTGAGAAGAAGGCCTTCCACAATGCAATCGTATTTGATCTTCCATATATGAACACCATTGTTTAAGGGATATATAAGCAATTAAGAAATTTAAATAAAAACTCAATATAAACAACCCAGAAGTAGGAGTTAGTGACTCAATAAAAGTCACAAAGCAATAGCCTGAAGTAGTCAGGACTCAAAGCACAAAAGGATAAAGTGAGCTCATGAAAAAAATCCTGGTAATGTAGTGTCAACATATTTTGTTCTTAGTACAGCATGAGACACTGTGTCTGTGTCAGGAAGACACAGGGACTGGGTTACTGAAAACAGAAAGTCTTACATCAAAGAGACAGCAGCTCCTTAGCACCATCTGATGATTTCTACACAGAGACACGGAATCTTTCTTGCCCATCATTCCCACTTTTCAAGAAACGCTGGGAAAAGAGATTTTATTTCCTATTTTAAAATAATGAACAGTGCACAGAACAAAGGATATTTCCAGGTTCAGTTCAGTCTTGTGTTCACCATTTTTGAGCCTCTGTAATATCTGGATAAAATCTGCATTAAAAAGAGTATAGAAAAATCTGATTAAAATAAATGAAGTTCCAAATATAGGCAATGATTTTCTTAATATATGTGCAAAACACTGAAATTTGTGTAATAGCAAATAGCTGAAAGATAGTCAGATTGGGTTTTTTTTTTTTTTTTTTTAAATATTATTTTATTAGTTGGAGGCCAATCACTTTACAACATTTCAGTGGGTTTTGTCATACATTGACATGAATCAGCCATATAGTTACACGTATTCCCAATCCCGATCCTCCCTCCCACCTCCCTCCCCACCTGACTCCTCAGGGTCCTCCCAGTGCACCAGGCCCGAGCACTTGACTCATGCATCCCACCTGGGCTGGTGGTCCGTTTCACCATAGATAGTATACATGCTGTTCTTTCAAAACATCCCACCCTCACGTTCTCCCCCAGAGTTCAAAAGTCTGTTCTGTACTTCTGTGTCTCTTTTTCTGTTTTGCATATAGGGTTATCGCCACCATCTATCTAAATTCCGTATATATGTGTTAGTATACTGTAATGTTCTTTATCTTTCTGGCTTACTTCACTCTGTATAATGGGCTCCAGTTTCATCCATCTCATTAGAACTGATTCAAATGAATTCTTTTTAACGGCTGAGTAATATTCCATGGTGTATATGTACCACAGCTTCCTTATCCATTCATCTGCTGATGGGCATCTAGGTTGCTTCCATGTCCTGGCTATTATAAACAGTGCTGCGATGAACATTGGGGTGCACGTGTCTCTTTCAGATCTGGATTCCTCAGTGTGTATGCCTAGAAGTGGTATTGCTGGGTCATATGGCAGTTCTATTTCCAGTTTTTTAAGAAATCTCCACACTGTTTTCCATAGTGGCTGTACTAGTTTGCATTCCCACCAACAGTGTAAGAGGGTTCCCTTTTCTCCACACCCTCTCCAGCATTTATTGCTTGTAGACTTTTGGATAGCAGCCATCCTGACTGGCGTGTAATGGTACCTCATTGTGGTTTTGATTTGCATTTCTCTGATGATGAGTGATGTTGAGCATCTTTTCATGTGTTTGTTAGCCATCTGTATGTCTTCTTTGGAGAAATGTCTGTTTAGTTCTTTGGCCCATTTTTTGATTGGGTCGTTTATTTTTCTGGAATTGAGCTTCAGGAGTTGCTTGCATATTTTTGAGATTAATCCTTTGTCTGTTTCCTCATTTGTTATTATTTTCTCCCAATCTGAGGGCTGTCTTTTCACCTTACTTATAGTTTCCTTTGTTGTGCAAAAGCTTTTAATTTTCATTAGGTCCCATTTGTTTATTTTTGCTTTTATTTCCAATATTCTGGGAGGTGGGTCATAGAAGATCTTGCTGTGATTTATGTCGGAGAGTGTTTTGCCTATGTTCTCCTCTAGGAGTTTTATAGTTTCTGGTCTTACATTTAGATCTTTAATCCATTTCTAAACCTAATTATCAGCTCAGTTCAGTCGCTTAGTCATGTCCGACTCTTTGCGACACCATGGACCACAGCACGCCAGGCCTCACTGTCCATCACCAACTCCCAGAGTCTACCCAAACTCACGTCCATCGAGTCAGTGATGCCATCCAGCCATCTCATCCTCTGCCGTCCCCTTCTGCTCCTGCCCTCAATCTTTCCCAGCATCAGGGTCTTTTCCAATGAGTCAACACTTCACATGAGGTGGCCACAGTACTGGAGTTTCAGCTTCAACGTCAGTCCTTCCAATGAACACCCAGGACTGATCTCCTTTAGGATGGACTGGTTGGATCTCCTCGCAGTCCAAGGGACTCTAAAGAGTCTTCTCCAACACCACAGGTCAAAAGCATCAATTCTTTGGTGCTCAACCTTCTTTCTAGTCCAACTCTCACATCCATACATGATTATACTACTTAGTAAATATATGGGAATATCATCTGCTCATCACACTTTGATGAGAATAAAATGAGGAAAAAGAAAATGCTTGGGAAGTCATAACATACTTAAACATTTGAAGCACTGCAATTAAACTGTATTAGTAATAATGATTATTTTCTAATAAATAACTTCAGTGTAGTTCTTTTAATTAATATCTATATATGTATAAATATATAGTATATACATGATGTATAGAATATATGGTAAAAATTCACTGCCTGCCAATATTAAAGATTCTCATTCCACCTCACCACCTAATGAAGATAGACAACATTTGGGAAGGAATTACTTTGTCCCAAACTTACTACACACTTATTTTAAAAGGGTAATTATATATTTTATTTTAAGCATTAATTATTAGTAAGGAAGACACTGCATGTACTAATCATTTGAAATGAAACCTCCCTCAAAACAAGTGTAAACAATTTCATAACCATGACTAGTAATTCTTATTAAATTCTCAAAGAGATAGTCATTTATATTAATACACTTAATTCTTAATAAATCATATATTCCATTAATCAGAGAAATGCATATGATCACATTTGATCATTTCTAGTAGAATGATGAAACATTCTTTGAGCTATAGTTAGCCACCTACCAACCAAAATCCCCAGACCATAAAAGAATGATTTCTGTGTGACCTCAATGTCACGTTAGTAAGCCCAAACTAGATGAGAAATATTCCCAAGCTTCCAAAGAATTAAAACGGAAAAAAAAAACTTCAAAGAGAAAATGTAATCATCTGAAAAAGTGCGATAAAGTATGCTCATTGGAATTGAAATGGTCCTTGGTTAAAAAGTTTAAGGAAGTAAATTAAAATGCCAAGCACAACGGGTAACTTTAGTCGTAAGGAATGTTTCCTTCTCACTCACACTATAAAAGGGAAAGAGTTCAGTCCAATTAAATATTCATGAAACAAAAGATCAAGGCTTTACGTCTTAGATCAAGTTCAACACTGGGCATGAACTAATGATTCAATAGCTTATATGAATATTAAACATTTATTAGAGGGATTACTCAACCATTCTTTGAAATGGATTCTATTTTACTTTGACAGTTAATTTTGCCAATTGTGGGTAAGAAACTGATGGACACTTCACATCCTTGTATCCAAGGCCACATGTGTAGGTAAGTCTATTGACATGTAAGTGTCAGCGGTGACAGATGCACCGAGTAACTGGCTTTATTATGTTATGGTTATAGTTCTCCTTTCCATGAATCTTTTACTTTATGATACATATGCAAAGTAAATGTGAGTTGATAAGCAAAGATACATATGCAAATTTAGTAACTAGACTTTGCCCCCAAAACTTGCTGCAAACTTAAAGAAGTATTTCTTTTTTATATATATGTAGTATTTTTATGTTTAATTGGACGATAATTGCCTTACAATGTTGTGTTGGTTTTCTGCTGTACAACACGAATCAGCCCTAAGTATATAATACATATATGTAATACATATATATTGTAATATATAATATAATATAAGGCAGGCTCTTCAGCCTGCCTTCCCCCTAAGAAGTATCTCTATGTGCCGTTTTTAGCCTCATGTGTTACTGAGGAAGACACTGCATGTATTAATCATTTGGAATGAAAACTCCCTCCTGAAACCTCCCTAGAAACAGGTGTAAGCAATTTCCTTTCAAAAGATTGATGGAATAGAAATACACCCAAGGAAGCGTTGACCAATTTGACATCCTCCTTTAAAAGACCAAAACAAAAAACCAAAAACCAGTGAGGTTAATCCAGCCATAGGCAGAACGCCTCCTCTGAGAGCAGAAACCAGTGAAACGTGCGGGAGGTCTGAGGAGCAGCTGAGAGGTAGGGCGAAAATAATCATCTGCTCTTCAGGCCGAGAGGCAACAAGCGCTGCAGGTGAGATAAAGTTCCGGGCCTTCAATCCATCCTCAGCGCAGCCGGCCTGCGGCCGTGCTTCCCCAGAGGAGGCGCCTGTCCATCACTACATCAGTTCAACCAAAGCGTTTTATCCGTTTATTTATTTTCAAGTTGTCAGCGACGTTTTAGAAAGCAAAAGCAGACAAAGCTTCTTCTAGAAAGCCTAAGGGATCTGTTATTCCTTTTCAGCAAAATAACCTGCAGACATTTTTGCAAAACTACTAATAAAAAATCCGTGCGCCTCAGTAGGTTGGCTGAGCCAAAACAAAGCATGATCCCATTAGCTGCCAGTGTTAACTACCAGTGCAGGATGGTGAAATAGGAAATTTAGAGGGGGCAGGGGCGGACCAACAGAAAGGCTAGATAGAGTATATGAGCCTATTATTACATGAACTCATTCTCATTGTCCAGACTTGTGTCTATCTTGATATTGGGAACTTTTACATAATAAAATGGTATTAGAAATCAGATCTTGCACTTTCACTGAAACACCCAAAGAAGGTCACTGGGATAAGAATTCATATCTCCTCCTCAAACGTACTGTGTATCCTATTTTACTTTAGCTTCTGCATTAGTCTCGCTCTTACACCATGAGGACCTAGAGTGCATGGGTGTTGATGGCTTTTTTCTATGTACATAGTACATTTCACAGTCACTGTCATAACGGGAATTCAATCAATATTTGTTGAATGTCTTAATGAATAAAATTCTTTGAGGTCACAGGGTCTTCACTTGAGTCAATAGAGAATATTTAACAGATCCATGAACCCCTAAAATTGTACACAAAGTGCTTATGTCAATGTGCAGAAGTCTATTTTATTTCTGTAGAGAAATTCCATATATTTCCTCATATTTCTGAAGGGCATCAGGACTTCCTCTCACAAATTATTAAGCTTCTTGTCTTTAAATGCTATTGTAAGACAATCTATCAAGGCAGTGTGGTATAATATAAAGATCTAGGTTTTTCCAAAGCTCTTCAAAATACTTCATACTTTATAGTGATTTGTAAGAAATAGTTCTTTTTTTTAATCTTATATAGGCAATACATTTTAATATGTGTACAAAAATGTAAAGCAGGTACCGGAAATTTGACTTACGTAGTTAAACCCATTTGCACAGATTTAGCTATAAGGATGTTCATTGCAGAGTTGTTTCTAAAATGGAAAAAAAAAAGAACTTAAACATCTAACCATAGAATTGTAGTTAAATGAACTACAAAGCATCCATTCATGGATCACTCTGCAGCTATTAAAAATTATCTTATTTAGGATTAATTGGTAATCTAGTAAAATGTTCATAATATATAGTTAAGAGAGAAAAAGCAGACTCTGAATTGTCAGGTAATGAGTGCTAGGGTTACTTGACTGTTAACAAGTTAAAAAAGAAGACAAGGCTGTTGGTTAGGATCCTTTGTTTTCAACACTGTAATGAAGTTTCATTCAATGCAGTCATAAAAAATTAAACAGTGGTAAAAGGGTAAAGGTTGAAAAGAATCATAAAGAAGAGTGTTATTCTGCATGCATGACTTGATCATTTATATAACAAACATGGGATAATGTGTAGGCAATAATTATAATAAAAGTGTTCAAGAGATTTGCCACATAATGAGATCAATAATTTAAACCAATTGGAGTTTCAATAAATTAGAGTGGAGAAGATACAGAACACAGATGTTTAAATTCTAAGAACCTTGGAATATATCTAGTCTTGAATGTATATTTTATAAAAATGTAAAACTTCATTAAAGGACAAAGATATTAAATAAGTAGAAATTTTATAAAATAAGTAGTAATAAATAAGTGGGAAGATAGAATGTTCATTTATTTCAAATAATGACACTTAACAAGGCACAGGAACCACAAACTCTAAAAGAAAATAATAATAAAAATGATTATGTTGAAATTATTATTCATTTAACAAATGACATCATAAAAGACAGTCTACTCAAAAGAAACAGATATTTTCAGTAAATATAACTGGTAAAGATATAGTATCTAGAATATGTTTTAAATGTTCACAAATCAATAATGATTTTTTTTAAATTGAGCTCAATATATTGTAGTATTGGAACATGCATAGAAGTCAGAGTAGAAATAGTTACTGCTATCGTCAGCATCACCATTGCTATAACCATAGCTTATGAAACTTTAACTGGAGTTTATGAAAGTTTAACTTTAAGTTAGTGAAAACAGTCTTTTCTTCTAGTTCCTTCATTTTCTAGGTCAAATTGTAATACTTGGAAACGTCTCACTTTAAATCACAAAGATCGCCAAAATTGAAGATAATTTCTTCTTCTCAGTCTAATAATAAACTAATTTTCCTATTGTTTCATCTAATTACCTGTTAAATACACCCATTAAGCCAATCTATTTTATTCCCAATTCTATTTTATCCTTCTTTTCTTAGATATTCTTTTTTCCCCCAAATCTGTTTGGTCTTTTTTAGTAGTTCCTTGCACTTCAAAGATCTTTTCAAGCTTGTTTTCTTTTAAGCACATTATGTATTTCAATTTGCTAGTGTGTGACTGATGACTCAAATATTTGAAGTCTTCTTTGCAGGTCTTTTTGATTTCTAGTGCTTTCTTTTCATTTTTAATTCTTGATGATGGTCGGTTATTCTTTATCCTTGGCCAGTTATTACTGAGAATTCTTTGATGCCTAAGATTAGTGGGCCTCCCTCTAGACAGCATTGACATTGATTTTTGCCAAGCACCTTGGTTCACTCCCATTTTAAATGACACTCACATCCTAGGGTATCTTGGGTAGTGTGGGTGATGTGATTTGTCCTGTAAGTCATCACTGGCAAACTTATGGTTACAGTGTCCTGTAAGATTTTGTCCCTAATTCTCTGTTCAGTGAAAAGGCAGTTTTCCTTGTAGCACTTGGAAGTGTTGGCAGGATGCTGGTTTCCTCCTGTTTCACACATACTAAGAAGTAACAGTTCTTCCAAGTCTACACGTGTGCGTGCTAAGTCACTTCCGTCATGTCTGACTCTTTGCAACCCCATGGTCTGAAGCCCACCAGTCTCCTCTGCCTATGCAATTCTCCAGACAAGACTACTTGGGTGAGTTGGCTTGCTCTCCTCCAGGGACTCTTCCCAACCCAGGGATTGAATCTGAGTCTCTTATATCTCTTGCTTTGGCAGGCAGGTTTTTTACCACTGGAGCCACCTGGAAAGTCCTGTTCAGTTCAGTTCAGTTGCTCAGTCGTGTCTGACTCGTTGTGACCCCATGGGCTGCAGCACGCCAGGCCTCCCTGTCCATCACCAACTCCTGGAGATTGCTCAAACTCCTGTCCATCGAGTTGGTGATGCCATCCAACCATCTCATCCTCTGTCATCCCCTTCTCCTCCTGCCTTCAGTCTTTCCCAGCATCAGGGTCTTTTCCAATCGGTCATTTCTTCACATCAGGTGGCCAAAGTTTTGGAGTTTCAGCATCAGTCCTTGCAATGAATATTCAGGACTGATTTCTTTTAGGATAGACTGGTTGGATCTCCCTGCAGTCCAAGGGCCTCTCAAGAGTCTTCTCCAACACCACAGTTCAAAAGCATCAATTCTTTGGCACTCAGCTTTCTTTATGGTCCAACAGTCACATTCATACATGACTACTGGAAAAACCATAGCCTTGACTAGATGAACCTTTGTTGGCAAAGTAATGTCTCTGCTTTTTAGTATGCTGTCTAGGTTGGTCATAACTTTCCTTCCAAGGAGCAAGGGTCTTTTAATTTCATGGCTGCAGTCACCATCTGCAGTGATTTTGGAGCCCCAAAAAATAAAGTATCTCACTGTTTCCATTCTTTCTCCATCTATTTGTCATAGAGTGATGGGATCAGATGCCATGATCTTGGTTTTATGAATGCTGAGTTTAAGCCAGCTTTTTCACTTTCCTCTTTCACTTTCATCAAGAGGCTCTTTAGTTCCTCTTCACTTTCTGTCATGAGGGTGGTGTCATCTGCACATCTGAGGTCTTGGTGGAGAATTCTGACAAAACGTGGTCCACTGGAGAAGGGAATGGCAAACCACTTCAGTATTCTTGCCTTAGGAACCCCATGAATATATGAAAAGGCAAAACAATAAGACACTGAAAGATGAACTCCCCAGGTCCATAGGTGGCCAATATGCTACTAGAGATCAGTGTAGAAATAACTCCAAAATCAATGAAGAGAGGGAGCCAAAGAGAAAGCGATGCCCAGTTGTGGATGTGACTGGTGATGGAAGTAAAGTCTGATGCTGTAAAGAGCAATACTGCATAGGAATTTGGAATGTTAGGTCCATGAATCAAGGCAAATTGGAAGTGGTCAAACAGGAGATGGCAAGAGTGAACGTCGACATTTTAGGAATCAGTGAACTAAAATGGACTGGAATGGGGGAATTTAACTCAGATGACCATTATATCTATACTGTAGACAAGAATCCCTTAAAAGAAATGGAGTAGCCGTCATAGTCAACAAAGCGTCCAAAATGCAGTGCTTGGATGCAATCTCAAAATGACAGGATGATCTCTGCTTGTTTTCAAGGCAAACCATTCAATATCACGGTAATCCAAGTCTATTCTCTAACAGGTAACACTGAAGAAGCTGAAATTGAATTGTTCTATGAAGACCTACAAACCTTCTAGAACTAACACCCCAAAAAGATGTCCTTTCCATCATACAGGACTTGGATGCAAAAGTAGGAATTCAAGAGATAGCTGGAGTAACAGGAAAATTTGGCCTTCAGGTTCAGAATGAAGCAGGTCAAAGGCTAACAGAGTTTTACCAAGAGAACGCAGTGGTCATAGCAAACACCCTTTTCCAACAACTCAAGAGAAAATTCTATACATGGAGATCACCAGATGGTCAACACCGAAATCAGGTTAATTACATTCTTTGCAGCCAAAGATGGAGACGCTCTATACAGTCAGCAAAAACAAGACTGGGAGCTGACTGTGGCTCAGATCATGAACTCCTTATTGCCAACTTCAGGCTTAAACTGAAGAAAGTAGGGAAAAACCGCTAGACTATTCAGGTATGACCTAAATCAAATCCCTGATGATTACACAGTGGGAAGCCCTGAACGATATATAGATATTCATAATTAAAACTTTCAGCAGAAAGTTGTCAATTCCCTAAATAACACCAAACACTATAGTTGCTGGGTCAGCTTGCCACAGTTCCATAGATGGGTAGGGAAGGAGACAGCAAGCCCAAACAGATTTCGATAGTCTGTTATTTCTGCCACAGCCAGGATCACTAACTTCATGTTCACACTGGTTACTCTTGTCCTTCTTCTAAGTCCCGTGGGGTATTACAGAGGCAGACCAATGTGAACACCACATATATGAGTCTTTGTCTTACCTAAATGAACCTCAAATTAAGAAGCCCTTAATCTTTAACAGATTTTCAAAACTGCCCAAACTTTCTCCACAGAGAATCATTATCTTAAATTCCTGGTGAGGGGGGGAAAAAAAAAAACCTGCCTGTGACTTGGAGCAAGAGTTGTCTCTAGCTTCCAAAGACATTTGCATTTCAAACATAATTGACAAACCCTGTCAGTTTCCTGGGATTCCCAGGGGGCACTAAGCAGAACTCACCTGCTCATGCAGGAGACCTAAGAGACATGGGTTTGATCCCCGGGTCAGGAAGATCCCCTGGAGGAGGGCATGCCAACCCGCTCCAGCATTCCTGCCTGGAGAATCCCATGGGCAGAAGAGCCTGGCGGGCTACAGTCCGTGGGGTTGCAAAGTCAGACATGAAGTGACTTAGAATGCACGCATGCGTGTCAGTCCGCTTAGTTCAGAAGGCATGCAGATATATCAAAGTTATCTCAGATAGGAAGATAATCCCAATTCTAGTCAGTCATATTAATGACATTAGAAAGCATCTTTCTGAAATGTAATGTTCGCTATATACAAAAGAAAATATGTAGTAATATATCTTAGGACAAAATACAATGAGAAGCACTTACCCGTCTCCTATCAGCCCACAGTTCTGAAAAAAACAATTTTTGATAGAAAAGAGCAACCTCTTTGAATTTAGTAAGAACCATTTCAGCCACATCCATAAAGTTAAACTCATTTATTGTGTTCCTGCATCATGCTCAATTTTGGTGACAAAACAGTTGGAAAAGGATACATGATCTAATGATCAAACAAATGTATAAATGAGCACTTAGTTACAACCACGAGAAGGAACATGGTTCTTTGAAAGTGCATTAAAAAAATAAAGAGAACTTGACCTAGACTGGCAGGGTGATGAGGTTATCAAGGAAGACTGCTCTGGGTAATCGAGGCTTCTGTTGAGAGTTGTAAGCCAAGCAGAAAATAAATGTCTTCAAATTCTTACTTACTTTTCTGAAAATATACAATTTACCATAACATTTTAAATGCCAAATTTCACACTAGGAATTATGAGTTTTTTATTAGCATATCCTCACATTTTGGATAAGTAAGAATACTGTCCCATGACATCTTGGTCATGAGCTCCTCACACTCAGTAATCTTTCCAATTATTTCCCTGAATTATTCTCACCTATGTGGCGAGATCCATTTGCACTGTACAGAACAATGGGGTAACATCCAAACTTAAGATTTAGTGTTATGCTCTATTTTGCAAGACTGAATTTTATTTTATTTATTCTAATAAAATTAATAATTGCATAATAAAAAGAACCAAGTCATTGTGTTGATTTAATGGATAAAATAAAGCTTATGTATGATTTACATTTCAAAAATAAAATGAAGTAAAAATTCAATGCAAAAGAGAAGTGCCATGCAGTATCTAAAAAAATACAAATATCACAGAGTTTGGAAACCCTTAGGCATGCTTGGAGAGCAGATCTTGTGGGGGTGTGTGTGCTTCAAAACAAACAGGTATTCTTTGACTGCTACAATTTTCTTTTATTTTTATGTTTCTTTAAAATTTTTTCTTTAAAAATTTTACTAACTCAAGCAAGTTAGGTTAAGACAAAGAATTACCTCAAACACATAAAAATATATAGTTCAAATCATTTAAAGATTTTTGTACAGAGAAAAGTACTAGAACATTTTCATTATGTACTCAAAAATAATTCACACAGTGATAGTTAAGAACCTTTGTGTATTTTTTAAATGTTTTAAATGTTTAATTATTAACTGTTTTAATTCTTAACAAGTATATGTGCCTGCTATCTGTATGATCTGAAAATACTGACTTGGGGTCTTTGTACAGGCAATTTGAGACTAAAAGAATAAGATAGTCATTTGAACTGTTGAAAGGTATTCCTCTTTCCCTAGCCAGTAAAAATCTGCGTGCATCATATAATTTTTAGTGTCCTAAGGGCCGTGACATGCCATGAATCAGTGGAGTTGCTTGATAGATCTTATGACTATCATCCCGCACCTGTTTCTCAAGGCCATATTTTCTTTGCATCCCGAAGTGAAACAGAGAATCAGGGAGCTGCCATGCTGCACATTCATTCTCGTTAACCTAATGCCAAAACAAGCAGGCAGCTAAATAATAGCTATGCAAGGAGTGAAGTATGAGTGGAAGAACCCATCTCTGTCTCATAATTTAATGTCATATGGAAAGAACATCCTGATGCCCGCCTCACTTATCACACTTCAACCAGATTTTTATTTACATTCACATTTGTACTTTGCTATGTTCTTGCAAGGCTCAGAGTGGTTTTCAAAAACCCAAGCAATACACAATGCTGAATGAATTTAAAATAGTTTAAAATTTGAGGCAAAGAAATATATGGTGCTAACGTAGGATGGGAAAAAAATTTATTATGACATTTCAAAGAGAAGACCCTGTAGTATATACTAAACGATATCAACAACTTAAAATAGGTGCAACTATAACCTTCACAGAGACATTTCCTCTAACATCTCTCAATATAAGTTAATGACAACTCAACAGCCAATTCAATGTCAGACAACTGGGTGGAAAACCTAGGTGATCCAGATAGCCACGATTCTCGGAGGCTCTTGACAGGCACTTATAATGTCTAGAAGGGTGGATCAACAATACTTAAGCAGCTAACGTGGTTTTCAAGGTGATTTTGTAGCTTTTGAGCTGCTCTCAGGTCCAGATTTTACTCCCTGGTAAGTACCTGAAATGCAACTTCATTTCCATGTAGATTTAGGATCTGAGAGGACAGATATTTTATTGGGGAAACTGAGAAGTTTAACAGGCATGCTCTACTTCCAGAGTACCCGTGTAAATCATCTTAAGACTATCTATTTATACAAAATTTACATATTTGACTTTATTATTCGAGGCTGTGTGTGTGTGGGCTCACTGTCGTGTCTGACTCTTTGCGAACCCTTGGGCTGTAGCCAAACAGCCTCCTCCGTCCAAGGGATTTTCCAGGCAAGAATACTGGAGTGGATTGTCATTTTCTCTTCCAGGGGATCTTCTCCACCCAGGGATCGAACCCATGTCTCTCTGTCTCCTGCATTGCAGGTGGACTCTATCCGCTGAGCCATCAGAGACACCCATTCTAGGCGATAGAGTATCTCATCTTTAACTTTGTGCTTTCATAGAATAAGACATCCTGGTCTATAATTTATATAGGTAAGTGGAATTAACATATAAAGTAAGAATAAGTTATTACGATTAACATTATCAGGATGGTATCATGCTTGGTTGCATTTCCAAATATAGAAACTATAAATCATGACTTCTAATGACTCAGTCTATATTTTATCATTAAACATATATTAAGAGTATCAATAAAGAATGAAATCTATAATACACTGAATTAGGGACATATTCAGTCTCAGCAATTCTAGTTCTAGGAATATATCCTTCATCTAGACATGCAAGTGGTAGTTATGACCGCAGAGTACTCAGTAACAAACCCTTCTGAAATTCAGCCTGATCTAGGCTGAGCTCTTCGGATTGAGACTAGGTTTTCTCATGCATCTGAGGGTCTTTTTGTCTGATCTTGGCCACATTTAGCTAGAGAGGTCTGTCTCTGCCAGGATTATTCTTCCCAGGCTGACAGCAGACCCTCCAGAGAACGAGCAGAACTTGCAAGGCTTCTAAGGAAGGGTCTGGGCTGAGAATCAGCGCACAGTTGCTTCTGCCCATTCTGTGGGCCTAAAGAAGTTGTGTGGCTGAATCTAAAATCAAAAATGAAATATGTTGACCCCATGAAGATGAGAGGAAGAGAGCAAATATGTTTACAATGAGCTAATCAAATACAATTAAGTATACAAATAGCCGGCAGCAGTTCTTGTTAACAAACTCTTGAGACGTCCTTCAATCAGATCATCTGAATGCTCCATTACTTAGGCATGTCCCACTCTTTGCAACCCCATGGCCTGTAGCCTGCCAGGCTCCTCTGTCCATGAGATTGTCCCAGCCTATGAAGAATATTGGAGTGGGCTGCCATTTCCTCCTGCAGGGGATCTTCCCAACTCAGGGATCAAACCCACATCTCCCGGGTCTCCTGCAATGAAAGATGAGCCAGCCTGTCCATCAATAGTGAACACGTTTTATCAGCAGAACACAGAAGCAGGGGTTCATGGGGACCATGTGCCTCAGGAGGGTGACCCGTGGCCACATAGCAGTCATGGGCCATAACAGCGAGGAGAAAATTTTCCAAGCAGGGAAAAGACAGGACGAAACAGACATGGATGAGGCAGCTTGCATAAGTGATGCTCTTTGACTTTATGATGCTCTTTGACTTTATGATAAGTGATGCTGCGCTTGGGTGTCTTCACCATCTTTGGGATTATGGCTGTGCTTAAACAGATAGCATCAAAGGACAGAATGTAGAGAAAGGGATACACGGGTGAATGGAGGTGGGAGCGGAGCTGACAGCCAGGATGACAAGCAGGTTTCTAAGAACCGTAACCGGGTGTATGGACAGGAATAGGAGGAAGAGGAAAGAAATGCATTATGGATCCTCTATCAGTCACATGAGAGATAAATCTGAAACATTTGTTTGATTTCTAGATTCCATATCATTGATGAATCAGATATAAAATACTGAGTCACAAAGCAGTAAAATGTACAATCCCTGGGGGAAAAGTGGCAAATGCATTCTGTAAACTGGAGTGTTTTCATATAATGGGCAAACTATACAACCATTTTTAACAACTGCTATTTCCACAGGTTCTGATAGCAAATACATTACAAATATATCTTAAGTAGAATTAAAGTGTTAACGATGTTGTTAAATATGAATTATAGCAACAAACAGTCTACTTTTATCTTGTACCTAGGGAGGGATTTTGATGAGAAACATGCCTAGGGGGAAAAAAAAAAAAAAAGATGGCGTGTAATCCAGTCTATTCTCCTTGTAAATATGCTAAATGCTTTTTGCTAGTAGATTCCTTTTCTTCAGTATGCTTTTAGCAGAACGTACCTGGTTTTCAAAGATTGTTAGGGTAAACAAATGTGCAGTCTACAACTGCACAGGGCACGGCTCCCTGGAAAAATGTCTCAAAAGCTACATGAGCTTGTATTAGTCCTCTAGGACTGCTATAACAAAACATTATGGATTGGGTAGCTGAAACAACTGAAATGTATATTCTCACAGTTCTAGAGGCTAAAATCTGCGTCCCTGGTCCCGGTAAACTCAGCTCCCCTCAGAGTTCTCCTCCCAGCCTGTAGTTGGCTGCCGTCCTGCTGGGCTTTCATCCGGAGAGAGTTCTCTAGGATTTCTTCTTATCAGGATATTAATCCTATTGGATCAGGGCCGCCTGATTACAACCCCATTTAACCTTAATTACTTCTTAGAGGCTTCATCCCCAAATGTAACCATACTGGGGGGTAGGGCTTCAAATGTGTGAGTTTGGAAAGAACACTAAATTCATTATAGAGCACAAAATTAAGATCTTTTCTGGCTTAAAATGCTCTATTCATCTCTCTGTGTAAGTCACCTTATCTCTATTCGCTAACCTGAGTTAGCAAGCATCCAATGAAAGAACAAAGACTAGAGTCCTATTGGGGGATTTGAACATCTTGTTTCACCAGTGTCTCTCGACTATTGAATAATCATTAATAAAACATACCCTTTGCTTTGTGTACACTTGATTTAACAATCTGATCCTTTGTGTCATAGCCAGCATGTGAAGTGCTTTTGCAATTATGGAGAATTTTTAAACAAAGCAATAAATTGAATGATGAATAAGAACATAAATTAGTTATAATATTTAGTCACCTGTTTAAAGATATTCAAACTTATTAGTGAGCAAGTTGTAAGATCAAAATTTGGTTTTTCATAGGATGCTTGTGCATAGTTTAAAAGCCTATAAAAAATTAATCTTCTTAATCTTAAGTGAACAAAATTAAATTTATATCTTAAAATACAGTGTCTAGCACACAGAAAATTTTAAAAGAAAGGAAAATTAAAACAGACAAAGTGGGAAAAATTAACAAAAACTACACTAAGTGAGAAAGAAAGAATCATAATGTTGGTAATAATCTTTGTGTTTAATTAGACTGTAAAATGAATAACATAGTGTAAGCCAAAAAAAGACAGAGACTTTGTTAAATTGATTCTCAGCTACTGCACTATATTGGCAAGTGCTAGTATCATAATCAAGTGTTAATTAATAAACCATAATTCTTACTCTAGGTTGCATTTCTTGAAAAATAATTCCTAAGAAAACACAAAAAAAATATAACATATTTTGCAATCCTTATGCTGGAACTTCTAATTGAAAATTCTGCTATGTGTTCCATAATATAGATAAAGGTCTCCAAAAATCTCTATTATGTGGGTTAGAGTGATATGAGAGTCTTGTTGATGAAAACTTCTCATCTTTGCCACTGGTGGTTTTATGTAGACCAGAAGACCAAACTGAGTATATAAGCTTGTCTTTTAAACTACCAAAACAGAAGGAACCACTTCTCTTATTTCTGAGCATCTCACCCTTGCTCAGTACAGCAAGGAGGGTTTTTATTCTGTATGCTAAATATTCGCTGGAGGACTTAGTCCTAGGACATTCATAACTCAGCCCTACAGGGTCTTACTTCATACTTCCTGACCCTCCAAAATGAGCCTATAATGTATTTATCAAAGCAAATGAATTCATATGAAAAGGTATGTTAAATCAATCTAAATAATCAGACAATCAAATTTAAAGAGTATTTTACATTCCCAGTTAGTTATCAAGAAGTGCCTCCATTCTCAGCCCCAAGGCCCCCTGGAAATATTTTAGAGCACAATAAAGTGAGTTTTTCCTAAGTAAAAATTGTTCCTAAGTCATTGAAATGATAAATCCAGCTTTTTAAATGTGCATACTGGGTGATTATATAAAAAATTCTCAGAGATGGAGGACCTTATATTTTAATGGCAGCTCGTAGAATCTGGGTGCCACTGAGCGCTTCAGTGTGAAATTCACTCTGAAGTTGGGGAAGTTTTAGAAAGGACAGAATACAAAACAAAATGGGGAAACTGTCATCACTTTACATGTCTTTGTGGGTTTATAAAAATATCTTTGCTATTTTTTTTTGATATTCCATGTGAAGACTATTGGTTGTGAGTTCTCAGGGAAAGAAAATATTGAAGCAAAGTGTTTAGAAATCCCTTCCCTCTTGACTCTGACTCTATCATCCAATCTGCATAATAAAGAATTTTTTAAGCTATAGATCAGAGAAGAAAAAGGCAGCAAGAATCAGGAGTAGAGCAATGTGAGTGGCGTAAAATTACACAGTGCTTTGGAGAAGCGCTCTGGATGTGAGGAAGAAGATACTAATTTATGCAGTGGCTCTCAATTCATTTCTTATTTAGCATTAAAAGAAGAGATAATACCTTGGTAAGTTCATTTAGCTTTACCTACTTTTCAAAATTCTAATAAATTATCAAAACATAAGTAAAAGCACCATCTGTCAGCGTCACATCCCAGTTCTGTGCAGTTCAGTTCAGTCGCTCAGTCGTGTCCGACTCTGCAACCCCATGGACCACAGCATGCCAGGCCTCCCTGTCCATCACCAACTCCCGGAGCTTACTCAAACCCATGTCCATCGAGTCAACGATGCCATCCAACCATGTCACCCTCTGTCGTCCCCTTCTCCTCCTGCCCTCAATCTTTTCCAGCTTCAGGGTCTTTTCCAATGAGTCAGCTCTTCTCATCAGGTAGCCAAAGTATTGGAGTTTCAGTTTCAACATCAGTCCTTCCAATGAACACCCAGGACTGGTCTCCTTTAGGATGGACTGGTTGGATCTCCTTGCAATCCAAGGGACTCTCAAGAGTCTTCTCCAACACCACAGTTCAAAAGCATCAATTCTTTGGTGCTCACAGCTTTCTTCACAGTCCAACTCTCACATCCATACATGACTACTGGAAAAACCAAGGCTTTGACAAATAATATTTATTAATATATCCCTAATTAAAATAATTTGTTTTTAATGAATGGTATATGACCATCATTAAATATATAGTTGATAATTATTTTTTCCTATTACAAATATCTGTATTATCTATATAATAGATATAGAAACCATATATACTCAAGATATATATTATATCATACTTCTCAAAGGGGAAGTTTGAAAAGGAATTATTACAACTGGAAGAAACATAAGGGGAAAAGATCTTTAAAGAACCATTTACTGGCTTCAGAATATACTAAATCAAGTGACACTGTAAAGCAATATTCAAATTCAAGCTGAAATAAGCCACTTAAATTTGTAAAATGATGTTTACTGCCCCCAGAGAAAGCAAAAATCTGGTAGCAACATCAACAGAATTTTTTTTTTTTGCATTCTTTTTGCATGTAGCATTTGAGAAAACTTCATCAAAATCATTTTTATTTCAACAAGATGGAATGTTTCCACAGGCTTTTGTTATTAAGGAATGTGCTTATAGTATGATAATTTATGTCTAGTTCATTAAGCAGGTGTCCTGCGCCAGATAATATAGGAGAAATGGCAAATATGGCACGCTGTTTCCATTAACCCCTCTGGCACTGGCAGTCTGAAGACTAATCCCATCTCCTTAATGCTCAGCACTTTCAGATCCTAGCTCTGGGTAAGAAAAGGGTTTTCTGTTTGAAGTACACGAAAAGTATGTGGCAATTTTGAACACTTAGTTAATTATCCCTTATGAAAATCAATTGATAAAAGCCCAAAGCATCAGAAGTATAAAGGTTTTATATGGTCAGTATACACCAAACCAGAATGCTTTGTACATTATCATTGGAACATGTAAATCCCTTTTCATCAAATTGAAAGAATGCTTTTTGAAAATATGACTGCTATTATCACCCTTTAAAAGGCTCCCTAACACCCACTTACATTTGTTTCCAAGCCTGTTATTAAGGAAGCATGGGATTAAGTAAAGGAAAGACAATGAATGTGATTATTCACAATATCTAAACAAAGGCTCACAGGATCACCAGCTGCCTCTCCTCCCTGGTCAAATTTAGCTCACAAACAGGCTTTAGCATTTGGGTTTAAATGGATTTGCACATTATGAGTTATGGTTTCCCACAATTCTCACCAATCCTGCTATAATGATTCCTAATCTGCTTTACTCATTTATTTGATCTGCTTAATCTCCACAGACATTTGAATTCCATCTAAACAGCTACCTCTCCTAGTCCCGGTCCACTGATTTTCTTGGTTGTAGCTTTCTCTAGGATTCAACATTGCAGAATCTAAGGTTGTCCATGATTAGGAGCACTCTGGTTTCAGATGATCTAGATTCAAATCTTGTTACTTAGCTTCTCAAAACATTTTGCATCTGCAAAATGGCAATCATAGTTTCTACAGTAATATCTCCTCATGAGCCTGACCTGTCTAATCACCACCACGGTCTTCCTGGACTCAACACCTGTGTAGTTCCAACGGCCCTGAATTTGGAAGGGCTGTGTGCTTAGGTGTTTTATTGTCTCTGATTTTCAATTCTTAAACGTTCTGGAGCACAGAGCTTATCATTTTCACTTAGCACCAGGCCCTGCAAATTGTATAGCCAGTCCTGTTAACAACAGAGATGGAACTCAACCACTTAGAGAGTTTTCTTCATATCAGTCTTAAAATAGATCAATATGAGGCAAAATAAATGGACTTCTAGTGGTATGGAAGGATCCACAAACAATTTGACTCAATTTTTTCTTTTTATTGGATGTGTTTCCTCAACTGTAATTTTTTTCCTACATATATACAGACTCAGAATTATTGATATTTGTATTCTATAACATTTGGAGAGATTTAACAAACTTCCTTGAGTTCCCAAATTTAATAAATAAAAATACATGATGTGCAGTTAAATTTGAGTGTCAGATAAATGATGAATACATTTTTTATAAGTGCATCCCATGTAATATTTGAGAAACATTTGATAAAATCTTTAGCCTGCATCAAAAGCAATAAAAAAGAAATGATATTGCTTTACTCGGAATCAATAAAATCAGCAAAACAGCATTATTTCTCTAGATTTTAAAGGAAACAAAGTGAATTGTGTGAATGTATATGAAGGTCAAAAAAGGGATAAATTTTATGAACATGCACCCTTGAAAAGACTGACCTGATAATTATGCCCTGTAAAACATTCAAATAAATTATAAAGCTACTTTTTAAAATAGAGGATGTACTACTGGTTTCTGGGGCACATATCAGTGGTCAGGCTACCACCTCCTGGTGTTTTATACAGAAGAAACAGGCATAAGCTCAGAGTGCTACCATGTGTGGAGTTTCCCAGATCATGGTTTTCCTGAGTATATCTTCTAAGCAGCCATCTTGTTACTCCACTATATTAAAATATCATATGCTCTTATTTTATTTTTAAGTCTGAAATTCAGTAACAAAACTCCAAGTCGCTCAAGACTGATGTCTCAAGAAAGGGACAGAAATCAAGGCTCCAAATTATGGTTTCACCCAACTGTGAATGACTCAGATTGCACAAGAAAAGTCTAGTGAAGGTCACCAGGATGAAACGACAGTCTTGCAGTATCCCAATCTGGAGTGACAAAAATAAAACAAAGCTATCAGTTGATGAAATTATGCAAAGCATTCAATCAACTATTCCAAAATAATCTGAATGTACCTGTGAAAATATTTTCTTTCACACAGTGGTTAACAAATGTTCTAAAAACAACATTGTAATACTTTAATTTCAATGAATATTATGTAGGTAATTCAAACATGAGATAGCTTCTTCTACCCTGCGTTCCTAGAATTAAAAAAAGTAGATATTACAATTTGTGTAAGTAGACTGCAATTATGTGAATTATCAATACTGCCTAAAATAGAAAAAAGTTCAATTAAATAATGTTAATATAAATGTACTCCTCTTCCCTCCCCCAAAAATATGATGGGAGTACTGATAGAGGTTTAATTGGTTTAAGTAGTTTTAAAAATAACCATAAAGAGACTTCTCTGGGCGTCCAGGGATCAGGGCTCCCTGCTCTGGATGCCTTCTTCTTTAGCTGCCAGGCTCTGGGTTCGATCCCTGGTTAGAGCGTTAAGATCCTGCAAGCCTCATGGAATGGCCAAAAAATAGTTAATAATTTACAGAGGGAAATGGCAATAACCTTTGGCGTCAGTTTAAAGTAGAATGATCATTGACGACCTCGCCAAGCAGTAAAGCCCCCAAAGCAGTGAGGAGGGTCTCTCCATGAGGATGACTGGAGGTGATAATTCCAAGGGCAAAGAAAACCGGGAAAAAGCTGCAGGCCCGCAGTGTGTCTGCACCCGCCGAGAGCCGCAAAACGCTGAGGAGGGCCGAGCGCGAGGTCAGTGGGGGATCGGGAAGGCGACCGGGCTGCGATGAGAGGCCGGGGGGGAGGCTGGCGGCGGGCCGCCGGGGTGCTCAGCTTGGACTCCGGGCGAGCCGGCCGTCCTCCGCAGATCTGGGGCAGGCTGCGGGCAGGGTCGGACCCACGCTGTAAGACCGCTCCGTTTGGCGCGGAAGCCAGAGCAGAAGTTCAGGGCGGAAACAGGGAAGTCAGGGAGGAGCTCCCCTCGGAGACCCAGGCGGGAATCGGAGCCAGACGGCGGGGCCGGGACGCTGGGAGAGGCCTCCTTCCCACGCTCCGCCGGCGTCCGATCGCGGCGGGTGGTTACCGGCGGCGCCGAGGTCCGCACGGGCGGCGGGAGAAGAGGAGGGGCCCGCTGGCGGAAACCGAGGAGGGGACGCTGAGGGGGCTAGGGTGCGTTCATGGGCAGTCAGACGGTCGGCTCGAGGGTCAACCCGGGGTTCAAGAAAAGCAGCCTGGGTCGTCTCCATGCTGACGGTCGGCGCAAACCAACACAGTCCTGTGAAGCGGTTATCCTTCAACTAAAAATAAACAAACAAATTTTAAAAAGAGGCCTGTGTCCCTCAACGAGTGAACGCGCAAACAAAGTGGGATGCACAGGGGATCCCGCTCAGCCGTACAAAGGACGAAAGCTGGCCCCTTGCAGCCACAGGGGTGACCCTTGAGGACGCTACGCTAAGTGAAGTAAGGGGGGGGAAGCTCAAAGATAAAGGGGATAGATGGGTAAGGTTTTCAGAGAAGGAAGCAGGAGGTGGGTAAAACAGATGAAGAGAGTCAAAAGGCAAAAACTTCCAGTTACAAAATAAATAAATGTTGTGGGGCTGAATACTCAGCATAACAACGCTAGTAACACTTCACTGCATATTTGAAAGTTGCTGAGAATAGATCTTAAAAGTTCTCATTACAAGAAAAAAATACTATCTGTCTATCTATCTATCTATATATCTATCTATCTAGTGAGGAATATTAACTAGATTCATTGTCTGGTTTTTTAACAATTATACACATATGGAATCATTATGTTGTAACTGAAAATAATGTAATATTGTATGTCACTTGTAACTTCAATTTTTTTTGGAAAAAAAGGAATAGTCAGTCCAGGAAAAGGAAAACTAGTGTTCCTGACACCAAATAATTAATGTGTCTCAAGAAGAAGGAACTTAGATGTGTCAAATAATAATAATGGGTCAAATACAATGAAGCTTAAGAATAGATCAATGGAGGACCTTGTTAATCTATGCCATTTGGCAGTTAGGAAGTTTAAGTTAAATATATGAAAGTACTTACAAATACTTAGCTACATAGTAAATTATCAATACAATTTCCATTTTTATGCCAAGGTTCTGTCCTTATGCTTGGATGTATTAGTCAGCTAGGGCTGCCTCAACAAAACACGTACATTGGACGATTTAAACAGTGGAAATCTATATTCACACAGATCTGGAAGCTGGGAAGTATAAGATCAAGGTGGCAGCATCTGAGAAGGCATTTTCTCCTAGTTGCAGATGTCCGCTTCCTCATCCTGTCCTCACAGAGTATAGAGAAAAAGAGAGCAAGCTCTCTAATCCCATCATAAGGATCCACTTTTATGACTGTGCCTAAACCTAATCATTTCCCAAAGATCCCACCTGCAAATATCATCACATTGAGAGCTAAGACTTTAAAAACAAAAAACAGAGCTACCCCATGGTCCAGGAACCTCCCTCCTAGGCATATATCTGGAGAAAGCCGTAATTCATAAAGATATAAATGCTCCTGTGTTCTTTGCAACAGTACTTACAATAGCCAAGACATGGAAGCAAACTAAATGTCCATTGGCAGAGAAATGGATAAAGATGTGGCACAGATATGCAATGGATAGAAGAATGAAATAATGCCATTTGCAGCGACACAGATGATCTAGAGATGGTCATACTGAGTGAAATAAGTCAGACAGAGAAAGACAAATATGATGTGATAGCAATTATAAGTGGAATCTAAGAAAATGGTACAAACGAACCTATTTACAAACAGAAAAAGAGTCACAGATCTAGAAAGCAAACCAACAGTTGTTAGGGCAGAAAGGGGTGAGTGAAATAAATTGGGAGATGGGGGCTGAAATATACACACTACAACATACAAAGCGATACCTAGTAAGAACTTGCTGTGTGGCACAGGAAACTCATTACTCTGTGATGACCGATATGGGAAAGGAATCTGAAAAAGGATGGATATATGTGTGTGTAACTGACATTTTACCGTACAGCAGAAACTTAAACAATATTGTAATTCAAGTACCCTCCAGTAAAAATTAATTAAAAGAACGTACGAATTTTGAAAGAACACAATTCAGTCCATACCAGTAGATTTTGCCCTGTGAAACGGAAACTGCTTGAAAATGATAAGAGATGTTTGGCCCCTTCCTCGCCGCATAGCCCTAACTCAAAGATGGATATCCACATAAAAAAACAGAACAGCTCACTCTCTAAATCTCTCAGAAGCAATTTTGTGGTTATGACAGCACATTATTTCTTTGACCTTTATTTCACCAAGTCGACCTATACTTCCTCTCTCCCTAATAATTTTCACCATCAATATTTTCTATATAAAATTGTGAAATCTAGATAACACCAGCCCAGATATTAGACAAAACTCTCAGTAGCCTAATACATATGGAAAGGTACATTCCTAGAGACAGATTTCATATTGGTTAGTTCAGTTCAGTCACTCAGTCATGTTCGACTCTTTACAGCCCCATGGACCACAGCACGCCAGGCCTGCCTGTCCATCACCAACTCCCGGAGTTTACTCAAACTCATGTCCACTGAGTCAGGGATGCCATCCAACCATCTCATCCTCTGTCGTCCCCTTCTCCTCCTGCCTGCAATCTTTTCCAGCATCAGGGTCTTTTCTAGTGAGTCACCTCTTCGCATGAGGTGGCCAAAGTATTGGAGTTTCAGCTTCAACATCAGTCCTTCCAATGAACACCCAGGACTGATCTCCTTTAGGATGGACTGGTTGGATCTCCTTGCAGTCCAAGGGACTCTCAAGAGTCTTCTCCAACACCACAGTTCAAAAGCATCAATTCTTCAATGCTCAGCTTTCTTTATAGTCCAACTCTCACATCCACACATGACTACTGGAAAAACCATAGCTTTAAATGGACCCTTGTTGGCAAACTAATACCTCTGCTTTTTAATATGCTGTCTAGGTTGGTCATAACTTTTCTTCCAAGGAGCAAGCATCTTTTAATTTCATGGATGCAGTCACCATCTTCAGTGATTTTGGAGCCCAAAAAAATAGTCTCACACTGTTTCCACTGTTTCCCCATCTATTTGCCATGAAGTGACGAGACCAGATGTCACGATCTTAGTTTTCTGAATGTTGAGCTTTAAGCCAACTTTTTCACTCTCCTCTTTTCATCAAGAGACTCTTTAGTTCTTCACTTTCTGCCATAAGGGTGGTGTCATCTTCATATCTGAGGTTATTGATATTTCTCCCGGCAATCTTGATTCCAGCTTGTGCGTCTTCCAGCCCAGCGTTTCTCATGATGTACTCTGCATATAAGTTAAATAAGCAGGGTGACAATATACAGACTTGACATACTCCTTTTCCTATCTGGAACCAATCTGTTGGTCCATGTCCAGTTCTAACTGTTGCTTTCTGACCTGCATATAGGTTTCTCAGGAGGCAGGTCAAGTGCTCTGGTATTCCCATCTCTTTCAGAATTTTCCACAGTTTATTGTGATCCACACAGCCAAAGGCTTTGGCATAGTCAACAAAACAAAAATAGATGTTTTTCTGGAACTCTCTTGCTTTTCTATGATCCAGCAGATGTTGGCAATTTGATATCTGGTTCCTCTGCCTTTTCTAAAACTAGCTTGAACATATGGAAGTTCTCGGTTCATGTATTGCTGAAGCCTGGCTTGGAGAATTTTGAGCATTACTTTACTAGCGTGTGAGATGAGTGCAATTGTGCAGTAGTTTGAACATTCTTTGTCATTGCCTTTCTTTGGGACTGGAATGAAAATTGACCTTTTCCAGTCCTGTGGCCGCTGCTGAGTTTTCCAAATTTGCTGGCATATTGAGTGCAACACTTTCACAGCACCGTCTTTTAGGATTTGAAATAGCTCAACTGGAGATCCATCACCTCCACTCGCTTTGTTTGTAGTGATGCTTCCTAAGGCCCACTTGACTTCACATTCCAGGGTGTCTGGCTCTAGATGAGTCATCACAGCATCGTGATTATCTGGGTCGTGAAGATCTTTTTTGTACAGTTCTTCTGTGTATTCTTGCCACCTCTTCTTAATATCTTCTGCTTCTGTTAGGTCCCTACCATTTCTGTCCTTTATTGTGCCCATCTTTTCATGAAATGTTCCCTTCGTATCTCTAATTTTCTTGAAGAGATCTCTAGTCTTTCCCATATTGCTTTTCTCTGTTTCTTTGTATTGATCACTGAGGAAGACTTTCTTATCTCTCCTTTCTATTCTTTGGAACTCTGTATTCAAATAGGTATAGCTTTATTTTTCTCCTTTGTTTTTCACTTCTCTTCTTTTCACAGCTATTTGTAAGGCCTCCTCAGACAGCCAGTTTGTTTTTCTGCATTTCTTTTTCTTGGGGATGGTCTTGATCCCTGTCTCCTGTACAATGTCATGAACCTCCATCCATAGTTCATCAGGCACTCTGTCTGTCAGAGCTAATCCCTTGAATCTATTTCTCTCTTCCACTGTATAACTGCAAGGGATTTGATTTAGGTCATACCTGAATAGTCTAGTGGTTTTCGCTACTTTCTTCAATTTAAGTCTGAATTTGGCAATAAGGAGTCCATGATCTGAGCCATAGTCAGATCCCGGTCTTGTTTTTGCTGACTGTGTAGAGTTTCTCCATCTTTGGCTGCAAAGAATATAATCAATCTGATTTCGGTGTTGGCCATCTGGTGATGTCCATGTGTAGAGTCTTCTCTTGTGTTGTTGGAAGAGGGTGTTTGCTATGACTAGTGCGTTCTCTTGGCAAAACTCTGTTAACTTTTGCCCTGCTTCATTCTGTACTCCTAGGCCAAATTTGCCTGTTACTTCAGGTGTTTCTTGACTTCCTACTGTTGCATTCCAGTCCCCTATAATGAAAAGGACATCTGTTTTGAGTATTAGTTCTAGAAGGTCTTGTAGGTCTTCAATAACCCTTCAACTTTGGCTTCTTCAGCGTTACTGGTCGGGGTATGGACTTGGATTACCGTGATATTGTGTGGTTTGCCTTGGAAACAAACAGAGATCATTCTGTCATTTTTGAGATTGCTTTCAAGTACTGCATTTCAGACTCTTTTGTTGACTATGCTGGCTGCTCCATTTCTTCTAAGGGATTCTTGCTTGTGCATTTCATACTGGTTAAAAGCCTACCTTCCAGAATCAGCCTGTCTGGGTGTCTTGTACTCAACCTTGTTTGAAAGTCTTACACTTAATACATGAAAGTCATATCCCAGTTTGTCCTCCTGTAAAATAGGAAGCTCAGGCAGACCATGGAAATATTACAGGTTTGGTTCCATACCACTTCAGGAGAAAGCAAGTCTCACAAGTTTTTTGTTTCCCTGGTGCGTACACCGGAGAAGACAGTGGCACCCCGCTCCAGTGCTCTTGCCTGGAGAATCCCCTGGACGGAGGAGCCTGGTGGGCTGCAGTCCATGTGGTCTCAAAGAGTCGGACACGACTGAGCAGCTTTACTTTCACTTTTCACTTTCACTTTTCACTTTCACGCATTGGAGAAGGAAATGGCAACCCACTCCAGTGCTCTTGCCTGGAGAATCCCAGGGACGGGGGAGCCTGGTGGGCTGCCGTCTATGGGGTCACACAGAGTCGGACACGAGTGAAGCAACTTAGCAGCAGCAGCATCAGCAGTGCATACACAGTTATACTTACACTACATTCTGGTTAATTAAGTGTACGATACCATGTCAAAAAAGTGCATATCTTCATTTTAAAATGTTGCTTAAAAGTGCTAGCCATCATCTAAGCTTTCAGCAAGTCATAGTAGTAAACACCAAAGTGATCACAGATCACTGTTAACAAGTTTAATAAAATGAAAAACTTGACGTATTGTGAGAATTACAAAAATGTGACACAGAGACATAAAGTAAGCAAATGCTGTTGAAAAAATGGCACCAATAGATTTGCTCGAAGCAGGATTGCCATAAATGCTCAATTTGTTTTTTTTTTTTTTAATGCAATTATCTGTGAAGTGTGACAGAGTGAAGCACAATAAAAGGAGAAATGCCTGTAATTGTTGTTATTCAATATTTATAGGATTAAATAGTATAATACCTAAAGTGCTTAGGACAACGCCTAACACGTGGTAAGTAAAACTGGTTATTCAGGTATCACCCGCAAAGACTGTTAAAAATAAAGGTGCCCAGGTCCCATCTAGAATTCCTGAATTATGAACACCTAAGGAGGGTTCAGGAATATACGTTAGCAAAGCAGACTTGCTGCCTGGTCTTGTTTGGGAGCTGCTTGTTCTCAAAACAAAGCCTATTCAAGTGCTTAGTGAAACAGATAATGCTTGGAGCAGTGTTAATGTATTTATAGATTATTACTACATAAGGAAGAGACATATGGACTCTCAACTGTAGTGGAGGAAAGGACATCTGAGAAGAGTCCTTGACCACTTCATCATTGGGAAGAGAGAAGAATCTTTCCCAGAAAGACTAATCAAACCAAACAGAAGTTCACAATAGAAACAAATGCAGCCTTATTCAAACTGAGCTAAGGGAATTAAAAAAAAAAAAAAAAAAATGCAGCTTGAGAAAAAAATAGGACTACCAGCAGGAAAAGAAAGAGCTCTTGAGACACTGAAAAGCTGAGAGAGGAGACTCTTGAAACAAGCAAAAGTCCTCCAAAAAAAGTACATAGAAAGGGTTAAATAAAATATTGTACATCTAAATAGTCTAGGTAATTGCTAAACAACAATGTTAGATTCGTGTATGTGTTAATGAAAGGTAAAGTCAAATTGTACAAACTAATCTTTGACATTAGTATAAAGCTATAACATTTCATTATTTCACATGTGAATAATTATATAGAAAAACTAAAATGTACACATAAATGAAATAATCTCTTACAGCACCATTCAGGGAGAAGAAACTGAAGTTGAAGTTACTTAAGATGTGTATTTAGTTGTTTCCGTCATGTCCGACTCTTTGCGATCCCATGGACTGTAGCCCTCCAGTCTATATTCATGGGGTTCTCCAGACAAGAACACTGAAGTGGGATGCCACGCCCTCCTCCAGGGGATCTTCCCAACCCAGGGATGGAACCCGAATCTCTTATGCCTCCTGCATTGACAGGTAGGTTCTTTACCAATGGTACCACCTGGGAAGCCCTATTTAAGATGCTCCATGCTTATATTTGTATACATGTATGTTTCTTTCAGGGCTTCCCAGGTGATTCAGTGGGTAAAGAATCCACTGCAATGCAGAAGATAAAAGAGACACAAGTTTCACCCCTGGTCTGGAAGATCTCCTGGAGGAGGACAAGGCAACCCACTCAAATATTCTTTCCTGGAGAATCCCATGGACAGAGGACTGGTGGGCTACAGTCCAAAGGGTCGCAAAGAGTTGGACATGACTGAGGCAACTGAGCATGCATGCATACATGTGTGTTTCAGTATGTACATACTTATATATGCATATATTCACTGTGTGTCCTGCACTGATACCATGACATTCTCACTTGATCTATTGGCCCTCTTACCTACCACCCTACCTTTTCTCCACTTTATACCTAAAAAGATCACCAAAAATATATTGTTAGTGTTCTTTAATTGCTAAGTCCTGTCAGACTCTGCAACCGCATGGACCATGTAGCTAATCTGGCTTCTTTGTCCATGAGATTTTCCAGACAAGAATACTGGAGTGAGTTGCCATTTCCTCCTCCAGGGGATCTTCCTGACCCAGGGATTGAACCCACATCTCCTGCATTGGCAGCTGGATTCTTTACCACTGAGCCACCAGGGAAGCCGTCAGTTCAGTTCAGTTCAGTCACTGAGTTGTGTCTGACTCTGCGACCCCATGGACTGCAGCACGCCAGGCTTCCCTGTCCGACACCAGCTCCTGGGATCACTCAAGCTCATGTGCATCCAGCCAGTGATGCCATTCAATATATAAATCCTATTATATTATCAAGAACAAGAAATGCTAAAAGGCAAAATGTTGTCTGAGGAGGCCTTAAAAATAGCTGTGAAAAGAAGAGAAGCAAAAGGCAAAGGAGAAAGGAAAGATATACCCATATGAATGCAGAGTTCCAAAGAATAGCAAGGCGAGATAAGAAAGCCTTCCTCAGTGATCAATGCAAAGAATTAGAGGAAAACAATAGAATGGGAAAGACTAGAGATCTCTTCAAGAAAATTAGAGATACCAAGGTAACATATCATGCAAAGATGGGCTCAATAAAGGACAGAAATGGTAGGGACCTAACAGAAGCAGAAGATATTAAGAAAAGGTGGCAAGAAAAAAAAAAAAAAAAGAAAAGGTGGCAAGAATGCACAGAACTATACAAAAAAGATCTTCAAGACCCAGATAACCACAATGGTGTGATCACTCACCTAGAGCCAGTCATCCTGGAATGCAAAGTCAAGTGGGCTTTGGGAAGCATCACTATGAACCAAGTTAGTGGAGGTGATGGAATTCCAATTGAGCTATTTCCAGTCCTCAAAGATGATGCTGTGAAAGTGTTGCACTCAATATGCCACCATATTTGGAAAACTCGGCAGTGGTCCCAGTACTGGAAAAAGTCAGTATTCATTCCAGTCCCAAAGAAAGGCAATGCCAAAGGATGCTCAAACTACCGCACAATTGCATTCATCTTATTACTTTACACTAGTAAAGTAATGCTCAAAATTTTCCAAGCCAGGCTTCAACAGTACATGAACCGTGAACTTCCAAATGCTCAGTCTGGATTTAGAAAAGGCAGAGGAACCAGATATCAAATTGCCAACATCCATTGGATCATCGAAAAAGCAAGAGAGTTCCAGAAAAACATCTCCTTCTGCTTTATTGACTATGCCAAAGCCTTTGACTATGTGGATCACAACAACTGTGGAAAATTCTTTAAGAGATGGGGATATCAGACCACCTGACCTGCCTCTTGAGAAATCTGTATGCAGGTCAAGAAAGAAGAGTTAGAACTGGACATGGCACAACAGACTGGTTCCAAATCAGGAAAGGGGTACATCAAGGCTGTATATGTCACCCTGCTTATTTAACTTATATGCAGAGTACATCATGAGAAATGCTGGACTGGATGAAGCGCAATCTGGAATCAAGATTGCCGGGAGAAATATCAGTAACCTCAGATATGCAGACGACACCACCCTTATGGCAGAATGGGAAGAAGAACTAAAGAACCTCTTGATGAAAGTGAAAGAGGAGAGTGAAAAAGCTGGCTTAAAGCTCAACATTCAGAAAACTAAGATCATGGCATCTGGTCCCATCACTTCATGGCAAATAGATGGGGAAACAATGGAAACAGTGGGAGACTTTATTTTTGGGGGCTCCCAAGTCACTTCAGATGGTGACTGCAGCCATGAAATTGGAAGACGCTTGCTCCTTGGAAGAAAAGCTATGACCAACCTAGACAGCATATTAAAAAGCCGAGACATTACTTTGCCAACAAAGGTCCATCTAGTCAAGGCTGTGGTTTTTCCAGTGGTCATGTATGGATGTGGGAGTTGTACTATAAAGAAAGTTGAGTGCCAAAGAATTGAACTGTGGTGTTGGAGAAGACTCTTGAGAGTCCCCTGGACTGCAAGGAGATCCAACCAGTCTATCCTAAAGGAGATCAGTCCTGGGTGTTCATTGGAAGGACTGATGTTGAAGCTGAAACTCCAGTACTTTGGCCACCTGATGAGAAGAACTGACTCATTGGAAAAGACCCTGATGCTGGGAGGGATTAGGGGCAGGAGGAGAAGGGGACAACAGAGGATGAGATGGTTGGATGGCATCACTGACTCGATAGACATGGGTTTGGGTAAACTCCGGGAGTTGGAGATGGACAGGGAGGCCTGGTGTGCTGCGATTCATGGTGTTTCAAAGAGTTGGACACAACCGGATGACTGAACTGAACTGAAGTGACATTACCCTGATGATTAAAATATTTCAATATTATATCTTTTCCTGAGGATCTAGTCTTAAATGTTTAATACATCTTGAAAGACCAACTGTGCTCAAATAATGTGCATTTTCCTACTTTCTCTCCCAACTACTTTAGTCATCCCTACCTTCCTTGGTTAAATCTCTAAGATGTGACATGACTGCTCTTTCCTTCAGGAGAACTCCCCTCCACGATCTTACCTGTGCTAGCCTTTCTTCCCCTAGATAACTTACATTCTTCAACTTTGTAATAGTTTGAACTAAACTTTTCTCAGATTAGAGCACTGATAATAATTGAAACAGTGCTCCAAATACTTAAAACGAAGCAGCAGAATTTAATTTTTTCTAGAAACCCCCCAGATAAGGCATGGCACTTTATGAGATTAAATGATAAGTAAAACATCATTCTGACCCCCAGGCAAGAAGGAAAGAAAGTGGACTAAACATTTCTAGTACATTCAATATGCCTTACAAATAGAATTACATGTAATTACCAAGCAAATCATGAAATATATATTTACCCTATTTTACCACCAAAGAAACTAAAGATTAACGAGTTTACAAAAGATTTCTAACGTCAAACTGGATTCCAACTGAGCACTGTCTAAATCCAAGACACGTCCTTTTCCCACTATCCCCACCACAGTAGCTCAGCAGCTTACAGTCCACAAATAACTCTAACGCAGAGCACGATGTGATTGGCATGACAGCAAACGCAAGAGAAAGGTGCTGTGCTAATGCTTTGAATGCAGCGTCTTACAGTAGAACTTTATCTGCTTCTGAAAGACAATGTCAGAGGAGCGTAAAAGAGGGTTCAGGAACTCTGCCCAAGGGAAGCGGTATTTGCGTCGTACTACCTACAGCAGGATTTTGAAATGATTCAGAAGAGACATAGAAATGAATCATAAGCAGCAAAACCAGAAAGCATCATATTTGGAAAAAAAAAGAAGAAAGCTGTAAAAGTTTCCATGTTCACTTGCTGATGGTTTCATACCACCTTCCCCGTCCCTCTATGGAACATTCCCAGTTGTCACAGACGGCCTGGCTGAGGTGGTAACTCATCATTTTTTTAGGAAAGACGGTTATTCAGATTCTCACAACCTGAAAGTGAAACTGTTAGTCTCTCAGGTGCATCCTAGTCTTTGTGACCCCATGCACCCCCTGCCAAGGCCCTCTGTCCATGGGATATCCCAAGCAAGAATACTGGAGTGGGTTGTCATTTCCTTCTCCAGGGGATCTTCCCAACCCAGGGATGGAGCCCACATCTCCTGCACTGGCAGGTGGATTCTTCACCAGCTGCACTTAAATGAAATGGCAGCAATGAGTAACAATGTCTAGATATAACAGCTTAAAACTGTTCCCTCACAGGATAGGCTTCACAGATTGAGGTAGACTGGAAAAAATAAAGAAGTTGATGAATAACTTCATTTGTTATTTCAAATTAAAACAGCAAATTCTAATGCCACATATCCCTAAACACACAAGCAATTTGGAGATTTTTCAAATTGCATCACCAGTGAATGTTCTTATAAAAAGATTCTAAAAATAAATAGGGAACAACAAATAAATTTTAGGGAAACATGAATACAAAATAGATTATGCTTCCATAAATTTTTCAGGCATATTATTGGATAAAGGATTATAAACTCTGCTTTGTAAAATCATAAGTAAAAATCACATTTCTTACCTACTTATTTCAATGATAAATGAAAATTCTACTTGAAGATTTCTTAAGAAAAGTAGCTATACATAATTGCATCAGACAGGCAAATTTAAATCTTTCACATATGGCTAATTTAACAAATTATTTTCCCAAAATTCATAAGTTAAATTTAAAAAGATATGCATTTTAGCTGCTTAAATATATGCCTTTATTAAATATTTTATTTCCCTATGTTATTTTATTAACTGAAAAATCCCTGAAATTCAAGTATTCAAAATTAGTAGAAAAAGAGGCATAAGATATGCTTTAGACTCCACAAGTTAGAACAGCTGTTAGTGCAGCAGCATTGTGATAAAATCAGTGCATCTTTGTTAGGGGGAATCGCATTCCTAGATTTGGCAAACCTTTTATTCAGTTCAGTTCAGTTCAGTTCAGTTGCTCAGTCGTGTCCGACTCCTTGCAGCCCCATGAACCGCAGCACACCAGACCTCCGTATCCATCACCAACTCCCGGGGTTTACCCAAACTTATGCCCATCAAGTCGGTGATGCCATCCAGCCATCTCATCCTCTGTCATCCCCTTCTCCTTCTGCCCCCAATCCCTCCCAGCATCAGGGTCTTTTCCAATGAGTCAGCTCTTCCCATCAGGTGGCCAAAGTATTGGAGTTTCAGCTTCAACATCAATCCTTCCAATGAACACCCAGGACTGATCTCCTTTAGGATGGACTGGTTGGATCTCCTTGCAGTCCAAGGGACTCTCAAGAGTCTTCTCCAACACCACAATTCAAAAGCATCAATTCTTCAGCGCTCAGCTTTCTCTATAGCCCAACTCTCACATTCATACATGACTACTCGAAAAACCACAGCCTTGACTAGATGGACCTTTGTTGGCAAAGTAATGTCTCTGCTTTTCAATATGCTGTCAAGGTTGGTCATAGCTTTCCTTCCAAGGAGTAAGCGTCTTTTAATTTCAAGGCTGCAATCACCATCTGCAATGATTTTGGAGCCCAGAAAAATAAAGTCAGCCATTGTTTCCACTGTTTCCCCATCTATTTGCCATGAAGTGATGGGACCAGATGCCATGATCTTAGTTTTCTGAATGTTAAGCTTTAAGCCAGCTTTTTCACTCTCCTCTTTCACTTTCATCAAGAGGCTCTTTAGTTCTTCTTCACTTTATGCCATAAGGGTGGTGTCATCTGCATATCTGAGGTTATTCACATTTCTCCTGGCAATCTTGATCATTTCCAGTGACTGAAATTTACACATGTAACTTTCTCAGAATTTATGCTTTCAAACTGTGGTGCTGCAGAAGACTCTTGAGAGTCCCTTGGACTGCACGGCGATCAAACCAGTCAGTCCTAAAGGAGATCAATCCTGAATATTCATTGGAAGGACTGATGCTGAAGATGAAGCTCCAATCCTTTGGTCACCTGATGCAAAGAGCTATTTCATTGGAAAAGACTCTGATGCTGGGAAAGATTGAGGGCAGGAGGAGCCTTAAAAGGGCAACAGAGGATGAGTTGGTTGGATGGCATCACTGATTCAATGGACATGAGTTTGAGGAACTCCAGGAGATGGGGAAGGACAGGGAGTCCTGGCACGCTACAGTCCCTAGGGTCAGAAAAAGTCAGACACAACTTACCTACTGAACGACAACCAGTCTTTCTATGAAGAAAGTATGGAATTATCTGAGTAAGTCAATAACTTCTCATCTCCTTTCTGCTAGGAGCAGCTTTGCTGGCTATTTCTTTTGCAGAGAAGGTCCTTCTCCCAGATGGCCATGTGCTGGCTTCTCTTCATTATTAGCCAAAGGCTCAAGGCTTCCCGGGTAACTTCCCAAGGTTTCCCTGGGCTTCCCGGGTAGCTCAGCTGGTAAAGAATCTGCCTGCAATGCAGGAAACCCCTGTTATGATTGTTGGCCTGGAGGTTCCCCTGGAGAAGGGATAGACTACTCACTCCAGTATTCTTGGGCTTCTCTGGTGACTCAGACAGAAAAGGATCCACCTGCAATCGGGAGACCTGGGTTTGATTCCTGGGTTGAGAAGATCCCCTGAGGCAAGGCAACCCTTTCCAGAACTCTTGCCTGGAGAATCCTCATGGACAGAGGGGCCTGGCGGGCTACAGTCCCTGGGTCTCAAAGAGTCGGACACGACTGAGCGACTAAGTAGAGCCCAGCAAGGTTTCCTTCCCAACAGAAATAGCACCCTATACAGAACATTGCCCTCCACACGCACGCACATGCACACACACGCACACACACACACACACACACGCGTGCGCACACGCACACACACTCCCGTTATGTCCTACTGCATTGCAGTATTTTATTAAGTCAGGGTTCTCAAAGTGTAGTCCAAGCAGCTCTGGGCGACCACCAGTCTTCTTCAGGTAGACCGAAATTCAAAACTATTTTCATAAAAAGACTAAGACATTTGCCTTTTAAACTCTCATCCTGTCATGAGTATACAAAATATGAAAGTTCATTAAAGTATCTTCAGATTCCACATTACAACTAACCCCTAAGTTATAAACATATTTTTATATTCAGGATAGACTTTTCACATACTCAAAAGCTAAATACTGTAGGCACACACATTTATTGGGCTCCCCTGATATCTCAATTGCTAAAGAATCTGCCTGCAATGCAGGAGACTCCACTTTGATTCCTGGGTTGGGAAGATCTGCTGGAGAACGGATAGGCTACCCACCCTTGTGGCTCAACTGGGAAAGAGTCTGCCTGGAGTGCGGGAGACCTGGATTCGATCCCTGAGCTGGGAAGATCCCCTGGAGAAGAGAAAGGCTACCCACTCCAGTGTTCTGGCCTGGAGAATCCCATGCACTGTATAGTGCATGGGGCCCCAAAGAGTTGGACACAACCGTGTAACTCTCACTTTCACTTTTACACACATGTATGTAACATATGTATTGTATATCTCTTAAATGTTACACATACTCACAAACTAAATACTGCATGTACACAGTATGTAGTATTTACATAACATGTATATTGTATATATCTTAAAAGTTACACACGTATTTAGTTCTGTTGTGTATACACAGAAACATTTAAGTTTCTTTAGAGCATGTAGATAGTATATTATAAACTTTGAATGTATAATGAATTTATATGAATGAATTCAGATCACAGCAGATTGAATCATATGAAATTACCAATATCAGCCTATGTTTGAAATGAGAAAACTACAATTTATTGTGATTGAACAGTAAAATAAAATTTACATGAAGAAAAAGTTCATGGGAAGAGTTTAACTTTTCAGATAAATGGGGTTATCAATTATAATCAAAGATACCATCCAGGTCTTTTTCTTCCCCCAGTAATTTAACCTTGGACAGGTAGCACAAACAAACATCTGCCAAAACATCCTAACAAGAATGTTGAAGGCAAAGCAGCAATCTTTTCTGTCAACGGGGACAGGTGCACCAAGAACAGGCTAGTCAGTTACCTCCACTCAGGAAATCGACGGATCCCTAAGGCAATGAAAGAGAGAGCTGACCACCTGCAGTCCCCAAGAAGGTAAATAAATCGGATTCAGACGTCCGCTGCAGCTCTGGATGTGATCAGAACGCCCCCTAACTCTTTATAGCGTGGAACAGTGATGGACGATATTGCTGCCAACGGCACAAACCGCTCTGCTTGGCAGCCAGTCAGGGGAAGAGAGGTGTCTCCCCACCCCTGAATGTCTGCGGCCGGGCTGCCATTTCACAGAGTGAGAAAGGAAAATAAAGTAAACAAGGGGGTAAGTGCTAGGAATGTATTAAAGGACACACGTAAATATCGTTAGATGAAATGCTGAGGTGTTCCTTTTAAAATCGCACATCCTATAGATAAACAGCAAGGTCTTCCTGTAAGGCACAGGGAACTGTCAGGAACTATACTCAATATCCTGTGACAAGCCATCACGGAAAATAACATGAAACAGATATATATATATATATATATATACACGTGTGTGTGTGTGCTGAGTCGCTCAGTCGTGTCCGATGCTTTGTGACCCCGTGGACTTTGGCCCACCAGGCACCGCTGTTCATGAGGATTCTCCAGGCAAGAATACTGGAGTGGGTTGACAAGCTCTCCTCCAGGAAATCTTCTCGACCCAGGAATTGAATCCCGGTCTCCTGCATTGCAGGTGGGTTCTTTACCAACTGAGCCACCAGGGAAGCCATATATATAGTAAATTATTCTTCAATTTAGAAAAAAATAAAATAAGATGGCATATCCTACATTGGGGTTATTTCCACTTGTGGGGTGATATGGGAAATGCCCTGTTCCTAACATTCCTCCCCATGGGGTGGAGTTCATTGGCTATAACCACCCTGGCTGGTCTCAACTCTCCCCATTTCCCCTAATTCTGTATTTGAAAGAAGAATTTCACAAGAGTAGAACACAGCTTCTTGAGAAACCTGTATGCAGGTCAGGAAGCAACAGTTAGAACTGGACATGGAAAAACAGACTGGTTCCAAATGGGAAAAGTGCATCAAGGCTGTATATTGTCACCCTGCTTATGTAGCTTATATGCAGATTACATCATGAGAAATGCTGGGCTGGAGGAAGCACAAGCTGGAATCAAGACTGCTGGGAAAAATAGCAATAACTTCAGATATGCAGATGACACCACCCTTATGGCAGAAAGTGAAGAACTAAATAGGCTCTTGATGAAAGTGAAAGAGGAGAGTGAAAGAGTTAGCTTAAAGCTCAACATTCAGAAAACTAAGATCATGGCATCCTGTCCCATCACTTTATGGCAAATAGATGGGGAAACAGTGGAAACAGTGGCAGTCTTTATTTTTGGGGGCTCTGAAATCACTGCAGATGGTGACTCAGCCATGAGATTAAGATGCTTGGTCCTTGGAAGGAAAGTTATGACCAACCTAGACAGCATATTACAAAGCAGAGACATTACTTCGCCAACAAATGTCCATCTAGTCAAGGCTATGGTTTTTCCAGTGGTCATGTATGGATGTGAGAGTTGGACTGTAAAGAAAGCTGAGTGCCGAAGAATTGATGCTTTTGAACTGTGGTGTCAGAGAAGACTCTTGAGAGTACCTTGGACTGGAAGGAGATCCAACCAGTCCTGGGTGTTCATTGGTAGGACTGATGTTGAAGCTGAAACTCCAATACTTTGGCCACCTGATGCAAAGAGCTGACTCATTGGAAAAGACCCTGATGCTGGGAAAGATTGAGGGCAGGAGGAGAAGGGGACGACAGAGGATGAGATGACTGGATGGCATCACCGACTCGATGGACATGGGTTTGGGTAAACTCCGGGAGTTGGTGATGGACAGGGAGGCCTGGCATGCTGTGGTTCACGAGGTCGCAAAGAGTCAGACACAACTGAGCAACTGAACTGTACTGAGAACACAGCTTGCTTCTGTTCTTCTTGAAGCTGATCTCCCTTCAATATATACATCCCCCAATCTCTTCCCTCCATCCCGTCGCTTTTAAAGGAGCCTCCTAAAGAGACCAGGGAGAGGCCTGGCCCAGTCGAGCCCCATAGCTAAGGTTGCTATTTCTTGGATTCAGTATTGCCCATAAACACCGACCTTTTGTAAAATAAAGGTGATATTTTGTCCCCCATGTGTTGACCTTTCCATCACATTTCTCAGTTGGTTCAAGAACTCAGTAGAGCACTATTATTAAAGACTCTCAAGTGCCTTACTGGCAAAGTGAACTTCAACCAAAAATAAACACACATTTTCCAATCAGTTTTAAAGAGCTATCTTCTCTCACATCTCTACAGATTTGGAATTAAAGAGCTTGCTGGCCACAGCCTTGCAGTTCAGTCCAATAAACCTGGGAAAAAAGAGAATTAAAAGAGCCCTTGACTTCGAGATGTTCCGACTGGTTTCCTTCTTTCCTTCCTAATGGATAAACTCTAGACACAAATTCTTCAGCCTGAAGTGAAAACAAGGAAACAAAGCAAAAAAGATCCTAGAGCGACCCTGCCTTTTAACACCAGGTGAATTCTGATGGATTAATACAAGATTAGTAAACTTTGAGTCTATGCTGACTGGAACCACCAAGCTACAATGAGATGACGAAGCATAGGCAGTAAGAACTGCAGCCAAAGCTATAATAAGAACACACAACTTCCCTTTACTTCATTTTGCCATTGTGAGAAGACAGTTATGAAGAGCAACTTGGTTCCAATTAAATAGCACTCTATTTTTACCTAAGATAGATGATCATAATAGTCAGTGACACTTTTTAAGGGAGGTGCTGCTGGAAAAATGACAAGACAAAGCAAGCCTAAACAGCTGCATCTGTTGGACGGGGTCTTTGCAGCTGCACGGGGCCCAGGATAAATGACACACAATTCTTCTTACTCACTTCACTATTACCTCTAAATCTTCAGACTCATATTTCATCTTTCAGCATCATATTATTTTTCCTATTGAGCAGCTGAAGAAAAAAAAGATAATTTCACTAAAGATGGTAAAATGAAGTGGACAGACTATTTGTCACAGATATAAATGAGAGGGAAAAGTCATTTGATTTTATTCCCTGGTTAAAGAAATATTTTCCAGGCTTTTACCTGGGTCAGCATGTAACTTCTGCAAGGGATAATAACAGAACTAGAGTTTCATAACAGATAAATGAATTGGGAGGTCATATTAACACTGTCAAAGTAGTAATGTCATATTATAAAAATAGTACTTCTCTGTCTAGAGTTCAGTTTTCCAAAAATTAAGCAATAAAATCAACTATAGTCAAGTGCACCTGCTTACAAATCAGGAGAAAACCACGCCACTAAAATATGACTCCTGCAGCTCAAGTGCCATCATCTGTAAAATAAAGCTGTGAGAATTGCTGAAATTTAAGGTTTCTTTTATCGGTAAGATTTTCGGAATCTATTATATGTGTTTACTGTGAAAGAAACAGATGGGTAACAGACACTTTTATTGAGGGAAATGTAAAAGAAAACCAAAAGACAGTACTATTGACAGCTAAACACTTTATAAAGGAAGGAAATTTGGCTATTCACCTTTTCATTCTGTGCTACTTCAAGTAACTGTACTAATGGTTCCTGATTCTAAAACCTTCACTTTTATCGCCTTTATTTAAATATGTGAATTAAAGAAAATACATTTTAATCACACTTTTCTTATTACAAGAGTGCTACATGTTCATTGTTTCAAATACAAAGACTTATGAAAAAAATGAAAATCTTCTGTAATCTTATCACCCAGGCATAACCACTGTTAATATTTTCTATATGGGTGCATGGACATGAAATCTGAAATAACTCTCCAGTTACTGGCCTCTTGAGTGGGACTGAAGAACTCGCAGAATGCGCGCCCGTTCAGAACTGTCCAACTGTGTATTTTCAGTGGTCAAATTGAAACGGGCACCAGAGAATTAAGAAACCACTTCCAAACAAGTAACTACCAGGTCCAAGAATCCATACTGCAGAAACTTGTGCAGTTAAAGAAGGAGAAAATAAACTGAGCAGAATGGACTAAGAAATTGAGTGTCACGATTAAGAGAATTCCATGTATTCATTGCCCTGCTAAATGGCATGCCTGCTTAATTGGAATAATCAGCAAGACAGAAACTTCGTTCAGTGCATTCAAATGACTCCTAATGGCGGTTAACTGGCTTGCCCATCTCACCTAAATGGAACACCTGCTGTTACCTCTCAGCCTTGTTCCCAGGAGTCAGTTCCATGGTGTTTACTCACATAAATGCCTACGGGGCCATGTTTTCATGGTATCCTCACGCTACACTGTAGAGACTACTGAGAAAGTTTCGTCAGGGCTTTTTTTCCTCCATAGCACCTTCATCAAACTATTGCATATTTGACACTGAAAATGCAGCGTGGGAGACTGAGGTTAACCGTGCACGTAGAGCTTTACTAAGGGATATATTCTGAAAGAGAGTGCCTCTAATTTATAAAGTGCCTATTTTTCAGCCTTACAATTATGCATTTGATGTCACATTTAGCTGTTACGGCAGAATTTCATTGATGAGAATGGCAGGAAAACACAAAATGTCAACCTCAAATGAGTTTAGTTTAAATTAACCAATTAAATTTTAACTGCTAGAAAACAAATTCTCTACTAAACATGCTTCTTTAGACAAATAAACCATTGAGAGTAAAGTTCTAGTGAGGATAAATGCCATAGAAATTTCATTCAATTCAATTCTAACAAGCTGACTTTAAAAAAAAAATGATTTCAATACCATGATATGAAAAGTTTTTTGTATTTTTATGATTGAAGTACAAAATATATGAAGGCCTACTGCCACCTGATACCACTGAAATACTTTTTAATCTTTTAACATACCACAAAGTTTCTTGGCAAGAAGGTGAATTAATGCAGACTGTTAGGTCTCTCTCCTAAACTCAACCCTAGTGAAGTGACAGAAACAACAGGGAAATTTGGGGACCTGGGAAAATAAAATTTTAAGAATGTTTTTGGATATATATGTTACTTTCTTGGAGGGAAATGGCAGTTAAGAGTGGATAGAATGACCAAAGGGAAACTTCTAACCATGTTCTTTTCCACCTAACACTGGGCTGAGCATTGCTCCATGCACGGCCATGACCAAATTGGTACAACAGAGTAAATGATATGATGGGGTTGTCATAGGCTGGGGTTTTCAGAGGCAGAACCTGAGATAGAGTTTGAGGAACAATGCATTTAGTAGAGGCCAGCTCATTTCAGTTCAGTTGCTCAGTCATCTCCGATTCTTTGCAACCCCATGAACTGCAGCACACCAGGCCTCCCTGTCCATCACCAGCTCCCAGAGTTTACTCAAACTCATGTCCATCAAGTCGGTGATGCCATCCAACCATCTCATCCTCTGTCGTCCCCTTCTCCTCCTGCCCTCAATCTTTCCCAGCATCAGGGTCTTTTCAAATAAGTCAGCTCTTCACATCAGGTGGCCAAGGTATTGGACTTTCAGCTTCAACATCAGTCCTTCCAATGAAAACTCAGGACTGATCTCCTTTAGGATGGACTGATTGGATCTCCTTGCAGTCCAAGGGACTCTCAAGAGTCTTCTCCAACACCACCGTTCAAAAGCATCAATTCTTCAGCACTCAGCTTTCTTTACAGTCCAACTTTCACATCCATACATGACCTCTGGAAAAACCAGAGCTTTGACAAGACGGGACTTTGTTGGCAAACTAATGTTTCTGCTTTTAATATGCTGTCTAGGTTGGTCATAGCTTTTCTTCCAAGGAGTAAGTGTCTTTTAATTTCATGGCTGCAATCACCATCTGCAGTGATTTTGGAGCCCAAGAAAATAAAGTCTATCACTGTTTCCATTGTCTCCCCATCTATTTGCAGTGAAGTGATGGGACCAGATGCCATGATCTTCATTTTTAGAGGCCAACACCTGTGAAAAGAAGGATGATAAAGCAGGCTTGGATAGAGAAAGAAATCACACTGTGATGCAGACTTGACGCATCTTTGGTCTGAAAGTAGAGCTAGGGGACAAGACTGCTGTCATGAATGACCTGCCTGCCAGGCTCAGTCACTCGATGTGGATTTCTCCGGGAAAGACATGAGCTTGCTAAGACAGCCCCCTGCTTCTGATGAAGGCCATGAAGGAGCTAACAGGTGGAGGTTCCCCACACCCTCATAACTGGGCAAGCAGCCCTTCCTTGAAGTGGAATCCAGGGTTACATATCCCGTCTACTACAGTGGACTCGTGGCCAGCAAGTAAGAGGAGTGAATAACAGTGTATACACAGAGACCATATTCCCTTGGCACTTTTCATTTCATTCTTATTCTTTATACTCTCAGGATTCAATTATCAGAGTTAATTACCATATAAAAAGGGAAATGGTTTCACTAATAGATATAGAAGCAAATAGTGCACATAAAATATTAGTAAATAAAATGCATATATTTTATATAAAACTATATTGCAGGGGTTTTTGTAGGCATACGAAATGTTTTATTCAGACCATTTCTGAGGATTTGGCTTTAAAAGTTTTATATGTAGCATTCGAGCTTATCTTAATGAATACAGTCTAGTCTTTGAGAGATCGTGTATCATCGAGGTCTGTAGAATTTTCATTATCATTTGCAACAAGGGCTTCTCTAGTGTTGTAAGCCCAGAAGCCACTTAGATCAATTAGAAGAGTGATGACTGTGTTTATGTGTGTACAGTATATTAAATACGCACACACACGTACTTGTATTTCACTGGTATATGAAGTTCAACCGTTGGAACTACTGGTGCCTCAGGACCATATGACTTTGCCAGCATTTCCCCCATATGGCTATCTAGTGTCTCCAGTGATGAGAAATCCACGTGAGAATCATGTTTAACATGGAGCAAGTCCTCAAAAAAATAAGTAAGGCTTAAAACAGTAAGCAAACGAATTGAAACCTAAAGCAGGATAACTCTAGTAGAGCTTTGGCAACAGCAGAATTACTGATTATAGTGGCTTTGAATATCTGCAACATGTAGTTATTTGCAGTTTTCTTGTGCCTATGATTTGAAAAACACACAAGGCAAGCAGGCAACAGAGATAAGCTGGTTGCCAAAATCCACTACCCAATGAGCTTGAAGGAGCTGTTGTGGTATTTAGAATTTATTTATTCATATAGAAAATCTTTGCAAAACTCATTTGTTTATGTGAAATGTAAAATGGCTTATAAATGAAAACCCACAGTGGGAGTGGATATAAAAGTAAAAAAGTTTCATATAGAAACAAAAAGGGAAATTATCCTAAGCTATAAAATAGTAGTCATGAGGACAAGTTACGTGTCATTTTAGTGTTCACACCCCGGGCTTATTGAGATGCCCTCAAGATGCGTTCCTTTCTGTCAAATCTAGTCCATTACTGGTCTCTTTGACAAGGAAGGTCATGGGTTTGGGGGCACAGGTTTCTGAGAATAATTTCTGCAACCAGACACCAGCCGCACGACTTTGTTCAACTTACCAAGCTTTCCTCAGTTTCAACTTTCTTATGTGCAAAATAGTTAAGTTATATATATATATATATATTTGGAAGTGAAGATTATTAAATTAAATCAAGGAATGTCAATAATGTTACCTCACTTATTCCTATCTACACTACCCTCTCCTGTTTCTCAGTTATTTGCAAAATTTTATTTTTTACTTGGAGAAGACTCTTGAGAGTCCCTTGGACTGCAAGGAGATCAAACCAGTCCATCCTAAAAGAGATCAGTCCTGAATATTCATTGGAAGGGCTGATGCTGAAGCTGAAACTCACACTTCAGTTGTGAAGAGTTGACTCATTGGAAAAGACCCTGATGCTGGGAAAGATTGAGGGCAGGAGGAGAAGGGGACGACAGAGGATGAGACGGTTGGATGGCATCACCGACTCAATGGACATGGGTTTGAGTAAGCTCCGGGAGATGGTGATGGACAGGGAGCCCGGTGCACTGCAGTCCACGGGGTCACAAAGAGTCAGACACGACCGAGCGACTGAACAGCAACAAATTCTTTACTTGATTATACTATAATCATAAATTTATTTATTGTAATGAGACATTTAAAAACAAGTCCAGGCCCATAGAATAGCTTTTACTCTATTTATTTATCTATATGATTATTCTAATATCTTCCTGGATAATTAACTAATTCTGGATAAACTTTTCAAGGTCTTTCATTACTACCACTTAATGGAAAAAGAGAAATAAAAAGATAAAAGTCTTATAGAATATCAGTAGTATATCATATAAGAAAAAATATCTGCATCTAAATATAATAAAGCCATAATTATACTTCAAAAGTCAAAGAAATTAAGGCTTCTTTGTGACATATTATTAAGAAAATGAATATTTTAATAACTCCATTAGATTCATGAATTCATGATGGTCTACAATCTGTTATAATTTTAGATTAAAATAGCATGAAATACTTTCTTGTAATAATTTTAAATTCACTTCCATGTGTAAAACAGGCCCAAAGACAGAATACTGAATCCAGCTTTATCAATACAAGATGAAACACAATAAAATTTTCTTTTTTCATTAAGGATTAGTTTAGAATGCTGATGACTAATGCCAAATATAATAAAAATTATCAGTGTATCTCTTCTTTACTTTTGAATAAGCTGTCACCTGGAGTGATTTCAAAATAAATAGCAAATGGACCCCCAGTACTAAAATAATGAGATAGCAATCCAACTTTCTAGGCAAAGATATAATGCCATTTTCCAATAACAGAAGAAGCTAAACAGCAATGGAATTAGATTTCCCTAGCAATATACGTCATTCAAATCTATTATTCATTTTGTGCCTCTCCCAGCACATAGAGGTATACTTAAGATTAGAGTCCACTGGATAATTTAAAATTCATAAAGTTTCTTGAGCTTTGCAGACCAAGGTGCTATATAAATATTAAATAGCAATCATCATGATAATGATGAAATTATTATTCTAATCTTCGTTTTGCACATGCTGTAAGTAATTCTCAGCCACTTTATCACTGGGCGAGGTGCACACGCGCGCACAGCCAGAGAGCTTCTAGGGCTACGGAGTCCCCTCTGAAATCTACGGGAGTTCCGCAACCAATTCAGCTGGCAGGGCGCTGGGGAGCGGGGCGGGCAAGAAAGAAACATTGGGCTGTAACACTGAATAAAACCAAAGCAAATAAGGAAAACAGGTCAACAGCTTCAAAGGTCAAAAAATGAGATGACTGCTGTTTTGCATTAAAGAAATAAAATTCTAAGTATTATTTCATAGGGAAAACAAGCACAAAAAGAATAGCTTTTTAAAAATAGCTATGCACTTGCATGAGAAATGAAAACTTTCCATTCTTTTAACTATAACCTGAACATGTTCATTTATGCTTCTTGCAAGTTCCTAAAGCTTATTTTGGATGTGAAAATATCTTTCCTGTATCATATTTTAAAATCCTCTTTGTGTCTGCTAAAATTGGTTCTGGTAATGGCTCTGAAAAGGTAATAGATTGTATTTAAAAAGACAGCCTTCTGCATTACTGAGAACTACATTAGCAACTGTGGCCAAGAGAATCATAAAAATGGATGCCTCCAGGAAAGATGTGATAAAGTGGATTTCCTTATAATTAGAATAGTGGAAACTACAAATATGTTCATGCCTAATATTGAAAATATGATGCAAAATTCAAGGAAAGGGATCTTTTTGAATTGTTATTTATACGGCTTAAAAGCTGTCTCTTCCCTAAATTTATCCTCAAACCAGTACTTAGCTCAGTAATGGAAACCGTATTTATAGAAACAATCTTCTTGAGATTCTTTAAGATAAGAGAGCACTAACCAACACCTACAAATTTATACTTTACTCAGCCAGCCAGTAACCATGGAAACAGACTGACCAGTTGCATAGAGCTAGCCCTTGTGAATTCAGCACTGCCTCTCTGTCATGAAAACTGCTAACAATGTAATCTGATTACTTTGTGTAAGAATGTATTATCATTCAAACAACCAACCAATCAAGAAGGTATATTAAAAAGTTCTTCTTACATTATTGTATTAAAAGGCTCAAGGCACGTCTAACGGTAAAAGTTTAACAAAATCTTTTCCACAGAATCTTCTTTAACCGGAGGAAGATAGAGTTGTTGCATCAATAAGCCTCTTGATTATGTGCCGTCTGCCCATATTGTTACCCACACATCATTCTTCTGCACATCCTCCAATCTGCAAATTCCGTCATGCATATGTCCTTTATATATCACTTCACATTACCCTCAGCCTCCATGTAAATGTGTTCAAGCAATGACTATTGGTAACTCTTTGACAAATAAAATGTCTTTCATGTGACAATTGCCTATTTTATTTAATATTATTATTATAAATAAATCAAGTATTCCATTTGAGATTTTGGCATATCTTACAGCTTAAAATGAAATCTCACTTATAGTATTAATATTGAATCTCCCAACAGCTCTGACAGAGAGATATCCTTAAACAGAGAATTTTGCTGCTTAAACAGAGAGAATTCAAAGAGTTCCAATACAGTTCAGGCATCTATTGTTGTTCACGACCCCATGGACTGCAACACGTCTGACTCTCTTTACCCCTGGAGTTTAACCAAGTTCATGTCCACTGAATTGGTGATACCTTTCCAACCATCTCAACCTCTGTAGACCTCTTCTCCTTCTGCCTTCAATCTTTCCCAGGATCAGGGTCTTTTCCAATGAGTCAGCTCTACACATCAGGTGGCCAAATTATTGAAGCTTCAGCTTGAGCATCAGTTCTTCCAATGAGTATTCACAGTTGATTTCCTTTAAGAGTGATTGGTTTAATCTCCTTGCTGTCCAAGAGACTCTCAAGAGTCTTCTCCAGCACCACAGTTCGAAATCATCAGTTCTTCTTCCGAAACCAATTCTTTGTCACTCTGCCTTCTCTATTGTCCAGCTCTCAGAGCAGTACGTGACTACTGGAAAGACCATAGCTTAGCTTTGACCACAGGGACCTTTGTCAGCTGAGTGATGTCTTTCCTTTGAACACACTAAGTTTATCATAGCTTTCTTGCCAAGAAACATCTTACCCAAGGTAAAAGTAAATTAATTTTAAAAAATAAAATAAAGCCTTTTAATGGTTGAGTCAAGATTTAAACACTAATCTTTTGACCTTAAATCTGTCCTTCATTCTGTACCTTTAATTATTCAAATCCCAGTTAATATCCTAAGACAACTAAGCTTTTCTGATTTACCATATTTACCAAAATATCAAAGTTTCTCTGTACATTTAATTCTCATCATACTTCCTTTATTCTTCTTGTTTTATCTGTGGCGATTATAAAATGTTTTATTGTGGATTGAGCTATGTAATCAAATATCAAAGATTAAAAGAATATAACAAATAGTATTATCAAATGCAATTCTCTGTTGTTACCAATCTCATATATATATATATGTATATATACATATATATATATATATATCTCCTCTATAGTTTCTGCCTGTGATAATGAAGCTATAGTTGACATACTGGAAAAGTTAGTTCCTTAATATTTCTACAAAACTATAAATTGAGCGTTTTTATTTCCACTATTTAAAAATTTTCAAAACAGAAAGATAAAATACTTGCTTCAGCTTTTATTGAAGAAGAAAATTTTTAATTAAATTGTATCTTATCCATATTTTGTTGTTTATAATGAAGAATTAATTCAGGATAAAGTATAGCCTAAGGCAGTTAAACGAATACAGTAAAAAATATCCCTTTAGTATTCCCCCACTATTACTATAAATTCCTATACACTGTCAATCAAAATTCTTCATTACCCTGGCATATGGCTTATAAACTTTATTTTATGTTATGTTTCTCCTCTGTTTCCATGTAACTCATGAAAGGTAGAGACCATAAGTTATTTAGCATAGATATACACTCACAGCACACGTTGTGGCCCTTGACGTTCAATAGAGCCCATTATACAGAGTGAGGCACGTCAGAAAGTGAAGGAGAAGTATTGTATACTAATGCACATGTATGGAATCTAGAAAGATGGCTCAGATTAATCTATCAGCAGGGCAGCAATGGAAAAACAGACAGGGAACAGACTTCTGGACGTGGGGGAGGGGAGGAAGGAGAGGCTGAGATGCATGGACAGAGCAATATGGAAACTCACATTCCCACATGTAAAGTAGACAGCCAGTGGGAAGATGCTGCATGGCTCAGGAAACTCAAGCAGGGGCTCTGTGTCAACCTCGAGGGGTGGGGTGGGAGGGAGATGGAAGGAGGTTCAAGAGGGAGGGGATGTGTGTGTGCCTATGGCTGATTCTTGTTAGTGTTTGACAGAAAACAGCAAAACTCTGTAAAGCAATTATCCTTCAATTAAAAAACAAATTAATTAAAATTAAAAAAAAAACTTATGAACAACTTAGTAATATGTTGTAGGTGTTAATTAAAGCCAAAATATACCCATGCGGTTGAGATTACTTCAAAGTCTATAATAGATTATCTATAAATATGTATTTAATGTATGCAGGCTATAAATATATATGCATATATATGTTTGATATGAGGAAAGATATCTCCCTTGATACTGTTTAAATAAATAAATTTTTTTTGGGATAGTATTTTTCAGGCTTTTTTATAAAGCTGAAATTTGAGAAACAAATAATTTTAGAAACCTTAAGGTATATCATTACAAGTTAATTACAACTCTGATTTATATTAAAGCCAGAAGTAAGCTGATCCCACATGTGAAGTGAGTCACTTTGAAAACACTAAGAGTATATTAAAGGAAAGGGAAACTATACTAAATGGTTCATGCTGCTCTACAAAATTTCATTTTTCACAGTGGAAAAACTTATTTCCTCCAAGGGAATGACTTATTTGTCAAAGGTTCATTATATTATCAGATATATTTAGATTGGACCCAGGCATAGAAATATGGTCGAAGGACTTAAGTTTACAGAAACTGCATCTTCCAAATCCAGGCTCCTTTACAGAGAGACCCTTAAAAACAAATAAAAACTACTCTTATCACCTATGATATAAAACCAAAATAGATGTTGAAAACATATTAAATCATTTGAAGCATTTTCATTATTTAAAAAGAAAATAAGACATTTTTGTGATTTTTAAAATATTTTAACAACATATTAGCTATTACTGCTTAACAAATTTTCACATAACATTTTAGAATCCATTTATTATTTTTCTGTTATATAGGTCAGAAGTTTGTGTGAACGTCATTGCATTCACTACTTAAGGTTTCACAAGCCTGAATTCAGGGTGTGGACTGAGCTGGCTCTTATCTGGAAGCACAGCAGAGAATTCACTTCCAGGCTCATTCAGATTGTTGGTAGAATCTAGTTCATGAGGCTGTAGGACTGAGGTTCTTTTTCCTTAGTAACTATCATCCAGGAGTGGCTCTTGGTTTTAAAGGATACAATTTGCTCCTCTATCTTCAAAGCCAGCAATGGAGATTCTTTCTCTGTGCTTTGGTTCTCTCTTACTTTCAGGTGGAAAACTTCTCTGCTTTTAAAAGGACTTTTCACATGACTAAATTGCACCTGGCAAGAAAATTTCCCTTTTGCCATAAACATAACATAATCATAGAAGTAACAACATAGGGTGAAAGTCACAGAAGCCATTTTAAAATTCTGCTTACCACAAATAGGTATTAAAATCTTAGCAGGTAAAAGAGAAAGTGATTTTTTAAATATTGTTTTTAAAGAATAATAGGTTTAGTTTAAAATAAAGCCCAATGCCAGCAAAAATTTATTAATAACAATTTTAGTTATGTGCAAAATTTCAGCATACAATATATACACAACATACAAATGATAATGGCTTTATAGTAAAGGTTTTGAGGATATTAATCTACATAACTGCTAACTTAAGTACATCATCTAAATTTTACTTCACAATATGACAAGAAATAGCACGGATAAAACAGAAAATTAAAAGTTGTTTCACCATATAAATTTTAAACATTATTTGAAAAGTGTCCAGTAATCATGTTGATAAATTATATTGAGGTAAATTTCATATGTAAAACAATCTAAAAGAAAAAAGCAACTTGAAAAAAATGAAATTTAAATAGACTGCATGTTGACTTCCTATAAAAGGTGTCACACCATATAAAAGATGTCAGTCATTTTCTGTCCATTTTCCTCTTAGTACTAAAAACAATCAATAAAATTTAAAAATAAATGAAAAGAAAACTACCTTTAACTATGCAACTGACACTATCTGCAATTAACATAGTGTGATTATCTACAAAATGGAATAGAGTATGGTCCACACAGGAAAACAACAGTTATCATGTATGCCAGCCAGGATGTTTGACAAGATGCCTTATTCTCATACACAACAATTTGCCCTCGCTTTAGTCACTAAGTTGTGCTCAACTCCTGTGGACCCCATGGACTGCAGCCCCGAGGCTCCTCTGACAGTGGATTTCCCAGGCAGGAGTGCTGGAGTGGTTTGCCACTTCCTTCCCCAGGGGATCTTCCTGACCCAGGATCGAACCTGCAGCCCTGCATTGGCAGATGGAGTCTTTACCACTGAGCCTCCTGGGAAGCCCAATGTTACCTAACTTAAATGTAATCATTTTCACAATTTTATCAATTATGCAATTTAAATAAAATAACTTTTGTAATCCTTAAAACTTCCAGTACCACTCCTGTTCTTAAAGCCACGTGACAAACATTAACAGGCAAATTCGGGAAAGATTCCCACTGTGTTCTTAGGGAGAGTGGAGAAGAGGTGGTTAAAGTCAAACCTGCTGTCCTTGTCGTTTTCTGTGGCTCTGCCTGAAGTCAGCAGAGGTCACGAGAACTGGAGGAGTCAGAGAGAGAAGCCACAGACGCCATCTGGCTTTGACCAACGTCAGGGCAGCAGATAGCAAGCACAAAGGCAGAGACTCTAAACGATGCAACTGTTCCATAAAGTCAAGGGAAATGTCTGCTCGAGAGGGTCTACCTCTGGATATCCGTAATGTTTTTGTTCGCTTATATCATTCAAATCTCTGCTTATTCACATGCTCACACTTGCATTTCCTGACCAATCCATCAGTCAATCCCCTTAACTGATTTTTTCAGATAGCATTATTTAATCCTAAAATCACATTGACTACCTTTTCTACAAGAATGTATGCCCCAGTAGTGGAAGAAGAAATTTTTCCTCTATTTTTTACTGCTTTATCCCTAACCTTTAGAATAATGTCTACTGTATGCCAGGCATTCAATCTATATATTTAATAAGTAAATGAAAGGATGACAAATTAAAACTTACTCTTTAAATGTGTACTTGAAAGAGAAACATCAAATTCATGGTGACAGTTTTTTTCTGAGGAAGAATCAGAGAGAGAGAGAGAGAGAGAGAACCAGGGAGCCAGATGGGAGAGGCGGCGACAGAGACAGTGAGCAAGACAGAGAGACAGAGAAAGAAAATGCTGAGTCGGCCAAAATGTTCATCGGGTTTTTCTGCAGTATCTTGCGGAAAAACCCAAACTTTTTGGCCACCCCAACACGTTCTCACAAGTTGTGGTTTGCCTTTTTAATTTTTTATGAAAGGGATCCAAAGCAGGCTATAACTTTGAGGCAAACATTTATTTTATCAAAAATCTGAGTTGTTAAAAATGATAAAATATTGACAGTTGTTTATTCCAAATGGTAGCTACATAAGTATTTGTAGTATTATGCTCTATGCCATTTGGAAGTTATAATAAATTCAAACTTTAAACATTTCAAGCATAATTTAACTCAAAAATAACAAAAATTTATTTGCTTACAGATTACCTCAGAGATTAATGAAAACACCCATATACATGAATAACAATAACAACAGCAAACAGACAATACAGAAGTGAGGAATTCTTAAAAAACAAAAATGCAACAAAAAGATGACAGTAACAAGAGTATGTATTATATAAGATATAATGCATTATAATGTATAATATTATATTTATTATGCTTAATAAGAACATATTATAACTGGGAAAAAGAAATTGGAGGACTCATATGCCTCCAAATTTCAAAACTTACTGGATATCTACAGAAATTAAGGCAGTGAGACACTGGCATAAAATAGCCATTTAGATCACTGGAATAAAAATAAGAGCCCAGAAAAATCATTTTTACACTTAGTGTCCCTGGAGAATTATTTTTTTCAACAAATAGCACTCAGACAACTGGGTATCTACACGTAAAAGAATGAGTTTAGACCTCTAGTTCCTATCATATTCAATAATTAACTTAAAATGGAGCACAAACCTAAATGCAAGAGCTAAATTAGAATAATTTTGGAAGAAAACATCCAAGTAAATCTTGTGGCCCTAGATTAGGCAAAGTATTTTGGATATGACTCTAAACTCTAAGATCACAACAAATATAATGGATAAAGAGAATTTCATTGAAATAAAGACGTCTGTGCTTCAAAAGTTAGCACTAATAAAGTAAAAAGTCCATAGAGCAAGAAGCTATCATGAAAATCATATATGTGATAGAGAATGTATACTCAGAATGCATAAATAACTCATAATCCAGTAATAAAATGGCAATCCAATGCAAAAATAGGCAGATGATTGATTGAATAAACATTTTCTCCAAAGAAGACACACAAATGGCCAATAGTCACATGAGAAGATGTCACTTCATTAGTCACTTAGAAAATGCAAATCAAATCAAAATTAAATAGTATTTCATCCCACTTCATGTCTATAACTAAACAGACAGATATTGATAAGCATTCACAAGGATGTGAACAAACAGGAAGCCTCATGTGTTGCTGGTGAGAGCATAAAACGGGGCAGCTGCTTCGTAAAGCAATTTGGGAGTCCTTAAAATATTAAACATGCATGTTTAACAAAATGTTACCATAGTGTCCAGCACTTCCAGTCTTAGTTATACAGCCAAAAAGAAATGAAACCCTTTCTTTCTTTTTTTTTTTTCATTTATTTTTATTAGTTGGAGGCTAATTACTTTACCATATTGTAGTGGTTTCTGTCATACATTGACATGAATCAGCCATGGATTTACATGTGTTCCCCATCCCGATCCCCCCTCCCACCTCCCTCTCCATCCCATCCCTCTTGGTCTTCCCAGTGCACCAGCCCTGAGCACTTGTCTCATGCATCCAACCTGGGCTGGTGATCTGTTTCACCCTTGATAGTATACTTGTTTCAATGCTATTCTCTCTGAGCATCCCACCCTCGCCTTCTCCCACAGAGTCCAAAAGTCTGTTCTGTACATCTGTGTCTCTTTTTCTGTTTTGCATATAGGGTTATCATTACCATCTTTCTAAATTCCATATATATGTGTTAGTATGCTGTAATGGTCTTTATCTTTCTGGCTTACTTCACTCTGTATAATGGGCTCCAGTTTCATCCATCGCATTAGAACTGATTCAAATGAATTCTTTTTAATGGCTGAGTAATATTCCATGGTGTATATGTACCACAGCTTCCTTATCCATTCGTCTGCTGATGGGCATCTAGGTTGCCTCCATGTCCTGGCTATTATAAACAGTGCTGCGATGAACATTGGGGTGCACGTGTCTCTTTCAGATCTGGTTTCCTCAGTGTGTATGCCCAGAAGTGGTATTGCTGGGTCATATGGCAGTTCTATTTCCAGTTTTTTAAGAAATCTCCACACTGTTCTCCATAGTGGCTGTACTAGTTTGCCTTCCCACCAACAGTGTAAGAGGGTTCCCTTTTCTCCACACCCTCTCCAGCATTTATTGCTTGTAGACTTTTGGATAGCAGCCATTCTGACTGGTGTGTAATGGTATCTCATTGTGGTTTTGGTTTGCATTTCTCTGATAATGAGTGATGTTGAGCATCTTTTCATGTGTTTGTTAGCCATCTGTATGTCTTCTTTGGAGAAATGTCTGTTTAGTTCTTTGGCCCATTTTTTGATCGGATCATTTATTTTTCTGGAATTGAGCTGCAGGAGTTGCTTGTATATTTTTGAGGTTAATCCTTTGTCTGTTTCTTCCTTTGCTATTATTTTCTCCCAATCTGAGGGCTGTCTTTTCACCTTGCTTATAGTTTCCTTTGTTGTGCAAAAGCTTTTAAGTTTCATTAGGTCCCATTTGTTTATTTTTGCTTTTATTTCCAATATTCTGGGAGGTGGGTCATAGAGTATCCTGCTGTGATGTATGTTGGAGAGTGTTTTGCCTATGTTCTCCTCTAGGAGTTTTATAGTTTCTGGTCTTACACTTAGATCTTTAATCCATTTTGAGTTTATTTTTGTGTATGATGTTAGAAAGTGTTCTAGTTTCATTCTTTTACAAGTGGTTGACCAGTTTTCCCAGCACCACTTGTTAAAGAGGTTGTCTTTTTTCCATTGTATATCCTTGCCTCCTTTGTCGAAGATAAGGTGTCCATAGGTTCGTGGATTTATCTCTGGGCTTTCTATTTTGTTCCATTGATCTATATTTCTGTCTTTGTGCCAGTACCATACTGTCTTGATGACTGTGGCTTTGTAGTAGAGCCTGAAGTCAGGCAGGTTGATTCCTCCAGTTCCATTCTTCTTTCTCAAGATTGCTTTGGCTATTCAAGGTTTTTTGTATTTCCATACAAATTGTGAAATTATTTGTTCTAGTTCTGTGAAGAATACCGTTGGTAGCTTGATAGGTTTTGCATTGAATCTATAGATTGCTTTGGGTAGTATAGCCATTTTGGCAATATTGATTCTTCCAATCCAGGAACACGGTATATTTCTCCATCTGTTTGTGTCCTCTTTGATTTCTTTCATCAGTGTTTTATAGTTTTCTATGTATAGGTCTTTTGATTCTTTAGGTAGATATACTCCTAAGTATTTTATTCTTTTTGTTGCAATGGTGAATGGTATTGTTTCCTTAATTTCTCTTTCTGTTTTCTCATTGCTAGTGTGTAGGAATGCAAGGGATTTCTGTGTGTTAATTTTATATCCTGCAGCTTTACTATATTCATTGATTAGCTCTAGTAATTTTCTGGTAGAGTCTTTAGGGTTTTCTATGTAGAGGATCATGTCATCTGCAAACAGTGAGAGTTTCACTGCTTCTTTTCCTATCTGGATTCCTTTTATTTCTTTTTCTGCTCTGATTGCTGTGGCCAAAACTTCCAAAACTATGTTGAATATTAGTGGTGAGGGTGGGCACCCTTGTCTTGCTCCTGATTTTAGGGGAAATGCTTTCAAATGCTTTCAATTTTTCAATTTTTCATGTCATCTGCAAACAGTGAGAGTTTCACTGCTTCTTTTCCTATCTGGATTCCTTTTATTTCTTTTTCTGCTCTGATTGCTGTGGCCAAAACTTCCAAAACTATGTTGAATATTAGTGGTGAGGGTGGGCACCCTTGTCTTGCTCCTGATATTAGGGGAAATGCTTTCAATTTTTCACCATTGAGGATAATGTTTACTGTGGGTTTGTCATATATAGCTATTATTATGTTGAGGTATGTTCCTTCTATTCCTGCTTTCTGGAGAGTTTTTATCATAAATGATGTTAAATTTTGTCAAAGGCTTTTTCTACGTCTATTGGGATAATCATAGGGTTTTTAACTTTCAATTTGTTAATGTGGTGTACTACATTGATTGTTTTGTGTATATTAAAGATCCTTGCATTCCTGGGATAAAGCCCACTTGGTCATGATGTATGATCTTTTTAATATGCTGTTGGATTCTATTTGCTAGAATTTTGTTAAGAATTTTTGCATCTATGTTCATCAGTGATGTTGGCCTGTAGTTTTCTTTCTTTGTTGCATCTTTGTCTGGTTTCAGAATTAGGGTGATGGTGGTCTCATAGAATGAGTTTGGAAGTTTACCTTCTGCAATTTTCTGGAAGAGTTTGAGTAAGATAGGTGTTAGCTCTTCTCTGAATTTTTGATAGAATTCAGCTGTGAAGCCATCTGGTCCTGGGCTTTTGTTTGCTGGAAGATTTCTGATTACAGTTTTGATTTCCTTGCTTGTGATGGGTCTGTTAAGATCTTCTATTTCTTCCTGGTTCCAGTTTTGGAAAGTTATACTTTTCTAGGAATTTGTCCATTTCTTCCAAATTGTCCATTTTATTGGCACAGAGCTGCTGATAGTAGTCTCTTATGATCCTTTGTATTTCAGTGTTGTCTGTTGTGATCTCTCCATTTTCATCTAATTTTGTTGATTTGGTTCTTCTCCCTTTGTTTCTTAATGAGTCTTGCTAATGGTTTGTCAATTTTGTTTATCTTTTCAAAAAAGCAGCTTTTAGCTTTGTTGATTTTTGCTATGGTCTCTTTTGTTTCTTTTGCATTTATTTCTACCCTAATTTTTAAGATTTCTTTCCTTCTACTAACCCTGGGGTTCTTCATTTCTTCCTTCTCCAGTTGCTTTAGGTGTAGTGCTAGGTTATTTATTTGACTTCTTTCTTGTTTCTTGAGGTAAGCCTGTAACGCTATGAACCTTCCCCTTAGCACTGCTTTTACACTGTCCCATAGGTTTTGGGTTGTTGTGTTTTCATTTTCATTCGTTTCTATGTGAAATGAAACCCTTTCATGCAAAATCTTATACATGAATGTGTACAGAATCCTTCAAATTAGGAAAAAAGAAAGAAGTGTAGTTGGTAAGACTTATTAGTGAGTAAATAAAAATGTGATATGTTCACCCAATGACCTATTACCTGGCAATGAAAAGGAATAGAGTGATGGTGTATACCACAGTGTGGATGAACGCCAAAGACAGCACTATAAGTGAAAGAAGCCTACAGAAAAGACCACGTATTGTGTGATTCTGTTCACACTGAGTAGACAATGCTAGAAAGACAGAAATTAGAGTAAGTGTTGCTTAACAGCAAGAGGAACGGTGGGAAAAAATGGAAAGTAACTGCAAGGGGTATGACCTTTCTTTTTTGGACGACAAAAATGTTCTAAAATTAGATTGATTGGTGACTGTTCCATAACCCTGTAGATGAAGATACTAAAAAAGCATTGAATTGTGTACTTTAAATGGGTAAATTTAAATGCATGAACTATATAGTACATGAAGCTATTGAAAAACATTGGGTGTCTAGAAAGTTTGTTCGGGTTTTTCCTCCTGAACAAACTTCTTGGCCAATCCAATATGAGGAGGATCTATTTACTGAAAGGAAAAAGGGATATCAAACTGAATAAAGAAGAAATATGCATTTTTATAACATTTAAAAACTGCATTTAAAAGGAAATACTTCAGTAATGTTGCAAGTAACATTATACAAATATACATCAGAGGGAAACAAAAAGGAAATTCATGATATTAACGGAATACAAGGTTGAAATGAAGATAGGAAAAAAAGTGTTCTTGCTTATTCACGAAATGTTTCAAATATAATTTTTAAAATTATGCAACACAATATGGTCAACATATATGTAGCTCCCCACTAAACTTTTGCAAATCTTAACATTATGCAATGTTTACTTCAGTCTTCTTTTGTTCTGTTTTTGTGCATGGAATTGTGTATGTCCTCCCACAGCCTATTTCTCTGCCTCCATCCTTTACCTTTCTAGGTAACTTTTCTCCAGAGAAAATCTCCTGCAAGGTAACAATGCAGTAGTGTTCATAGCCACACTGTTCATGAAAGAAAAAAAAAAATTTTAAGCAATAAACATTCCCATCAATATGTCCCATCAATCAATTGAGGGATATTCTTGCAACACCATATGTTGTGGAAATTAAAAATGAATGAACTACAGGATTTTCATCATCTTAAAAATATATTATTAAATAAAAAGAAAAACCAAGTTAGGACTTTATTTACGAAATGTGCAAAATCCTGCCAATGTAATATATTATATATATATATATGTATATATAAAACTTGAAAATCTATAGAACAAAGTACCAACAGCAAGTTAAGGCATAATAAAAAATAAATCTATGTGATTATTTTTTGCTATGCAAGACTTAAACTTTAATTCAATGTATTTATTGCTTCCTTTATGAATCATGCTTTTTTTTTCTCTTCTTGAAACTATCTTTTCACACACAAGATTATAAACATAGTAGTTAATATTTTCTTCTGAAAGGTTTTAAAGATTTTTTCTTCTGTAATAAGGCTCTTAACCTAGCTAGAATTGATCTTTGTGCATGGTACAGTTTGAATCTAAATGCATCTTTCCTATAAGGTGAGTCATTTGTGCCAGATCATTTACTGTATTCTTTCTCTATTGATGTGCAAGCCCCATTTGTCATGTATCAGGGCTCCAGATGTTCACAGACTGTTCTAGAGATCTTTATTTGATTACATTGATCTACTTTTACCTCCAACCTAATACTACTCTGTCTTTATTTTCCTAGATTTATAGTAAGATTATGGGCTTCCCTGGTGGCTCAGTTGGTAAAGAATCTGCCTGCAATGCGGGAGACCTGGGTTCGATCTCTGGGTTGGGAAGATCCCCTGGAGAAGGGAAAGGCTACCCACTCCAGTATTCTGGCCTGAAGAATACCACAGACTGCATAGTGCTTGGGATCGCAAAGAGTCAGGCATGACTGAGCGACTTTCACTTTTCACTTTCATAGTAAGATTATACATAAGGAAAGTTCCTCCAATTTCTTTAAAAATGTCTTGGCTCTTCTTGACATTAGATCTTATGTATAAATGTTAAGATTAGCTTGTTAAAGTTTTGTGAATCTTATAACCATTAAAATGACATCTCTCATTTATTTAGATTTTCTTTTCTATCCTTAAATACTCTTCTATAATTTTCTCTATATACACATTGCCATCTTTTGTTAAGTTTATTCATACCTTACTTCAGAATATGTAAAGTCATTATCAAAGTGCGAGTAAATAATGATCACTCAAAAACTGTTAACTGCCATAAGTAAAGTGAATCTGTTATATTCTGTTAGTTTTTAATATTGCATAGGATGTTTTTGAGTTTTGCTTGTGGATTTTGTGTGTAAGAATACTTGTTTCACTTTCTTTTATTCACAATGATCTTTATGTGAATTTTCTTGGATTTACTACTAGTTTTAATGTATATTTATCACTTTATGAATGTAATCTTCAATTTCTAATTTCCTAAGACAGAGGAGCCTGGCATAATGCAGTCCATGGGGTTGCAAAGTGTTAGACATGACTTAGCGACTAAACAACAGGATATATATACCTTGAATGAATGCTTAATTGTTCAAATCTATCCCTTTATACCTTTTTAAAACATATCAGTATAGAACCTTCCCATGTTACTCTCCCCATACCTCTCGCCCTCTCCTCCCCTCTCCCGTGTCCACAAGTCTGTTCTCTATTGCTGCCTTGCAAATAGATTCATCATTACTATCTTTCTAGATTCCATATATGTGCATTAGAATGATATTTACCTTTCTCTTTCTGACTTACTTCACTCTGTATAGTAGGTTCTAGGTTCATCCACCTTATTAGAACTGACTCAAATGCATTCCTTTCTACGGTTGAGTAATATTCCATTGTGCATATGCACCAAAACTTCTTTATCCATTCATCTGCTGGTGGACATCTAGGTTGCTTCCTTGTTCTAGATAGGAGGGATGTTCAAGAGGGAGGGGACGTATGTACACCTATGGTTGATTCGTGCTGATATTTGACAGAAAACAACAAAATTCTGTAAAGCAATTATCTTTCAGTTAAAAAATAAATGTTTGAAAAAACATATTAGTATGACTCCATTTGTAGTTGGATTTCCCGGGATGCAGATTCTGAGATGAAAATTTACATGCAGCAAGCTGATCAGTCCTAGAATCGTTATCTAAGAAAGGAAGGGGAAAGAAGCAGGATTGGACAGAGGGAGAAGTTAGGCTGTAGGACACCCACAAGAATAGCATCAGCTAACACTACAAGAAGCTCCAAAGCTAAGAGGAAATGCCGTATTACATTTTTCCTAAATTAGTGACTGGGAGCCATGTTTTTACACTCCCTCATGGACCACTCATGTGTTGAAAATTATTTAGGAAAAAAAAGAACTTGACCATGGTCAAGGGGACTCTCTTCAGCCAATCATTTTGAAAAATGATCAGCAAGTGATGCTTAACTGATAGTATCATTCCTAGGCACTAGGAAAACAGTCCCCAAATCCAGAAGGAGTAGCTAGTGGTACATCTCAGCATCAATTAAATATATACATCAATAATAAATGTTGTGGCACTGAACTTCCTCACATTACTGGGATAAACCATATTTGATCATAAACTGATTTTATATACATATTTATTAATTTATTTTGCAAATATTTTATCCTGTTGATTGCAGCCAAAGATACAGAAACTCTCTACAGTCAGTGAAAACAAGACCTACAGCTGAGTGTGGCACAGATCATGAGTTCCTTATTGCAATATTCCAGGCTTAAATTGAAGAAAGTAGGGAAAACCACTAGGCAATTCAGGTATGACCTAAATCAAATCCCTTACAATTATATGGAATTTGGAGGTGATGAATAGATTCAAGGGGTTAGATCTTGTAGAGTGCCTGAAGAACTATGGACAAAGTTTTATAACATTGTTTAGGAGGCAGTGACCAAAACCATCCCAAGGAAAAAGAAATAGAAGAAGGCAAAGTGGTTATCTGAGGAGACTTTACAAATAGCTGAGGAAAGAAGAGAAGTGAAAGGCAAGGCAGAAAAGGAAAGACTGAATGCAGAATTCCAGAGAACAGTAATGAGAGATAAGAAGGCCTTCTTAAATAAACAATGTAAAGAAATAGAGAATAATAACAGAATGGGAAAGACTAGAGATCTCTTAAGAAAATTGGAGATATCAAGGGAATATATCATGCAAGCTTAGACACAATAAAGGACAGAAATGCTAACGAAGCAGAAGAGATTAAGAAGAGGTGGCAAGAATACACAGAAGAACTCTACAGTAAAGGGCTTTACGGCACAAACTAATATGGTGTCGTCACTCACCTAGAGCCAGACATCCTGGAATATGAAGTCAAGTGGGCCTTAGGAAGTTACTACAAACAAAGCTAGTGGAGGTGATGGAATTCTAGCTGAGCTACTTAAAATCCTAAAAAGTGATGCTGTTAAAGTGCGATGTTTAATATGTCAACAAATTTGAAAAACTCAGCAGTAGCCAGAAGACTGGAAAAGGTCAATTTTCATTCCAATCCCAAAGAAGGGCAATGCCAAAAAATGCTCAAACTACCATTCATTTGTGCTCATTTCACATGCTAGCAAGGTTATGTTCAAAATCCTTCAAGCTAGGCTTCAACAGTATGTGAACTGAGAATTTCCAGATGTACAAGTTGGATTTAGAAAAGGCAGAGAGGCAGCAGAGATCAAATTGTCAACATTGATCATGGAGAAAGCAAAGGAGTTGCAGAAATATATCTACTTCTGCCTTAATGACTATGCTAAAACCTTTGACTCTTTGAATCACAGCAAAATCATTAAAAGGATGGGAGTACCAGACCACCTTATCTGTCTCCTGAGAAAACTGTATGTGGATCAAGAAGCAACAGTTAGAAATAGACACAGAACAATGGATTGGTTCAAAATTGGGAAAGGAGTACAACAAGGCTGTATATTGTTACCCTGCTTATTTAACTTATATGCAGAGTACCTCATGCGAAATGCAGGGTGGAATGAATCGCAGGCTGGAATTCAGATTACAGGTAGAAGTTATCAACAACCTCAGATATACAGATAATACCACTCTAACGGAAGAAACTGAAGAGGAACTAAAGAGTCTGTTGATAGGGGTGAAAGAGGAGAGTGAAAAATCTGACGTGAAACTCAACACTAAAAACAAACTAAGATCATGGCATCTGGTCCCATCACTTTATGGCAAACAGAAAAGGGAAAAGTGGAAGCAGTAACAAATTTTACTTTCTTGGGCTCTAAAATCACTATAGATGGTTACTGCAGCCATGAAGTTAAAAGAAGCATGCTCCCTGGAAGGAAAGCTTTGAGAGACCTAGCGCATGACCAGTCTCCCAATTGTGTCCAACTCTGTGACTCCACAGACCTGAACCTACCATTCTCCGCTGTCCAAGGGATTCTCCAGGCAAGAATACTGGAGTGGGTTGCCATTTCTTCCTCCAGGGCATCTTCCTGACCCAGGGATCAAAACTGCACCTTCTGTAGCTCCTTCATTGGCAGGTGCATTTTATCACTGAGCCACCCGGGAAATCAGCATATTAAAAAGCAGAGATACCACTTTGCCAACAAAGGTCCATATAGTCAAAGCTAATTTTTTTTCCAGTAGTCACATAGGAATGTGAGAATTGGCTGAGTGCCAAAGAGTTGATGCTTTTGAATTTGTGGTGCTGGAGAAGACTCTTGAGAGTTCCTTGGACTGCAAGGAGATCTGACCAATCAATCCTAAAGGAAATCAACCCTTAATATTCACTGGAAGAAACATTGCTGAAGCTGAAGCTCCGGTACTTTAGCCACCTGATGTGAAGAACTGACTCATTGGGAAAAACGCCTGATGCAAGGGCTGGAAGATTGATGACAAAGGGGGAAGGGGTCAGCAGAGGATGCGAGGATTAGACAGCAACTCCAGCTCGACGGACATGAATGTGAGAACTCCAGGAGACAGTGGGAGACAGAGGAGCATGGTGGGCTACAGCCCGTGGCATCGCAAAGAGTCAGACGGGACTGAGCAACCGAGAAACAGCAACAACCAATTTATACTGTTTTATAAACAATATTGAGTTTTATTTACAAATATTTAATTTCCTGAAAGTGAACTTATATTTATAGGTGATTTCACTATATGTTTTATTTTCTCTTGGAATAGTTAATGGAGAATATTTATTGGGGGCTTTCCACGCCACAGAGTAAGCCTATGTGGCGTACATTATTAAGGCCTTTCACCTTCTGCATGCCGCCCTCCTCTGCCACCCTCTTAATGAGGCCTGTGGCTGGCCCTATCTGTCAGTAATATGGCATCACTCCTGATGCACTGAGGGATATGGCAGATCCAGTCAAGGTACTCTGGGTTCTTGCAGATCAGCATAACCCCAAGGTGAATTTGAGCATTTTTTTTCTGCTAATCTTCTGAGCCACACGCCACACCTTAATATTTGATTTCAACCAATGAAATATTTTATGTGAAAACCCAATACTTAAAACCTCAAGGCTGTTTAATGATAGAAGCTAAACTCTGGCATCTACCACTTATTTCATAATGTAAGACCTACAGATCAGTTTCCTTACCACTGTTCACACTCTGCTCTGTGGAAACATGTACCCCTTGTATGCATCTATCTATATCTCTGTATTGGCTTTTATTATGTTATGTGTTATTAGTATTTAGATCTAAAATGTAAGCATTAATTCATTTTACCATCTTGTCCTAAAATATCTGAGAAACATTTTAAATGATAAAAAATGTACTACTGCCTTAACTCTCATTGCAACAAATAATAGCTTCTATAGCGTGACATAAAATTATTTAGTGAAGAAATAAAATAATCTAATAAATGTAATAATGATACAAATCTAACAATTATTGCTTCATCTCTGCAACTTGGAAATTCAACTTCCTTTCATAAATATTAATGTTTTAGGTACTTTTATATATTGCCTTATTTAAACCTCAAAACAACCTTATAATACATATATCATTGTTCTATCATTTTAGAGGAAAGGACATCAAAATATGGAGAAGTTAAGTAACATCTTTAAGGGCACATAACTGTAATTTGTGAAGTAAAAATTCAAACTTAAAAAACTCAAACTTCGGAACAGAACTCTTGGGGGAGTGCTCAAGACGGAAGAGTAAGAAGACCTTGAACTCACTCCCTTCCACAGGCACACCAAAATTACAAGGATTCACAGAGCAACTATCCATAAGAACAATCTGGAGTCTACCAGAAACGATCTGCTACAAGAAAGTTATAAATGAGGGGCCACGGGGAGGTGAGTGGGAAGGGCAGGAACACCCTATAGTCAAAAAACCTACCCTTGGGTAGGAGCCGTAAATGGGAGGATGATTGTAATTGTAGAGGATTTGCTCAAGGAGTGAGGGGTCCACGCCCCACAGCAGGCTCCCCAGTCCAGGATCTTGCATGAGGAAGGCAAGTCAGAACATTTTGCTTTGAAGGCCAGTGTGGCTGAATTCCAGGAGACCCAGAGGGTTGTAGGATATAGACACTCCACTCTGGAAAGCACACACAAAATATCACATGCTCTGAGACACAGGGCAGAAGCAGGGACCTAAAAGAGCCTAGCCAGAACCACTCGCTCACCCGGAGAACATCTTGGAGAGGCAGGAGCAATCGGGACCCCACCCCCCGACCCGGGGGATATAGGGGTTTCCCTGTTGGCTCAGCGGTAAACAACTCACCCAAAAGTGCAAGAGACGCAGGTTCGACCACAGGTTCAATCCCTGGGTCAGGAAGATCCCCTGAAGAAGGAAGTGGCAACCCACTCCAGTATTCTTGCCTGGAAAATCCCATGGACTGAGGAGCCTGATGTACAGTAATACAGTCCATGGGGTCACAAAAGAGTCAGACTTGACTTAGTGACTAAGCAACAACGATACAGGGGATATAGATATTGACAGAAGCTTTTGGGAGGAGCTCATTCTAGTACTAGGACATTAGTGCTGGGAAGTGACATTTTGAAATCCTCCCAAGAGTTCTGTTCTAAACCAGCAAGGGGAAATCAATTAGCTATATACAAGGGAACGGCCATGAGATTATTGCATGACTTTTCAGCAAAAATGCTGCAAGCTAGAGAGAGTAGCATGATAAAGTGTTGAAAAGGATAAAACCACAACCAAGAATATTTTATTCGGCAATACTTATTTCAGATTTGATAGAGATATCAAGAGTATTACAGAAAAGCAAACGCTAAAAGAGCTATGCACCACCAAACCATCTTTATGAGAAATGTTATAGGGACTTCTTCAAGAGGAAAAGCAAAGGCCACAGCTACAGGTGCAAAAATTACAGAAAAACTCATTGGTGAAGGCTAATGTATAGTAAATATAGTATATCAACATATAAAGTTAGTTGGAAGGATAAACAACAGAAGTAGTAAAAACATTATGTCCATGGTATGGATACACAAAACAAAAATATATAAAATATGAGGACAAAAGATATAAATGTGGGTGGGAGAGTAAAAATGCACAGTTGTTAAAATGCATTTGAACTTAAGACATCTATTTTTGATTTCTTAAGTATGTATACATATATATGTATGTAGAAGGAAATGTATTCTTGCTTGGAAAATGCTGTGGACAGAGGAGCCTGGTGGGCCACAGTCCGGGGGGCTGCAAAGAGTCTGACATGACTGAGCATGACTAGTGACTAAACAACAACGTGTACACACACACACCTTATCATAACTACACACCAAGAATCCGTAACAATACACCGAAAAAAAGACAAGAATTCAAATATAGCACTAAAGACAGCTATCAAGTCACAAAGAAAGAGGGCACAAAAGGAGGAAAGGAACAAAAATAAACTATAAAAACAACTTATTTTTAAAGGCAATAATGTATGCCTACCAATGATTAATTTAAATGTAAGTGGGTTAAATGCTCCAATCAAAGTATAGTGCCTAATAGAAAGAAAAACAAGACCCATATATATGCTGCCTACAAGAGACTCATTTCAGATGGAAAGAGGTATTCTATGCAAATGTAAGCATAAATCCAAGATAGCAATACTTGTATCAGACAAAATAGAGCTTAAAACAAAGACTTAATGATAGATAAGGGCATTACAAAATGATAAAAGGATATATCCAACAAGAAAATATTATAATTATAAGTATGTATTCACTCAATATAGGGACACTTAGATAAAGTGAATATTGATAGACATAAAGGGAGAATTTGGCAGAGACACAATAATAGTAAAAGACTATAATACCCTAAGCGCATCAATGTATATATCATTCAGACAAAAAAATAGGAAACATTAGCTTCAAACAACATGTAAGTTCAGATGAGCTTGATAAATATTCATGTAACATTCCATACAAAAGCAGCAGAATACACATTCTTTATAATGCACATGCAGCTTTCTCTAAGATAGAACATATCCTGGGTCACAAAACAAGTCTGTCATGTCAAGTCTGAAGTCTGAAGTCATGTCAAGTATCTGTTTGGAACACAAAGCTGTGAGACTGCAAATCAACTACAAGAAAAAATATTGCAAAAGCATTAACACATGGAGGCTAATCAATACAGTACTAAACAAAACATGAAATTAAGCAAACATGAAATAAAAAAATACCTAGAGACAAATAAAAATGAAAACACAACAATCTAAAATCTATTAGATACAACAAAAGCAGCTTGAAGACAGAAGTTTGTAGTGATATAAGCTTACTTCAGGAAACAAGAAAAAAATCTCAAATATAAAACATATATTTTCTACACCAAAAGACCAGAAAAATATCAAACAATCTAAATTAATAGAAGGAAGGAAATCATAAAGATTAGAGCTGAAATAAATAAAATAGAGACTAAGAGACAAAATAAAAGATAGATGAAATAAAAGGTTGTCCCTTGAAAAGATAAAATTGATTCACTTTTAGCCAGGCTCTTAAACTAGAAATACAGAGAGGGTCTAAATAAATAAAGTCAGAGATGAAAAAGAAGTTACTAACAAAAACACAGAAATACAAAAGATCATAAGAGATTACTACAAACAAATAAATGCCAATAAAATGGACAGCCCAAAAGAAATGGACAAATTCCTAGTAATGTACAATCTCCTAAGACATAATTAGGAAGAAATAGAAAATATGAACAGACCAATTATCAGTAATGAAGTTGAGTCAGTAATGATAAAAATAAAACTCCCAACAAACAAAAATTCAGTACTAGAAGGCTTCACAGGTGAATTCTACCAAACATTTAGAGAAGAATGTACAACTATACTTCTCAAACTATTACAAAAATTTGCAGAGGAGGGAGTGCCTCCTAATGTGCTCTGTGAGGCCAACATCACCTAATCCCAACAAGGACACACAATAAGAAAAATACAGGCCAATATCTCTGAGGACTATAGATGCAAAAATCTTCAACAAAATGTTAGCAAACAAAATTCTATAATACTGTAAAAAAATCATACATCATGATCAAGTGAGATTTATCCCAGAAATACAAGATTGATCAGTTCTACAGATCAATCAATGAGATAGACCATATTAACAAATAAGAAAATCATATGATCATCTTAATTGATTCAGGAAAGCTTTTGAAAAAATTCAACATCTGTTTATGATGAAAACTTTCAACAAATCTGGTATAGAGAGAACATACCTCAGCATAACAATGGTCAATATGACTAACTCACAGAGAACATCTTACTCAATATTGAAGTGCTGAAAACATATCATCTAAGATCAAGAACAAGACAAGGACACCTGTTCTTGCCACTTTTATTCAACATAGGATTGGAAGTTCTAGCCATAGTAATCAGACAAGACAAAAAGAAAAAGAAAAAAAGAATCCAAATTGAAAAGGAGAAAGTAAAACTGTAACTGTTTTTAGATAACATGATACTATACTTAGAGAATCCTAAAGATGCCACCAAACAACTACGAGAAAACTCATCGATGAATCCGGTAAAGTTGCAGGATACAAAATTAATATACAGAAATCTGTTGTATTTCTATACACTAACAATGAACTATCAAAAAAGCAAATTAAGAAAATAATCACATTTGCAATCACGTCGGAGAGTACATTATGTGAAAATAAATCCAACTAAGGAAGTAAAAGAAGAGTGAAAGTGAAAGTCACTCAGTCATGTCCGACACTTAGAAACTCCATGGACTATACAGCCCATGGAATTCTCCAGGCCAGAGTACTGGAGTGGGCAGCCTTTCCCTTCTCCAGGGGATCTTCCCAACCCAGGGATCGAACCTAGGTCTCCTGCATTGCAAGTGGATTCTTTATCAACAGAGCCACAAGGGAAGCCCAAGAATACTGGAGTGGGTAGCTTATCCCTTCTCCAGTGGATCTGCCTGACCCAGGAATCGAACTGGAGTCTCCTGCATTGCAGGTGGATTCTTTACCATCTAGAAAGTAAAAGAACTGTACTCAAAAAAACTGTAAGATGCTGATGAAAGAAATTTAGGAAAACACCAACAGATGGAAAGACATACCATGTTCTTAGATTGGATGAATTAATATTGTTAATATGACTATACTATCTGTATGTAGTGGAAGAACTCCACCACTGTTTTTGAATACATGACTCATTATAGAGAATTCTTGATCGAGTATTCCAAGAGCTGGTTTAGGAGGGACAACACAGCTGCTATTGAACAATGCATCATTTTTCTCCTCCTACCACAATTAACTTAGATGAAGCCCAAAATAAAGTTCAAAGAAACAAACACTAGTCCTGTTTTCATGTTGAAAAGTCTTACTAGGTCTTGTACGTGCTCAGTCACTGAGTCAGGTGTGGCTCTTTGTGATCCCGTGGATGGTAGCCCACCAGGCTCCTCTGTCCATGGGATTTCCCAGCAAGACTAAGGGAGTGGGTTGCCGTTTCCTCTCCAGGGGATCTTCCCGAGCCAGAGATTGAACCTGGGTCTCCTGCATGGCAGGTGGATTCTTGACCACTGACCCATCTGGGAACTAGCACTAAAACAACCAAACGAAAAAAAGGACATTTAAAATCTGATTACCCGACCAATCCACCGAATTCTTAGTGATTGATATGAAGAAATCATTCAAAAGGCTGAACCAGTCATTTTCATATGATATTATCTCAGTCCTGAAAAGTCCTGAAACGGACTTCTGAAGCTATTGCTGACTCCTGAGTAAAGCTAGTGATTTGAACACAGAAATAAATTAAACATCTCTTCTTCCCTCCCAAACCTGCTGGTTTCCGTATTCTCTGGCTCAGTTAAGAACTCCCTCCCCCTTTCAGTCATTCAAGCTGGAATCCAAATATATCCTCCATTAGCCGCGCATGTAATAACCTACCAAATCTTGTCGGTCACACCTGTTCAAAGTCCTTGTCATGTGACAGTTAATTCTTATTCCCACCACCCCGGTTCCTGCCATCCTCTCTTTTCATCTAGATTATACAACAGCTTGCTACCTGTTCTTAATTCTAGTTTTGAAGAAAATATTTCCTGCATTAGAATTTCAGAAACCTGGGTTCTATAATTTCCTGAGCTATCAGCTGATATGAGCCTCTTTTATTATCTATTAAGTAAAAGGCTGAGATGCTCTCAAAATACCTCTAAAAGTTTATTATTTTCCCCCAGTTAAATTCTCCCTTCACATTCCCTTTCATTATATTCTCAAATGTAGATCAAATACCAACTTCCTCCTCAAATTCTTCCCATAGGAACTCGATACTGACAGAAAGAATTCAGACTTCTTAGAAGGGGATTCAGCACTGCCTGGCGTCTGCACTCAGCATACCTCTTCATCGTTTTCTGACACCTTCCTCCTCCAAGCACACGCAGCGCAGAAATCGCTGCCTTGCGATTTGCTCGCCTCTCAAGTCTCCCCTACGCCTTCCTCCTTCAGCACTGCCCTGGGGGCCCGCGGTCAGGAACCCAACCTCCCGGGCGGGAATGCGGGCTCGTCCCGGGTCGGGGGAGCTGGGGTCCCACCCGCGGTGGGATGACTAGGCTAGCTGGCCGTGAGTACCGAGCCCGTGAGCCGCAGCAAGGAGACTGCGTACCTCTGTGAAGCTCCCAGCGCCTCCACTCAGGCCCAGGGCGGCCGAAAATAAGCACATGAATATTAAAAAGCACACTAGCCCCTCGGAAGGACCCTCCATTGTAGAAACACAGGCCAGCGTCTCACCTACCCTCCCAAGGGTCACGCTAGTGCCATTTCCGTCCTCCTCTTTGTACCCATCAAAATTCAAATCTCTACTAGCTTCTCTTTTTATCTTGTTTAGTCTTATCAGATTTTTTTTTTCTGAGTCGGGACAAGAGTTAATTTATTTTTTTTTTCTTACAGCATTTATGGCTTTCCAGGGAAAATGATAATCACTAAAAAGAACTTATAGAAATAAATATTGCAACTCCTAATTTCCCTCATCCTCCTTTTTCTTTGCTTTTTATCATTCCCTATTACCTCTCATTTTAAATTTAAAATATTTTCTTTTTAAAATGTAAGTTATCTGTGTAGTGCTTATACTTAATTATACTTACATTATTTTCTCAGTCTACTATGCAGTCAAATAAGTTGCTAAAATCACATATGCTAAGATCATTAATTAATTTTCAAAGAATCGGTGATATTCTTTCATATTATTATAAGTAATAATAGCTCAATGGGTTCTTAGGGATATGAAAATGAAAGTGAAAGTTGCTCAGTCATGTCTGACCCTTTGAGACCCCCATAGGTTATAGACTGTCAGGCTCCTCTGGCCATGGCATTATCTAGGCAAGAATACTGGAGTGGGCAGCCTTTCTCTTCTCCAGGGGATCTTTCCAGCCCAGGGGTCAAACCCAGGTCTCCTGCATTGCAGTTGGATTCTTTACCATCTGAGGCACCAGGGAAGCCCAAGAATACTGAAATGAGTAGCCTATCCCTTCTCCAGGATCTTCCTGACCCAGGACTTGAAGCAGGGTCTCCTGCATTGCAGGTGGATAGGTGGATTCTTTACCAGCTGCACTATCAGGGAAGCTCCGATTATATTTGCCAAAATCTACTTTTGATGAATACTGGGTAGAGTCTCACTGAGAGATATTATGAACAACCCTGCTGTGTACATTCTTGTATATGTGTTTTGGTACATTAATATCTCTTTGGAAAACATCTAGGGGTAGAAGAGCAGTTAAATATTATGAGATGGTGTTCCAAAGAGGTTACACAAATGTACAGTCCTGCCAGTAGTAAATAAGACTCCCATTTGCTTACATTCTTGCCAAAGTTGTGTTAACATCAGTCTACTAGATTCTAACAATTCAAATTCTAGCTTTTGTATCTGCCACTCAAGGGATGGCCCCTGGATCGCCTGGCTGTGATGGCCAGTGACACTTGGACTCGGGAGACATAAAATACTGTAGCAGACAAAGAAGCCATTCTCTAAGGGCTAAGTTGTGAGCACTCAGACTAACACCCCAGAGCTCAGGACAGGGGAAATATGTGAAAACATGCATCTCTTCATCTTTCTCTCAAAGGGACTTAACTGTAAACTTTACAAACTGCTGCCTGAAGGCCCAGCTTCTAATAAACTGGTGACTTCCCCTGGCCTCTGCCTCCCCACTCACTCCAATGGTAAAGCCAGGTCAATAACATCTCTCTTGAAAAAGCTTGTACACATGTCCCGAGTGCTAGCTTTCATGGCTGCTGTCATAAAAAACATTTTTCTGCTGACCTTGTCAGCCTGTTTTTGGAATCTCTACTTTATCACTTTAATCTGCATCTGGAATAATTCCATACTGTCTTCATTCAGCTCAGTTCAGTCACTCAGTCATGTCCGACTCTGCGACCCCATGGACTGCAGCACTTCCCTGTCCATCACCAACTCCTGGAGTTTACTCAAACTCATGTCCATTGAGTCAGTGATGTCATCCAACCACCTCATCATTTGTCAACCCTTCTCTGCCCACCTTCAATCCTGAGAGCATCAGGGTCTTTTCCAATGAGTCAGCTGTTCGCATCAGGTGGCCAAAGTATTCGAGTTTCAGTTTCAACATCAGTCCTTCCAATGAATATTCATGACTGAATTCCTTTAGGATGGACTGGTTGGATCTCCTTGCAGTCCAAGGGACTCTCAAGAGTCTTCTCCAATACCATAGTTCAAAAGCATCAATTCTTTGGCGCTGAACTTTCTTTATAGTCCAACTCTCACATCCATACATGACCACTGGAAAAACCATAGCTTTGACTAAATGGACCTTTGTTGGCAATGCAATGTCTCTGCTATTTAATATGCTGTCTGGGTTCGTCATAACGTTTCTTCCAAGGAGCAAGCATCTTTTAATTCCATGACTGCAGTCACCATCTGCAGTGACTTGGGCCAAAAAAAATAGTCTCTCACTGTTTCCATTGTTTCACCCATCTATTTACCATGAAGTGATGGGACCAGATGCCATGATCTTAGTTTTCTGAATGTTGAGTTTTAAGCCAACTTTTTCACTCTCCTCTTTCACTTTCATCAAGAGGCTCTTTGGTTCTTCTTCGTTTTCTGCCATAAGGGTGGTGTCATCTGCATATCTGAGGTTATTGATGTTTCTCCCAGCAATCTTGATTCCAGCTTGTGCTTCCTCCAGCCCAGTGTTTCTCATGATGTACTCTGCATATAAGTTAAATAAGCAGGGTGACAATATACAGCCTTGATGTACTCCTTTTCCTATTTGGAACCAGTGTGTTGTCTCAGGTCCAGTTCTAACTGTTGCTTCCTGACCTGCATACAGGTTTCTCAAGAGGCAGGTCAGGTGGTCTGGTATTCCCATCTCTTTCACAATTTTCCACAGTTTATCGTCATCCACTCAGTCAAAGGCTTTGGCATAGTCAATAAAGCAGAAGTAGATGTTTTTCTGGAACTCTCTTGCTTTTCCAATGATCCAGCAGATGTTGGCAATTTGATCTCTGGTTCCTTTGCCTACTGTCTTCATTAGTGTCCTTTTACTAAATGTTTTGATATCTTGTTCTTGTTCTTCTAAATTTTCCTGATTATAGCTGGCCCAAGAATTTTTGGTTCATACAAAATTGAAAGCCAATTTGTAATTTTCACAAAGAAAAAGCATGATGTGATATTAATTGAGATTGCATTGAATTTATAGATCCATTCATCACAGAATAATGAACATTTTTAAAATATTAAGTTCTCACAAAGCTAACTACAATTTTTAAATCTCTGGATCATATCAAATAAATTAACAGGGCAAGAAGAAACAACAAGGAAGTATGAATTTGAGTCACAAAAAAGACCATTAAAAGTGTTGAAGGGGTTGAGATGAAAAAGTTATTTTCAAAAGAACAAGTTGTGTCCTATATATCTTCTGTATCATCTGATATAACCTCTGGTTAGATAAGATGGCTAATTCAGCATTCAGTTAGTTCTTCATTATCATAAAAAGATGAGTTAACTGGAGATGAAACAGTGGTAAAGCTCAACAAAATCACTCATAAAAATAATGGAAATACCTTAAAGGTATACTGATTAATTTAAAATGATACCAATTTGAAGGACAAAGAACCTAAAATATTTATATGTCTAAATATGTTAGGGATTAAGAAAAAGAGCTCATTTTTTAATAAATATGTGTTCAGTATTTTTTAAATTTGATAGCAATACAAAGAATCATTTTGATCCAATGATCTTTCCAAGCAATATGGCAGAAGTCCAATACCTAAATCAATTAAAATTATAAAAGTTTAATGCAATATGTTTTTATGGGTATGATGTTATTCTCAGTATCTATATTTTTCTGCATTTTTTTCATGCAAAGTCTTCCAATTGGAACAATTGTGATAAAAGTTTGAATTTAATGATATCTATATTAGTTCCATTTGTAGTGAAGCATATGGCATAATTAAAATGCATCTAAACCCAAACCTCCAAGAAATGAATCAACTCATTAATAAAATGCCTCAGTAGTGTAAGAAGAGAAAAAATATTCCATCAGAGTATGAGGAGATATGAAGTAAATATTACTGAGGATAGAGTTGTCTAGTGACTTTTTGGTTACTTGTGTCAATAGAAGATGACTTTCTGATTTCAACAGAAAATTAATCATAACATTTTCAAAATACTCGTGTTAGAGAGATTAATGTATATAAAAATTTCAGAGCTAAAATATTCCAAAAATGAGAATAAAGCTGTGTTTTCTTTACACACATGTTCTTTAAAAAAATATATATGAAAAAGAACAAATAAAAATAATTATGGTAATAGAACCCAGGAATTTACTTTAGTCTTTCAGAAGGGTGACTTTAAAAAACGATTATGGAAGTTAAGAAAATTAAGATAGAAATTTCCCTGTGGGAACCTGAGAAAAGAAGCAAATTCTCCCTTAATATGAATGTTCACTCAATATAAAAAATATTGCTTACAATAGTATGCCAGTGATACCCAAAGATTCCAAAGACCAGATCTTTCCCACAGATTTCAGTAACTACTGTTCCCAAAGCATTCCATGTCCCTCTCTCACTTTTCTCATTATAGTCTAAAAGCCCTGACACTTTCCAATCTATTAACTCACCATGTATGTTCTGCTTTGCAATTACCAAGAGAAGGAGAAAATACAAAAATGATTAAAAGTATCACTAGGAATAATAATTATTGGGAGAAAACAGGAGGGTATAAAATTGAGATATGTAGGAATAGATGAACAGAAATCTATTTGCAAAATTCTGTGAATGGATAAAATGAAATTACCTGATAAACCATCATAAACTTACATAATTTTCTTGTATAATTATGCTTCTCCTTTCCCTAGAAGGTGACTCCTTTTATTCTCAATCAGCTAAATCTTACCTATTTTCCTGGTCTCAGAAAATACCCCTTGATGAGAAGTTTAGGTCTGTCTAGTCAAAGCTATGGTTTTCCCAGTAGTCATATATGGATATTAGAGTTGGACCATAAAAAAAATCTGTGCACCAAAGAATTGATGCTTTTGAACTGTGGTGTTGGAGAAGACTCTTGAGAGCCCCTTGGACAGCAAGGAGATCCAACCAGTCCATCCTAAAGGGAATCAGTCCTGAATATTCATTGGAAGGACTGATGCTAAAGCTGAAACTCCAATTCTTTGACCACCTGATTCAAAGAACTGACTCACTGGAAAAGACCCTGATGCTGGGGAAGATTGAAGGCAGGAGAAGGGGACGACAGAGGATGAGATGGCTGGATGGCATCGCTGACTCAATGGACATGAGTTTGAGTAAACTCTGGGAGTTGGTGATGGACAGGGAGGCCTGGCGTGCTGCGGTTCATGGGGTCACAAAGAGTCGGACACGACTGAGCGACTGAACTGAACTGAACTGGTATTAAATCTCCCAATTGGTCTCTCCTAAAATTCCTATTTAAAAAGTCTTAATAAGTACTCTAACATAAATAGCGTGTTTATTTTTTCACATCCCTCACAGTTCTGTTAGTGTGGCTCAGTCCCTACGCTGTGTCCAGTTCTCTGTGACCCCGCAGACGGCAGCTCAGCAGGCTCCCCATCCTTCACTGGCTACCAGATTACCCCTCAGGCCAGTCAAGCAAAAGAATATTCAAAAACAGCAATTAAAATTACCAAGACATAGAGAAAATACAAAAATGATTAAGAGTATCACTAAGAATAATAATTACTGAGAGAAAACAAGAGGCTGTAAAATTAAAATAGGTAGGAACAGGTGAACAGAAATCTCTTTGCAAAACTCTATAAACGGATAAAATGAAATTATCTGTTTCTATACCCTAATGCTGCTGCTGCTGCTAAGTCACTTCAGTCGTGTCCGACTCTGTGCGACCCCATAGACGGCAGCCCACCAGGCTCCGCCGTCCTTGGGATTCTCCAGGCAAGAATACTGGAGTGGGTTGCCATTTCATTCTGCTCTATACCCTGATAAATCCACAGAATTCACTTGTATAGTCAAACTACTCCAAGGTAGGGATAATTGGAGAATATTTTAAATATTTGAATGTTGAAATATTTTAAATGTAACTTCATGGGTAATTTCAGATATATTCTAGCTTTAATTTAGTATCAAAGTGTTCTGTCTTTCTTTTAAAACTCTGAATATTTCCTTTAGAGATAAGATATTAAATTGAATCAATAATAAATCTCACACAACATGTGATTATTAGTGTTCTTGATGCTTTCATTTAGAGTAATAAATTCTAGTGATTTGCTTCTCTCTACTTTCCTATATTTACTGTATATTCTAATACCAGAAATGTATACGCTACAGCGATAAAGAATAAAGTATTCATTGTTTGCACAATACAAACGAGTATACCAAAACTTGGAGTTCCCTGGTGGCTTAAATGGTAAAGAATCTACCTACAATGCAGGAGACCCAGGTTTAATCCCTGGTTTGGGAAGATCCTCTAGAGCAGGGAATGGCAAACCACTCCAGTCAGTTTTCTTGCCCGAAGAAGTCTATGGACAGAGGAGCCTGGTAGGCTACAGTCCATAGGACCACAGAGAGTCAGACAGGAAATCTAAACAATTCTTCTTTTGTGTTATGATAACTGTGTTTTCATTTTTAAGTACAAAGAAATAAAAGACAACAAATATTCCACTGAAGCACAAATAACTCATGCAATTTAAGTGGGTTATTGAAAGACATGAGTTAGAATAACCAAAAAACATTCAGATAGTGAGTCAAGAAGTTTTAATATGCATAACTCAGGGAAAAGCTCCCTAGTATTTTCAAAAGTATTGAATACTAAACAATTTTGTTGCCTTTTAAATAGCAAAGAAATTGTAATAAGAAAAACAAGTTTTGGAGAACTCTTTAGTGCCTTGAAATCTATGTACATATAGAAGTTCCTATATACATGTGCTTTTTTAGACCAATTTTAATAGTCTTAATGGATTTAGTATTCTAGTTTTCAGAAGTACAAAGTCACAATTAGATTAGAATGGGTCAAGAAACTAAAGTAGAAAGACACAAGCATGAAAAAAGTGTCCATCTTCAGTCTTTTTATTTTTTTTATTAAATTTTATTTTATTAGTTGGAGGCCAATTACTTCACAACATTTCAGTGGGTTTTGTCATACACTGACATGAATCAGCCATAGAGTTACACGTATTCCCCATCCCGATCCCCCCTCCCACCTCCCTCTCCACCCGACTCCTCTGGGTCCTCCCAGTGCACCAGGCCCGAGCACTTGACTCATGCATCCCACCTGGGCTGGTGATCTGTTTCACCCTAGATAATATACATGCTGTTCTTTTGAAACATCCCACCCTCACCTTCTCCCACAGAGTTCAAAAGTCTGTTCTGTACTTCTGTGTCTCTTTTTCTGTTTTGCATATAGGGTTATCATTAACATCTTTCTAAATTCCATATATATGTGTTAGTATGCTGTAATGTTCTTTATCTTTCTGGCTTACTTCACTCTGTATAATGGGCTACAGTTTCGTCCATCTCATTAGAACTGATTCAAATGCATTCTTTTTAACGGCTGAGTAATATTCCATGGTGTATATGTACCACAGCTTCCTTATCCATTCGTCTGCTGATGGGCATCTAGGTTGCTTCCATGTCCTGGCTATTATAAACAGTGCTGCGATGAACATTGGGGTGCACGTGTCTCTTTCAGATCTGGTTTCCTCAGTGTGTATGCCCAGAAGTGGTATTGCTGGGTCATATGGCAGTTCTATTTCCAGTTTTCTAAGAAATCTCCACACTGTTTTCCATAGTGGCTGTACTAGTTTGCATTCCCACCAACAGTGTAAGAGGGTTCCCTTTTCTCCACACCCTCTCCAGCATTTATTGCTTGTAGACTTTTGGATAGCAGCCATCCTGACTGGCGTGTAATGGTACCTCATTGTGGTTTTGATTTGCATTTCTCTAATAATGAGTGATGTTGAGCATCTTTTCATGTGTTTGTTAGCCATCTGTATGTCTTCTTTGGAAAAATGTCTGTTTAGTTCTTTGGCCCATTTAGCTAATCAATGAATATAGTAAAGTTGCAGGATATAAAATTAACACACAGAAATCCCTTGCATTCCTATATACTAACAATGAAAAAACAGAAAGAGAAATTAAGGAAACAATACCATTCACCATTGCAACAAAAAGAATAAAATACTTAGGAGTATATCTACCTAAAGAAACAAAAGACCTGTACATAGAAAACTATAAAACACTGATGAAAGAAATCAAAGAGGACACAAACAGATGGAGAAATATACCGTGTTCATGGATTGGAAGAATCAATATTGTCAAAATGGCTAGTCTACCCAAAGCAATCTATAGATTCAATGCAATCCCTATCAAGCTACCAACGGTATTTTTCACAGAACTAGAACAAATAATTTCACAATTTGTATGGAAAAACAAAAAACCTCGAATAGCCAAAGTAATCTTGAGAAAGAAGAATGGAACTGGAGGAATCAACCTGCCTGACTTCAGACTCTACTACAAAGCCACAGTCATCAAGACAGTATGGTACTGGCACAAAGACAGAAATATAGATCAATGGAACAGAATAGAAAGCCCAGAGATAAATCCACGAACCTATGGACACCTTATCTTTGACAAAGGAGGCAAGGATATACAATGGAAAAAAGACAACCTCTTTAACAAGTGGTGCTGGGAAAACTGGTCAACCACTTGTAAAAGAATGAAACTAGATCACTTTCTAACACCATACACAAAAATAAACTCAAAATGGATTAAAGGTCTAAATGTAAGACCAGAAACTATAAAACTCCTAGAGGAGAACATAGGCAAAACACTCTCTGACATAAATCTCAGCAGGGTCCTCTATGACCCACCTCCCAGAATATTGGAAATAAAAGCAAAACTAAACAAATGGGACCTAATGAAACTTAAAAGCTTCTGCACTACAAAGGAAACTATAAGCAAGGTGAAAAGACAGCCCTCAGATTGGGAGAAAATAATAGCAAATGAAGAAACAGACAAAGGATTAATCTCAAAAATATACAAGCAACTCCTGAAGCTCAATGGGCCATCTTCAGTCTTAACATCATAGGTTCTTAATATATGTCAGAATCATTTCTGAGATGTTTTTAACATAAAGTATTGCTACTCATGGAGCACAGTATAACTTACAAGGATTGCCGTATAGGTAAGGATGTGAAGAGAGAGAAAGGTCATATTGATATGCAGATGCCAAGTACCAGTTGAAGACATTTATGGGCTAGATGGCAGTTCTCAGAGTGCACATGTTTTAATTTTTGCCTAAACAAAATTTCAGAGACCTTAATCAGCTGTAAAAATTACCAAATTAGTGAAACAAGGTGAAAAATTGACTTGGATACAGACATAAAATCCTAAAAATTTTTTGGTTCCTGTTGTTTCCCATACTCACCCATAACTGCAAAGACAGTGGATACCGAGGACTCCAAATGCCCTTGTCCTACGTTAACAGAGATGCCCTCCAGCAACTAGTGACCATCAGTCAAGTGCTCCCTGAGTCATCACTTATCCAGTCATACTTTGTGGATGCTTTCGGGGCACCGCTCTTTCTGGGTGTCTTCTACTGAACTATTAGAAAATGGGTGTGATTTAAGGACCATAGAGAAGGACTGAATATCCTCAGTTAATTCCTAAGTGTTCCTGATTTTAGGTCTGAAAATTAGCAGTTAAAGCACACATATTTTGGACTTCTCTCGTGGTCCACTGGTTAAGAATCTTCCTTCCAATGCAGAGGGCACGGTTTCAATCCCTGGTCCAGGAAGATCCCACATGCTCAGGGCAACTCAATCCGTGGGTCACAGCTACTGAGGCTCGAGTGCCCTCAGCCCGTGCTCTGCAACAGAGGAGCCACTGCAATGGGAAGTCCTTACACCATAGCTGGAGGAAGCCGGCACACAACAGAGAAGGCCCAGAATAGCCAAGAATAAATAAGCAAATAAATGAAAAATTAAAAAAAAAAAAAAAACAGCCTATTTAAACTACAGTGCAAATTCTTCAGGGCAGAAGTAATTCTTCACCTGCTAATCATGTCTACCTTCAGGTACTCAGAAGATCAAACGAATGGCTTGTTAACAAGCAGAGGGAAAAAAATAAAGATTATGGGTTCTTAAGAATGGACAAAGAAGGGATTTTTGAGGGTTGGAAAGTTATTAAAGTTAATCTTTAGCTACTCCACAAATTTATCTCTGACTGAACCCATTAGCAAATATTCAGCAAAGAACACCAGAAGGGGAAAAAAAAAGGATTGTTCGTTTTAGGTTTATTTTTTGTTTTTATTTGCGGGAGGGGTGGTGGAGAAATTATTTTCCTGATAGGCCAGAAAGTTTGCCCATTCTCTTCAGGTACCTGAGAGATCAAAGAGACTTCAAAGCGAAGAGGGAAGAATGAACAGGCTACTGGAAATCTCACAGCAACGTTAGAGCAGGATGCTCTGCTTCCAGGGACGTGTGGCACCTGAGGCCATCCTGTGCGGAGCCAAGATTAAGAATTCGTCACAACTCAAGATTCAATTTTCAAGTGACTGGGATTGAAAAAGCCCTGTGACTTCACATTCTGCAGTGTGATCAGTCATTTCCAGCTACATGGCCAGTGTTCGGAATCTGAATCGTATCAAGCTAGGTAAGAAAACTGAGTTCGATAATTAATACAAAAAGCCCCACAGCTTGCTTTTTCTATGGACTGCCAGAACAGTCTTTGGGGGATTTTAAATTATCAAATTCCTCTCTTCTCTTCCAAAGTTTGCACTGTAAATTTCAGCCAGCAGCTTCAGCATCATCCAGCATTTGTTAGAAATGCCGAATACTGGATCCCACTCCAGACCTACTATGTCAAAATATGTGTCTTAGGACTAAAGTGCATTAGATTTGTATGAGTTAAAGTCTGAAATACATTAATCCGAAATCTGCTTCTTTCATAGTAAACCAAGTCTATGGATCCTTGCCTTGGAGAGCATAGACCACTGATTATTTGTGTGTGGCATCTTACTGACATATTTTAGTGATTCTTCAAAATCTGCGTTTCTATTGACTCTTAATGTGAGTGAAAAGAGTAAAAGTAATTCAACACTCTCTTTGAGTAGTACTAAACATTAATTTTCCTTCTCCAACTCTTCTCTCTCTCTTGAGCTCCCTTCTAACAATTATTTAAAACTCAACATTTAAACCCAATACAACCAATAATGAGAGTGTAAATATTTGCATATTTCTTTACCAATGTTTAATATATTTTGTAATTATAAGTAACATTATTAAAAGGTAGCTAATGTCACTAGTATTCAAAATAAAAGGTATGCATAAGGTAGAATTTTTAATATGAGGTTTATCCTAACTCTAACATACTATTGTCAGCTTACATTTCCACATTAAACCCCTCCCACTTCTCAAATTAAACATAACCAAATGGAAAGGCAAGCAAAGAGAACTTTCCTTTACACTAAAAATTCCTTTTTTACCTATGCTCTCTTTATTGGCTAATGACATCTATGCCCTCAAAGTCATCTGGGTAATAATGAAGTCATATCCAGTCCTCCCTGTCATCCACATCTAATCTGCAGCTTCTATTTCCTTTCCATTCTTCTCTTCCAGTGCTGTAGTTCATTCAGATCCACATCACATCTTAAATGAACCATGGTGGTAGCTTATTAACTGGGTCTTTATATCTTTAAGTTCTACCCTCTCCCAAATTATCAACCACCATTAAGCTAAATTGCAAGTTAGATTTTGTCCGTCAAAATTTTTTACCATATTCTATTACTTATAGGATAAGATTTTAAACTCCTTACCTTGGTGTTGAGACTCTTCATAGTTACACATTTGCAGACGTATCTATTGCTCTTCCTTCCATGTACCCTATATTCTAGCCACTTGGAACTTCTAAACATCATTCAGAGTTCAAATATATGTTCACTCTTACACCTCAATGATTTTAATGATCCTCTTCTTTCATACTGGACTTCCCTTCCCTCCTTCGCTCCTTATGTGCCTATTAATATTTGCTCAGTTTCTCGAGGCTGAGCTTATGATGACGCCCTCAGCCTTTGTTTGTCTTTCTTCTCTTTGCCTTTTCTTCTTTCTCCTAAGTTCCCGTATCTATGTTAACTTCATTGCTTTGCCACAATCTCAAACTCTCAAGTGCAAGATGCTTAAGAAATAAGTTTCTAGATAAATTTCTTCTCTAAATAAAATGGAACACAATCACACCTATTCAAAATATCTTTTGAATTAAATATTTCCTTTGTTACAGCAGAGAGAAAATTTAAAGCTCGTCAAGAGACAAAGGATATTATAGAAAATTTTTATAAATCCTGTAATTAGCATGTGAAAAAATAGTGTTGAAAATTCAGATCAAAGGTTGAATTTTTTCTGTTGCACAGGAACCATTTCATGGGACAAAATATATGGAAAGATGTTTAAGATACCCAAATGTGGCTTCTACTGACAAAGTAATGCTAATTTCTTTTGATGAGAGATTTTCAGATATGCTGTAATTTATTTTTTAATCTACATCATCCTAAGCATTGTACACCTACAATAGAAGGAAATTAACACTAGAATATAAGCTCGAAAAAATCATTTGTGTTCACTAATGTATTCCATTCATCTAGTACAGTGCCTAACATAGAACAGGTACTGAGTAAATAGTTATGTGAAGGAATTACTGGATAAATGAATAACTTAGAGGTGATTCGTACTTATTTGGGACTACTAAATCAGGAAGAATAAAATAAACATATCCATGAAGTAACATGTATGTGAAATTAAAGGATAATCACAGAGTAAAAGCAATATTTGTACTGGACTTCCTTCTGATATGCTTACAAATTGTTCACTTGTATGAATCACAACAGGAAATTGATTTGCACTTGAGAGAGGCAGTCACATTCCCCAAGGCTCAGAGAATCAATGGAATGAACTAGGAGGTTCCAAAGATTGCATATGATTCCTGTCTTCAACAACTGTTAGTAATAACTCCACTATAAATACACTTATCATAAGCTACATAAAGTCAGTTCCTCACCCCAACTCTCTACAAAGTTGTAGACAACAATTAAGGGTCATCATTTTAATCAATTAAGTCTTTAAAATCAATCAAGTTATCTTTTTTATATTATTCTGTTTTCTTTTACATTGCTGTTGTATATGCATTACTATAAAATTTAGAGACTACTTTTCTGATTATATAATCATGATTTAGCTTTTATGTTTTATAAGTAAAACAAAGGAAGTTGAATTTGATCTTTTTTTAAATTCAGACTAGATATTGTTGGTATAGAAGGAATATAAAGATTTTTTTATATCTACTTTATGTTTAACTGTTATTCTTTGTATCTTGAAAATAATAATGGTGATAATAGCAATATTGAAAATAATAAAATAATAATAACAGAATAACAATACAAGCGGTCACAGTGCATCAGTCTCATACTTACTGTTTGAGGTGTATCATCTCATTTAAACCTCTCAAAATGAAACACAGGCACAAGTAGCATGTCCAGTTTAACCCATGCAAAATGAGATTTATAGAATTAGAACTATTGTCTAGTTCAATGATTAATGTTGAATAATTTTCCAAGACAACAAATAGCCTGGTTAGATGTCAGACCTCAAATACATGCTCATCATTATATATACTACATGATCCTACATATGTTCTTCCAGTTTTTCTGATGATTCTGCTGCCCAAAGTTACATAGATAATTTGTTTGTAAATAACAAAAATGTTGTCTCCCTTTTAATGTGGACTAGCTGAACTAGCCAATTAAACAGATTCAAACAAAACATGAAGCATAATGCAGATTTTGACTCTGAGATTATATATTGTATATAGTTTTATTGGGTCAAGGCAAAAATTCTGGTCTTTTGAGGCAGAAATGATAATTAGAGTCAATTAAATTACACAAGTAGATAGTTAAATATATTTCCATTTAGACTTGTTAGAATGAAAGATTTGATTAAAAAATTTCCTAGCATTGATCTATTCTTGCATTCATGAAATAAACCCCACTGGCTATGATGAATTAAGTTCTTTAAATACAGCTGGATATCATTTGCTGATAATTTACTTTCTATTTTTTCATCTATATTCATAATTGAGATTGATATTTTCTTCCTTACTCTCCGTTAGGTCTTTTTATCAGCATTACAGGATAGCTTTTCGTCTTTCTCTATGCTCTGGAAACATTTAAATAGGCTGAAAATTATCTGTTTTTTGAGGATTTGAAAAAAAAGTATCTTATTAAATGATCTCATTTCAGTCTTTTAGAGGATAGGGCAATATTCTCATTTAGTTCAGCTTTATCAGGCTTTCTATAATGACTTAGCCAACATTGATATTTCCCTGCTGATTTATCTATCTCACAAAAAGAACCTTGAGATTAATGAGGTTCCTACAGAATACATTTATTTTCATACTTCTTCTATATCTATTTTTATGCACTTTCTCTCTTAAGTGCATGCAGACAGTATTTTGAACATCTGTCATACAGACTGGTAGTTTTCCATCAGTGAATCTCACTTTCCAAAAAACAAATACAGCCAGTACCTTTCTTCACATCCCTGTCACTATGGTGCTAGTTAGGCAAGAAGTTAGCTAAGAGTAAGGAGAAGCAGCCGCTTCAGCTAACCAGCCAGTGGCCACCTAATGCCATCAAGCAACTTACCAGCCCCGCCCTTAATACGCCCGCATCAGTACTCCAGAGAGACAGGGGCCGGGAAATAGCCCCCACTAAAACCTGGCGATGGACAGGAAGGCCTGGCGTGCTGCGATTCATGGGGTCGCAGAGTCGGACACGACTGAGCGACTGAAACTGGTGAGACTTTCCCTACCCCAGCACGGGTGCACCCCTCACACTATCATGTACCAAGTAATCTTTGGTGGCCACTGAACTCATTAACTGCTCGTAAATATTCCGTGAATACATACATCTGATCATAAAGACCGAATTACAGGAAGGACGGGCACAGTAGAGCATCTTGTTATATAATCTGCAACTGTCAATCAAGACTGTCAATCAAGGACTCTCCCAATTATGCAAATGACTTTGCCTTAAAAACTCTGTACCGCGTCCCTCCCAGTCATTGCTTCCCTTGGCATAGTCCACCTTTCTCTTGAGGTATTCTCTGTCCTCTCTTTCCTTACCATCAAAAATCTTCTTGCAACAGGTAAGACCTCAGATTATTCTTTGTATTCCTACCAAGAACAAAGGCCCACAGGAGGAGTGGTCTCCAGACTCTCCTCCACTAACACTACTAGATTTCAGCTCTTCCAATCAAAGTACCCACAGAATTTTTTTTAATTTATTTATTTTTAATTGAAGGATAATTGCTTTACAGAATTTTACTGTTTTCTGTCAAACCTCAATATGAATCAGCCAAGGTATACATACATCCCGTCCCTTTTAAACCTCCCTCCCACCTCCCTCCCCATCCCACCCCTCTAGGTGATACAGAGACCCGGTTTGAGTTCCCTGAGCCATACAGAAAATTCCCATTGCCTATCTATTTTACATATGGTAATATGTTTCCATGTTACTCTCTCCATACATCTCAGCCTCTCCTCCCCTCTCCCCATGTCCATAAGTCTATTTTCTATGTCTGTTTCTCATTGCTGCCCTGTAAATAAATTCTTCAGTACCATTTTTCTAGATTCCATATATATGTGTTACAATACAGCATTTATCTTTCTCTTTCTGACTCACTTCACTCTCCATAATAAGTTCTAGGTTCATCCACCTCATTAGAACTGACTCAATTGTGTTCCTTTTTTATGACTGAGTAATATTCCATTGTGTATATATTCCACAACTTCTTTATCCATTCATCTTCCAATGAATATCCAGGTTGCTTCCATGGTCTACCTATTGGAAATAGTGCTGCAGTGAACAATGGGATACATGTGTCTCTCAATTTTGCTTTCCTCAGGGTGTATGCCTAGGGGTGGGGTTGCTGAGTCATATGGTGGTTTTATTCCTAGTTTTTTAAGGAATCCCCATACCATCTTCCATAGTGGCTGTATCAATTTATATTCCCACCAACAGTGCAAGAGCGTTCCCTTTTCTCCACACCCTCTCCAGCATTTATTGTTTGTAGACTTTTTGATGGTGGCCCTTCTGACTGGTGTCAGGTGATATCTCATTGTAGTTTTGATTTGCATGTCCATGTTTTGATTTGCAATGTTGAGCATCTTTTCATGTTTTTGTTAGCCATCTGTATGGCTTCTTTGGAGAAATGTCTGTTTAGGTCTTTTTCCCACTTTTTGATTGTGTCGTTTACTTTTCTGGTATTGAGTTGTATGAACTGCTTGTATATTTTGGAAATTAATCCTTCATCAGTTGTTTCATTTGCTATTATCTTCTCCCATTCTGAGGCTTGTACTTTTACATTGCTTACAGTTTCCTTTGCTGTGCAAAAGCTTTTAAGTTTAATCAGGTCCCACTTGCTTGTTTTTGTTTTTATTTCCATTACTTTAGGAGGTGGGTCATAGAGGATCTTGCTTTGATTTATGTCATCAAGTGTTCTGCCTATGTTTTCCTTTAAGAATTGTATAGTTTCTGGTCTTACATTTAGGTCTTTAATTCATTTTAGTTTATCTTTGTGTATGGTGTTAGGAAGTGTTCTAATTTCATTCTTTTACATGTAGCTGTCCAGTTTTCCCAGCACCACTTATTGAAGAGACTGTCTTTGCCCCATTGTGTATTTTTGCCTCATTTGTCAAAAATAAGTTATCCATAAGTGCATGGGTTTATTTCTGGGCTTTCTCTCTTGGTCTGTTGGTCTGTATTCCTGTTTTTGTGCCAGTAGCATACTGTCTTGATGACTGTAGCTTTGTAGTATAGTCTGAAGTCAGGAAGATTGATTCCTCCAGCTCTATTCTTCTTTCTCAAGACTGCCTTGGCTATTAGGGGTCTTTTGTGTTTCCATATAAATTGTGAAATTTTGTTCTAGTTCTGTGAAAAATGCCATTTGTAATTTGATAGGGATTGCATTAAATCTGTAGATTGCATTTGGTAGTATAGTCATTTTCACAATATTGATTTTTCCTACCCAGGAACATGGAATATCTCTCCATCTGCTTATGCCATCTTTGATTTCTTTCATTAGTGTCTTATAATTTTCTGTGTACAGCTATTTCATCTCCTTAGGTAAGTTTATTCCTAGATATTTAATTCTTTTAATTGCAATGATGAATGGGATTGATTCCTTAATTGCTCTTTCTGATTTTTCATTGTTAGTATATAGAAATGCAAGTGCTTTCTAAAATACCCACAGGATTCTAATGTTTAGAAGTTACTTGCATTATAATCCAAACCAGACATGAAAACTCCATATTGCTAGATTGTTATGAATTGAATGTTTGTGTCCTCTAGCCCCCAAATTCATACGTTGAAACCCTAATCCCCTGCCTCCTGCAATGTGGCTGTATTTGGAGACAGGGCCTTTAAGGAAATAATTAAGGCTAAATGAAGTCATAATGGTGAGTCTCAGTCTAATCAAATTAGTGTCCTATAAGACATGACATCCACCTCTACAAGCAAGGAAGAGAAGAACCTCACCAGGACCTGAACATGCTGACACCCAGACCTTGGACTTCCAGCCTGCTGGGATGTGAGAAATCAGTTTCTGTTGTTTAATGCATCCAGCCAGTAGAAATGGCAGCTCAAGAAAATAAACAAGAGTGAAAAGAAGCACAGTAGAATAATCTGGAGCCAACAGGAGCTGCAGGCAGCTTCTCCACAGAAAGATAAAACCGCTCCTCTGCGCCAATTCTGTTTGGTCATATTGTTGCAGCTCCTCTAAAGGTCCTGTGAGCAAGAGATATTTCATGGTAAAATTTTTCTACTTAAGCAAGCTAGAACAAGCTACTTAAGCAACCTACCCAAACAAGCTAGAGTGTCTTCTGATAAGACCTTTACCCAATATGAACTTAATTTATTTATTTGAGTACATTCATTTCTAATTTCTCAACATATTTTCTCTCATCAGAACTGCATATTTTACATTTCAAAAAGACAGTACAAGGAAGAGCAAACATTTTAAGCATACTACTTTGTCAGGTCCCCAAAAGATGCTCACATCCTCATATCGAGAACCTATGAGTATGTTATGCAATATGGCAAGAGAAATTAAGATTGTAAATAGAATTCCTTGACTTTAGGTGTATAGCAAAGTGATTCAGATTATACATACACATGCATCTATTTTTCTCAAATTCTTTTCCCGTTTAGGCTATTACAGAATATTTTGTTCATCTATTTTGAATACAGTAGTATGTACATGCCAATCCCAAACTCCCAATCTATCCTCCCTGCTCTGTTCTGGACTGGTAACTGTAAATTAGTTCTCTAAGTTTGTGAGTCTGTTTCTGTTTGGTAAATAAGTTCATTTGTATCATTTTTTAGGTTCCACATATAAGTGATATTATAAGATATTTGTCTTCCTCTGTCTGACTTACCTCACTTGGTAAAATAATGTCTAGGTCCATCCTTGCCACTCCAAATGGCATTACTGTGTTCTCTTAATGGCTGAGTAATATTCCATTGTGTATACGTACCACATCTTCTTTTTCCAATCCTCTATCAATGGACATTTAGGTTGCTTCTATGTCTTGACTACTGTAAATAATGTTGCAATGAGCATCGATGGTGGATTAGTCACTAAGTCGTGTCCGAGTCTTTGAGACCCCGGGGCTGTAGCCCCTCCTGTCCATGGGATTTCCCGGGCAAGAATACTGGGGTGCACAGCCATTTCCTTCTCCAAGGGATCTTTCTGACCCAGGGGCTGAATCGGGGTCTCCTGCATTGCTCGCGGTCTCCTGCACTGCAGGCAGATACTTCACTGACCACGCCATCTGGGAAGTTATGAACGTTGGGTCTACGTCAACAAACTGCAGAATCAAATCCCTGTGACCACCGCCCCGGTCACCGCGGCCTCCGCCTCCTCCCCTCCCGGGCAGCCCGCTCGCCCGTCTCCGCCTCCGCCTCCTCCCACAGCCTCGCCCCAGCACGCTCCTTCCTCCACCGGGTCCCAGCGGCCCCTCCCACCCCGGCAGGCTCAGGCGCCCCAGTCCCCGACCCGGGCCCCTCACGTGGAGGCGGGCCCCACAGCCTCCCGCGCGGATGCTGGAGGGGGACCCACGTGCACAGGTGGGGCTGCGCATAGCTGAGCCCCGGGGCCATGCAAGGAAGGAAGGAAAGCTGGAATCTCCCGTCACAGCTGCGAAAACTGCAAATGTGGAGCGCAGCTTTGCAAACCCAGCGCCTACAGAACATCGGAACAGACAACTGCTCCTGCAGCCCGGATGGGTCTAGCCTCAGCAGCTGCAGACTTTGTGGGCGCAAACAGCGGGGATGGGGGCAAGTCAGAGCCGGAGCTGCCCCCACGGCACACACAGCACATCCAGATCCTGCCCACTGCAGTCCCGCCAGCCCGCAGGGGCCCGCGCCGGGGTGAGAAGGACACCGGAGAGATGCCAGAGTGAACTGCTGGTGGACCTGCGGTCAAGGCGGGGCAAGAGTAAGCTGAGAGCTGGCCCGGGGTGAAGCGGGACCCAGCAGAGACCCCCCAGCGGGGACTCTCCCCGTGGAGGTGTTCCCGTCCCACGCACTCTTCCCGCAGATCAGAAACAGCTAAGAAGCACGTCTGGGGCCTCTCCTCCAGCAGGGCTTCCCCGGTGGCTCAGACGGTAAAGAAAGAATCCGCCTGCATGGCAGGGGACCCGGGTTCAGCCCTGGGTGGGAACGACCCCCGGGAGCAGGGAAAGGCTATCCACTCCAGTATTCTGGCCTGGAGAACTCCGTGCACTGTACAGGCCGTGGGGTCGCAAAGAGCCTGACACGGCTGAGTGCCTGTCGCTTCACTCACTACTGCAGCCCCTCGGGAGCCGAGCCTGCCTGTTAGGGGCAGGGGCACGCAGAGCAAAGAGCAGGCCCTGCCCAAGAGCCGGGTCACACCGCGTCAGGCATGCCGCCTCCAACGGGGTAACCGCCAGCAGGCGCGGAGGAAGAGCTAGCAGAGACCTACACGAGGACAGCTGCATCGCGCAAGTTCGTGTAAGGAGTGTTCGCACTAACTTCCGTCTCACTCTTTGCGACCCCACGGTCTGCAGCACGCCAGGCCTGCCTGTCCATCACCAACGCCCGGAGTTTACCCAGTCGGTGATGCCATCCAACCGTCTCATCCTCCGTCGCCCCCTTCTCCTCTTGCCTTAATCTCTCTTATCACATTTGCTTTTTGTTTTTAATGGCTTTAATTGCTACTTTGACTAAACACTTGTTTGGGGGTGTGTGTATCATCTGCTGACTCAGATGATAGAGAATCTGCCTGCAATGTGGGATACCCGGGTTCGATCACTGGTTCAGGAAGATCCCCTGCAGAAGGCAATGGCAACCCACCCCAGTATTCTTGCCTGAAGAATCCCCATGGACAGAGGAGCCTGGCAGGTATTGTTTTAAATCTAAGAATTGTTGTAATTTGTTGCTATTGATGTTGATGACATTTAAACCTTTGACAATAATTTCCATCTGTATTGCACACAAATCAGAAAATGGGTCTTATATAATTGAACCATTAGTATATATACAAAATTTGCTTGAGATCTTATTGAATGGATAATCTTCTCTGTTTCCACAATATTTAAACTTCTTAATAAATAATTTATATCCTGAAAACCTACTTACAAATTTATGTTTGGTTATTCTGGTAAGGGTTGGATTTTTTTTTTCATGTATTAAAAGTAACTTCTTGATTATTTTCTCATAGATTCCTGAAAGTTACTTTACTATATATTGGTCTCTGCTATTTACATTGGAAAGTAGGTCATCTCATCATTGAGGCCTGAATTTTTCTTTTCTACTTAAAATTTATTTTCCCTTCCAGGACTTTTACCTTGATGACAACTTTGTCTGAAATAAATATTGAATATTTTTTCCTTTTTTTTGCACTTACTATTTCAACATTTGTGCATTAGTTTTTATTTGTTTTTGGTATGTTTCATGTAAACAGCATAGATTGGAATTTTATTACCTTTACTCAAACTAATAGTCTCTTCTTGGCAATATGCTAGTTTAAACACTGACATTTTAACTGAATTTTAAATACCTTTACATAAATAGATTTGTTATACAAATAGATGCACATATTCATCTCTGTAGTTATACATTACATGGTGTTCAGTTTATTACTAGTCATTTTCAAGAAGTATTAAAAACATTATTGAGGCTATGTGTATCAATATGATGTAGATACGCCTAAAGACCACCTATTTTAGGGTGATTTATTCATTCGTTTCAAAAATCTTGGTCTATGAAAGATACAGCTATAAAACACTGCATAATTTCACTATCTCATTCAGGAAATTCTCATGATATTTATTTCAGAGATAATCTGCCCACCTGGACCAAAATTTTGCTTGTCAGTCAAGACTCAGTTCATTACCCCTGCTTTGTGTGTCCACCAGAACTAAATTATGATATCGTGAATTTAGCTTTATCTCCATCAAATTCCGTCTTGGAAAGACGGAAATCATTTGATCCTAAATTCAGTCTATATGTTGCCCACTTTAGATTTCCTTTTTGAGACGCTACTAAGATTTTGCATTATTCTACCTACTGCAGGAAGTTCTAATAAATTTACCTTTAATAACAAGTCTGGAGCTAGTTTGTAACACTGAACAGTATTAGAATCAAAACAAAGTGCTATCCTGATAAGGGGGTTAATATCCCTCATTTTTTCCTTGCGCATCCCCACAGCACAATATCTAATATAACATGATTTACACCAAGGATACTGCAATTAATTTTACATTCATAAATTCTCTGAAACAATTAAGTTTAATTTGTATTAGCTTTTGCATTATATACCTTATTTCTTCAATCATAAACATTTAATTTGGAATTATTTTATAGTTAGTGAAATATTACTGAAATATACACTGAAAACTTTTAAACATTTTTCAAAGTAATTTGTAAATAAATCTTTTATTATATGATTACTTATATTTTGAATACTTGGCTTATTTGAATACTTTGTATACTTGATTTCTAAAATTTGTTTGGATAAAAATTATCTCTCAAGTCTTCATAAACAATCTCTTCTAACATCTGGTATTTAATGTTTCAGATAGTTTGGAAGTTAGACTACTTCTTTTACTAATAATCTCTTTTTCTTTTTCTTTTAATCTGTGTTGTTATGTATTTTGTTTTTCTTGTGTGCTGTTATAGATTTTACTTTTATTTTCTTATTTATTCTTACTTTTATTTTTCTTTTCTAGGTAAGTTTTTTCTAGAAGAGGGGTTTCCCTTTTTAAAAATTTTACCTTAAATGGTAAAGTTTTTCCTGCAGGCTGTTTAATTTTGTATATGTTTGTAATTTTTAAGAGACATATCTCCAACAATCAGGCAATGTCTTGAGTAATACTTAATATAATTATTATGGTTTTTTCTCCTGCTAAAATACCTATAATCTCATTCTTTGTCATTTCTTCTTATTTTCCTTTCCCTCTGTTATGAAAGAAAGTATCTTAAATCTTCAGTCACTTTAGTTCCGTCGCTCAGTCGTGTCCGACTCTTTGCAACCCCATGGACTGCAGCATGCCAGGCCTCCCTATCCATCATCAACTCCCAGAGTTTACTCAAACTCATGTCCATTGAGTTGGTGATGCCATTCAATCATCTCATCCTCTGTCATCCCCTTCTCCTCCTGCCTTCAATCTTTCCCAGCACTAGGGTCTTTTCTAATGAGTCAGTTCTTCCTATCAGGTGGCCAAAGGAAATCAGGAATGATTTCCTTTAGGATGGACTGGTTGGATCTCCTTGCAGTCCAAGAGACTCTTAAGAGTCTTCTCCAACACCATAGTTCAAAAGCATCAATTCTTCAGTGCTCAGCTTTCTTCACAGTCCAACTCTCACATCCATACATGACCACTGGAAAAACCATAGCCTTGACTAGATGGACCTTTGTTAGCAAAGTAATGTCTCTGTTTTTTGATATGCTGTCTAGGTTGGTCATAACTTTCCTTCCAAGGAGTAAGTGTCTTTTAATTTCATGGCTGCAGTCACCATCTGCAGTCTTAAGTCTTACATATCATTAAATCCTGATTTTTAATTTTTCTGATAAAAAATTTCATTCATATGTGGGTATTTGTTTTCTTGGTTACTTCTTTATCTTTTTCCTCACCTTTTTCATCTTATCCTGTCCAACCTTGATTGTTTTCCACATCAAGTATGTCAAAGAACCGAAGTAATTTTGTTTCTTGAATTAATAGCTCATTTTCAAAGGCACTGTCTTTTTGAGTCTTCATTTGATGTTTTCTTTTCTCTGATCTGATCTGTGGTCATTACTAAGCTTTGTAGGCATTACCAGAGGCAGTGGCCACCAAGAGATCTGGGGCTGGTTTGCTTTGGCCCTGCCTAGTGCTTGGATGTCTGCTCAATCCCTGTTTTGGACACAGAACTGAGGAGTAGGTTGCTACACAGAAGTCCCAAGCTGTCACCCAAATTCCAGAAAATATTCTGCTTAGACCACGGCTTCTTTACTTTTCCGTGCTATGAAAGGTTTTGGTTGTATGTTGAACCATACGGAAATGTTTAAAAGTACAGAAAATCTCCATGTAACTATATGGCTGATTCATGTCAATGTATGACAAAACCCACTGAAATGTTGTAAAGTGATTGGCCTCCAACTAATAAAATAATATTAAAAAAAAAAAAAAAAAAATAAAAGTACAGAAAATCCCAAGGAAAACCTGTATATAAAAATCAGATATCATTCCACTTTAAAAATAAAATACACACCAACAGATGTGCTTCTTGGTATTGGTATTAGTCATTAACACCGACAGCTATTGAAAGGTCTCACAACAGACATTTTGAGACACCTGAAGCCACTGAAATATGGCTTCAAGTTATTAATGATTTCTTTGCAGGGAAAGTTGTCAACCCTGCTAATTAACTGTGGCTTATTATTTACTTGAAAAGAATACTGCATTTTAGTTTCATATTAATGAAAATAAAGATTTCTTTTTTTGCAGCTAATATCCAAGATCTCCTAATGTGGACTGCAGGTTAGGGCGCCTGCTCTCGTGTTATGCCACTGGAATAATCTGTTTGCTTGCCTAACATATTAACACTCTAAATTAATGAATCCTATGCATAAACATGAGGTACAGAAATACAATTTTCAAGACATCTCTAGTTTTGCCCTTATCCTTCATTTGTGGGGACTGGGGGCTCCAGAAGCTGTAAGAGGGAAAGGATTACACTCTGCCCTTTTCAAAAAGCCATCCCCTGAAGCAGAGGGAAAACATGCAGTTTTTTATATTGTCCAGCAGGTCATAATGATAAGGGATACTGCTGTTTCTTGAATTGTCTCCTATTTAGATTACCTATCAAAGGTTTATTGTCAAAGAGTTCCATCATCAGTTCAATCTGTCCGATTTCTGTGTGACAATCCTAACATTTTGGGAAGTGATCTGGAGGTAACAATCACTTCATGGTTGCTGTTCAGATGCCAAATTACACTAAAGATTTATCAAACCATTTTAACTTTACACAGATAGCATATACACAGTCAAAACATAATTTCCAAGGTACAGTTTGGTTTTTTGAAACTGTATGCAAAATCAATATCATATCATTGCTTCATAAGATAAATAATTTCCATAAATAAAATGGATCAGAGCTACCCTTGAATATAAAATCCTGGGAACAACTTTTCTATTTGTTAGGTTTACCTTAGGTAAAATCACTCACTTGCAAACTAGGATTTTCTTTTAACACACACAAATATGCATATACACAAACTACAATATTGTACTTTATTCTGCGCTTTCTGAAAATTCCAACCTTATAAAAGAGTACACTCTTTTAGTCATACATAGCAGATAGATAGATAATCAATATGGTTATACTATCATTTCTTTCTTATTCTTATTTCTATAGCAGGTCAGGAATGAGGGGGAACGCCCCAATGATATTTTATGATAATTATAATGTTAAAATTGTATGTGTTCTAAACTGCTGCATGGCCATCAGCTCAAGAGTTATTTTCGGTTTCTGCCTCACTATGATGACACTGGGCTTGATCTCTCATCCAGCTCTGCACAGAACCACAGAGAACAGAGGACTAGGAACAAGTAACCATGGAAACCAAACTCCACAAATGTTTGTGCAGAGGGAGGAAGGTTATATTGCTGTGGAATTCCATTTAAATGTAATTTTCTGATTGCCTTATGAGTTCAGATTCTCCAGAAAACAAAGCATTTCTCGAGTCAATAGGTTATTCATCAAGTGCAGGAACTGTGCCCTCTGTCAGGGAAAATGGCATTCCATAAGACAAATATTTTCAAGACATTTACAAAGAAGAAATAGACCAAACTATCCCAGTTGAAAACATTCCTTGGCAAGGAGCAAAGGAAAGGCTTTTCTTCCTATTGGGCTGGAGAAATTAATTCTGAGAAAAGAACAGTTATCCTAGAATGAAGAAATCTTTACACTCCATTATCAGATTGACTGCTCAATGTCTTTTCTGCTCCTTTTCAAAAGGAACTATCGACTAAACAAAACCCACAGAGAGAATCTTTGGGTGTAGAATTTAGAAATAAAATATTGCCTTGTTCTTTGTGTGCGTAATAAATTTATCAAGAGTGCATCTGCAAAATTTAACCAAGTAGATTCAGCTGAATATAACACAAAGCAATTGGGTATTCAAAGGTGTTTCCTCCAATGCTTTTCTGAGGAGAGTTATGAAACTCAAAGTTGAAAAGAATAGTGATCAAGGAATATTGCTGGTAATTTGCAGATTCCCACACATTTCTGTATCTAGACCTTAAGGACAAAGCAGGCGCTAGGTCTCTTATATTTTTGCTCTAAATTCCTATGTTCTTTTGGTTCTTTTGTGTGTATTCGGACTATATAAATTGACAGGCATTGACATTTTGTGGTTCATTATCTTTGACAACAATTTGTGCTATAATATGGCTGCTTCTCAGTTCCCACCCTGAAAAATATCTCAGGTTAAAAGTAAAATGAGATATATATTTGACAATAGCGCTATAGACAGGAATAGCAACAAAAGGGTTCCTGAGGAACCTCCTGGAGACTATGATGCCTCAGTTATGGTAAGGACTATTAACACTAAGGACCAACCATCCCAGAACTCATCGATTTATGGCTTTTCTAAGTAAATTCTCTTAAAACTTACTCAAAAGGAATTAGATGTGAGATAACAGCTACCTGGCCCTAATTATTGCATTTGGTTCCTCAAACAACTTTGAAGACCACATAGGTCTTACCAGGTTCCAGGAGATCCTTTTGTTATTCAGAGTCAACTAAGAATAATCAAGCATTTTTGGAATACTGTGTTTCTGACACTGTGCTGAAAGGGAGAGAGAAGGAAAAGGCACTCATCCTCAGAGATCTTAGGTGAAGGGTTCCTGAGACTGTGCGAGAGGCGCAAAGGAAACAGGATACAGGCATCTGGAACTGGGGCAGGTCTGTGCAGGACAGTAAAACCAGGGCTGAGAACTCGAAGAAGGGAGGGGACTTGAAATGCGTCTAATGGGTAGCACAGTCTTAAGAAGGGTAAATTTCTCTTAATGTTCAGATTTAGATGTGATTTTTAAAGTGTGTTCATTAGCAGTAATGTATTTAGAAGAGCATATAAATTCAAAGTGAACAGTCATAAATTTGAGTCACCTCCATGCTTGTGATATTTTATGGATGATCTTAGAAACATGGGATTTCAATTGAAAAGAAACAGATGTTAAAACAATTATTTTTGTTATGTCAGATGTTTATAAAATGCTAGCATAATAGTTGAATACTTCAATATGGTGCCCAGAATTGTTTTCAAAAGCAAGACAATGGGGGAAAAGAATGTAAACATCCTAGGAAAAATATAATTATACATTGCACTTCTTGCTGATGCCAATGTTATGAATCTTAGATTAGAAGGCCAGTTATATTTTTAATGCTTCCTCTAGTTTTAACCACCAAAAGTGCAGAGCTATTAAATTAAGCATATTTGTTACCTTACAATTCTTGCAATAAATCAAAGAAATCTAAATTAGACACTATTGTCTTTGCAAAAATAACATGGTAGCAGTATATATCACAACAATTTTCACAAAATTCTTACTGAATTTCAAACTTTCTATTCCACTTTAGTCAATTTTTGAGAAGACTTCAGGAAATAAATCACTTTATCATACATAATGCTTTCTGAAATTTGCTTCATTGGAAAATAGATTAAAATGAGTAATTAATAAGACACAAGTGCCCTTTAAACTTAATCAGTGTAATTTTTCTTCATTCTTACAAAGTTGTAACCTCCATCTGACTGAATTAACAGTTTGATGATCAAATTTATCAGTGCTGGGAATTAACTGAATGTTGGTCCTGAAGATGAAGAACTGGTGTGATTATTCAGGTAGCCCACCCTGTTTACAGTCTGGATGGAGATGAAAACTGTTTGGATCTGGAAAGGGATACATACCGATGCCTGTGTCATTTTCAAATGAGTTTTTTAGTTTGGCTCCATAAAAACATATCTGACATACTTTATATCTTGAGACAATCAGCAACATCTCTCTGAGTCTCCTTTTATTCATTCTGCAATGCGTGCCCTACTGCTAGGAACAGGTGTGGGGCAAACAGGATAAAGCCACAGAGAATTCCATGGTAGGAACTTAGGGGTAGAAATATTATATCCATGGTTTTTTGTCTCCCTCCTCCCCCCCCCCCCATCATATTCCCTTAATCCAGAAAGCTCCTTCACTTTTGTTTAAGAAGATGAAGAACTTCACTCACATTTTCAACAATCCTAAATCCTGGATCTCAGCCCTTGTGCACTTTATTTCTCTGCTCGGGATACCTTGCTGCTAGGTGTTCAGAAGAGAGGTGTGATAACCAACAGGCAACCCAAGGGCTTTGTGTGCTGAGTCCACTGCACAGACAAAGGTGTATATGCATATTTATGTGAAAATACAGAGATTAATTACATTTTAAATGTAATTTAAAATTACATTTAGATTAAAATAGGAAAAATAAAGATGTATGTGATCTAGATACTTTAATAAATCTTTTTGAAATGTTTCTATTCACAATATTAATTGATACTTATTGATAAGGTACCCTTGATACTTAATCTGAATTCACCTATCTCAGTTTGGTGATTTACCACAAATCAAATTGGAAGTTGAAAGTTCGATTACAAAGTAACCCAAAAGTATGATAATTTTTAAATTTATTGTTAATATTATTTTTAAAATAATCCTAAAAAAAAGCAAAAGAATCTTTCCAAAATGCTCTATTACTATCAAGCAATAAATTATGTGGGCTTCCCATGTGGCTCAGTGGGTAAAAAATCAACCTGCAATGCAGGAGACTCAGGAGATGTGGGTTCAATCCCTGAGTCAGGAAGATACCCTAGAGGAGGGCATGGCAATTCACTCTAGTATTCTTGCCTGGAGAATCCCATGAACAGGGGAGTTTGGTGGGCTACAGTCCATAGGGTCGCAAAGAGTCAAACACAACTGAAGTGACTGAGCACACAAGAAATTATTTAATTGTGAACTGTAAATAAAAATGATTTCTACTTCTAACTTTGATAGAATTTTCCTTGGTGCTGGACTTGCCTTCTTGCCAACAGGAATGACTTGCCTCTATCCAACAGGAATACTGGATAAGCATGAAACAATATTTTTTCAGATTTTGGGAAAACACACAATACAGGTCTGTGATTCTTGAGAAAAACACAATGGAAGAAAATGCTGACATCTCCTTTTTATAGGCAGCCATTTACAGACTCAGAGTAAAGAGGGGGACGTAACCAAAGTGAAACAACATTTTGCGGGACTTGGATACAAAGATATTGGGAGATTATAACCTATAATGGAAAATCCCCTCAAAAGACAGGCACTGTTGGGTGGAGGGATAAATTAGGAGTTTGGGATTAAAAAAGTGAAAGTCACACAGTCTTGTCCAACTCTTTGCAACCCCTTGGACTATACAGTCCATGGAATTCTCTGGGCCAGAATGCTGGAGTGGATAGCCATTCCCTTCTCCAGGGGATCTTCCCAACCCAGGGATCAACCCCAGGTCTCCTGCATTGCAGGCAGATTCTAGACCTGCTGATCCACAAAGGAAGCCTTGGGATTAAAATATATGCACTATTATGGATCTCCCTGATAGCTTCCCTGATAGCTCAGTTGGTAAAGAATCCACTTGCAAAGCAGGAGAGCCCAGTTCAATTCCTGAGTCAGGAAGATTCACTGGAGAAGGCATAGGCTACCCACTCCAGTATTCTTGGACTTCCCTGTTGGCTCAGCTGGTAAAGAATCCACCTGCAATGCAGGAGATGTGGGTTCGATCCCTGGGTTGGGAAGATCCCCCAGAGAAGGGAACAGCTACCACTCCAGTATTCTGGCCTGGAGAATTCCATGGACTGCATAGTCTACAGGGTCACAAAGAGTTGGACACGACTGAGCAACTTTCCCTTTGACTCACATTGGCTTCCCAGGTGGCACGAGTGGTAAAGAACCCACCTGCCAATGCAGGAGACATAAAGAGACACAGGTTCTGTCCCTGGGTCTGGAAGATTCCCTAGAGAAGGAAATGTCTACCCACTCCAGTATTCTTGCCTGGAGAATCCCATGGACAGAGGAGCCTGGCGAACTGCAGATCATACGGTCACAGAGTCAGACATGACTGAAGTGGCTTAGCATGGGTGCATACATTATAAATAAAATAAATAACAAAGACCTACTGTATAGCACAGGGAACAATAGTCAATATCTTGTGACAACCTATAATGGAAGAGAATGTAAAAACAAAGAATAAATGTATTTGTGTGTGTGTATATATATATATGTATATTTGTATAACTGAATCACTTTGCTGTATACACTTTGTTAAAACAACATTATAAATAAGCTATATTTCAATTAAAAAATTTTTAAATGAGAGACACCCTTGAGAACCACTAAAATGAATTAATCAGTTATGTTGCAGATATCTTTTACATTTCAAAAGAATAAATAAGCTAATTAAAAGAATTATCAACAATGCTATTGATTTTAAAATCAATTATGTTGTGATTTTGCCAAAATCTTTGAATTGAAAATCTTATTTTCTCATTGGAAATATTTACCTTTTTAGCCTTTTTCCTTTCATAGTCTCATACAAATGGTTGAATTTCACCAGATACAGGAATGCTGGCATCTCATCTATGTCATCAGCCTCCTGGTGACTGGATTTTTATGACCCTGTGGTCCCTCCCTTTCAAGCACTTCACTCACAACTAGTTTGTTTGCTTGTCCTTCCACTACATGGGATCTGTCAATCATCATTAGAAAATCACTCAGGACATTTGCTTGCTTGCTTTTATATGCAGACCATTAACCACTGCTGGGAAAAACCCATATGTATGTGCCAAAGCAAAGTTCCTCCGCGCAAGCTCAGTTAGTAATCCTTCTGCAGCATTCTCCAGCAGCCTTTCTACCGGCCAGGTCTCCTCGAACATCTCCCAGTTCTCATTTCATCCTCACCCCCACACAGACCTTCATGCCCTTTCTCTGTAGAGGAAATGTATTTTCTTAAACCAAAGCAAACACAGTCACCACGTAGCAGAAATTCCTTCAACTTCCTTCGCCCGCCACAAGTGAATTTATCTTCATTGACCACCTTCCCTCCCTCTCCTATAGCTCAGTTCAGTTCAGTCGCTCAGTCGTGTCCGACCCTTTGCAACCTCATGGACTGCAGCACACCAGGCCTCCTTGTCCATCACCAACTCACGGAGTCTACCCAAACCCATGTCCATTGAGTCAGTGATGCCATCCAACCATCCCATCCTCTGTCATACAGAGGATGGGATGTCCTCTCCTTCTATAGCTCAGTGGGATATAAGATCTGAGTACAGAGTTACCCGTTCTATACTTCCTTTGAACTTTGATGAAACCCTGGACCTCTTAACGGACATTTTCGTTCAGTATTTTTTATCATTTTCTTTTGTTTTCTTACAGTGTATAATCATCGCTGCTGTTGTTAAAAAGATAAAACAAAAATTGTCCTTAGTTTTCTCCATATGTTATGAATATTATCTTTCTCCTTGTTTCAGTTAGTTCCCAAGGGGACTTTCCCTTTGATTCCTAGTTACATTTCCACGTGTTTTCTGTTCCCTTAACATCACCAAATCTGCTCTCAAGGAAGCCAGGTTTGTTGTCTCTAAGTCCAGGTGAGGGAGACTCTTCTCAGAACTTACATCCGCTGACCTTTCCGCACCGTTTGATTAGTTCCTCTTTCTTCCCGGGGCCTTCCCGATGCTGTTCTCTGTGAGATTTTTCCCAAATATGCTGGCCACTCCATTTCCATTTTTGTCATTAGACCCATTTTTGTTTTTGTTTCTTCCTGATTTCATTTTAATAAGTTCATTTTAACCATATAAATTTCTAAATAACATTCAATACTATAATATGGAAAATGAACATGGTGGGTTTCTTTTGAAAATCATTCAGTCTGTTGACTTGATATAGAGAAATCTCACCAAGCAGGGGCACTGAATGCTTTACAGAAGAGCTTCTACTTTTAGAAATAAAGCCTCTATTCTTCAAATGTGTCCTGCGAGAAAGTTATGTAAAAATCTTAATAGCAATATAATCAGACTATTACCACACAATTGCGCCATAAAGAACACCAGTCATGGATATAATCATAGAAAATTGCCAGACAATTGCAACATTAAAATGCATCAATCACAGATACAATCACACAAATGACTACAATCAGTAGTAAAACTTAAAGCAATTACAATTTTTAAGGAATTATTATGTGAGAAAATTATTTAAATAGCAATACAAGGTTTCTAACTTTTAAATAAAAAATGACTCTTTTGTATGAATGCCTCCCCACTAGAAGGACACTTCTGCAATAATCTCTAGTTCTTTCAAATGTCCTGGCCACTTAACTATCAATGTATCTGAATATCAAATTTCAATTTCACAGAAAAGATTGTTTCTAAAATGTAAAAACATAAAGTACACTGGTGTTTGAAAATTGTAAGAGTGTCCTACAGAAAAAAAAATTTTTTTTAATTCAAAAAGGAAAAGGTGTCAATTTGCAAGCCATTTAAATTGTTTTTCAAAAGTGACTTTGCAGCTGTTGCAAATAGATATGAAAAGTTAATAACACTATGTATTATATATATATAGTGTTATAGTGTATTGAGTGACCAGAATTTTATAAAGACAAAAAAGCATGCAAATCACCTTATCTAATATTTGAAAGGTCATAATTCTTCTTGTTTCTTTCTTTTTTCTTTATTTTTATTGACAGAGGTCACAACAAACTTAGATATGTTTAATTCAAGCCGCCATACTTTAAAATGAAAATTCTGTTCTGTTGTAATTACCCAGTGCAAAATTGCCATAGGCACATTGGAGCCAGACAACCTTGTTTCCCATCAGGGCTCTTGGACTCCTTAACTGACAGAACTTGGTAAGAGGCCAGATGCGGCTTCAGGCAAGGCTTTATGGAGACTTGCGCTGCATCAAAAGGGAGCAAGAAAAACTACCAGATGCCCCTGCTCACCCGCAAGGGCGGGAGTGCGGCCTGCTCAGTTAAACCGGGGTGAGGTTACGGGCTTCCCTCGTGGCTCAGCGGTAAAGAACCGCCTGCCAATGCAGGAGACGCGGGACCAGTCCCTGGATTGGGAAGACCCTGTGGAGAAAGGGATGGCTACCTCTCCAGGGTTCTTGCCTGGAGAATCCCATGGACAGAGGAGCCTGGGGGGCCAAAGTCCATGAGGTCACAAAAGGTCGAAAAGGTCTTAGAAACTAAACAACAAAAGGGTCAGATTTGCGGGTGGAGCCTGAGGGGCGGTGTGGGGAAAGCAACAAGATGGCGCCGGCCAGGCTCGCGGCCATGTTCTGCACACAAGGGCCTCGCCGGGTTGTCTAAGAGCAGGCGCCCTCCCCCGCCGCGCATGCGCGCATGAGGCGCCGGCTCGCGGGCGCCGCGCCTAACGCTACAGAAGCTTCGCCTGGAGGAGCCCCGAGGCCCGGGTGTGTCTGCTGGCAGGGCCGCTGCACCGGCGGCAGGGAAGAAACTCGCCTGCAGTTCCTCCGGCCCCTCGCCCTTCCTTCCCCTTGGCTCGGCGTTGCCTACCTTGCGTTCAGCGGACAGTCGGACAGTGCGGAGGGCGAGACGGGCGGCTCGGGCGTCCTCCCGTCGCTTTGGCGGTGGTGGCCGCGTGCATCATGCTCAGGACGCTGCCTTTGCTGCTGGCCCATCGGAAGTGACAGTCATATTTTGGCCTTTTTGTCTCTTATTGTTCATAATTGCCCCCAGCGACTCGTGCTTGCAGTTATTTTTATGCCTGTATAGCTCTTTGTGTTCTGTGGCCTGAGACGATGTGTGTCCAAGGGAAAGCGAGGCAGCAAAGCATCCCAGGCCCCAGGTCGCAGCCTGTCCGCCTCTCGGTGTCACAGACCGTCACCGTCTACACCCGCACGGCACCCCGTGCTTTCCCCGGGCGAGCAGTCCATTCTGCCCTGCAGAGCTGGCCGTCTCTTCTCCCTGGATTTGACGCGAGTACTTGACAGTGTGGATCACAATAAACGGTGGAAAATTCTGAAAGAGATGGGAATACCAGACCACGTGACTTGCCTCTTGAGAAATCTGTATGCAGGTCAGCAAGCAACAGTTAGAACTGGACATGGAACAACAGACTTGTTCCAAATAGGAAAAGGAGTACATCAAGGCTATATATGGTCACCGTGCTTATTTAAGTTATATGCAGAGTACATCATGAGAAATGTTGGACAGGAAGAAGCACAAGCTGGAATCAAGATTGGCAGGAGAAATATCAATAACCTCAGATATGTAGATGACACCACCCTTATGGCAGAGACTGAAGAAGAACTAAAGAGCCTCTTGATGAAAGTGAAAAGGGAGAGTGAAGATTGCCATGAGAAATATCAATAACCTCAGATATGCAGATGACACCACCCTTGTGGCAGAAAGTGAAGAACTAAAGAGCCTCTTGATGAAAGTGAAAAAGGAGAGTGAAAAAGTTGGCTTAAAGCTCCACACTCAGAAAACTAAGATCATGGCATCCGGTCCCATCACTTCATGGCAAATGGATGGGGAAGCAGTGGAAACAGTGGCTGACTTTATTTTTCTGGGCTGCAAAATCACTGGAGATGGTGACTGCAGCCATGAAATTAAAAGACTCTTACTCCTTGGAAGGAAAGTTATAACCAACCTAGACAGCATATTTAAAAGCAGAGACTTTACTTTGCCAACAAAGATCTGTCTAGTCAATGCTATGGTTTTTCCAGTAGTCGTGTATGGATGTGAGAATTGGACTGTGAAGAAAGCTGAGCACTGAAGAATTGATGCTTTTGAACTGTGGCATTGGAGATGATTCTTGAGATCCAACCAGTCCATCCTAAAGGAAATCAGTCCTGGGTATTCATCTTAAGGACTGATGTTGGAGCTGAAACTCCAATACTTTGGCCACCTGATTCGAAGACCTGACTCATTTGAAAAGACCCTGGTGGTGGGAAAGATTAAGGGCAGGAGGAGAAGGGGACGACAGAGGATGAGATGGTTGGATGGCATCACCGACTTGATGGACATGGGTTTGGGTGGACTCCCGGAGTTGGTGATGGACAGGGAGGCCTGGCATGCTGCAGTTCATGGGGTCACAAAGAGTTGGACACAACTGAGCAACTGAACTGAACTGAACTGTGACTGAGTACATTGACAGTACTGAGATCGTCAAAACTGGAAAAAGCAGCTCTGAAGAACAGTATCCTCTTAGACACGACAGACCCCACAGGACTCTGCTGCACACAAGTTGGCCTAAACTTTTTAGCTGTCTACCAAAACAAAACCTGGAAGATAACCAATTGGACATGTAATTATAACACGTTATTTCTTAAATGGAAATGTTTAAGGAAAATTTAACAAATATAAATAATCCCAAATGACTTGCTGACGGAATAACTTTCCCTAAAAGTATATGCATTCTTCACACTGAGGAAAGCAGAATTTTACATGAATATGGCAGGGCAGCAAAAGCTGTAACAAATCAGTTACAAGTTTAACAAGGCAAGGACAGAGGATCCCTGGGAAATTGACCAGAAGGGATCACTGAAAGTTGCTAAACACAGAGCTTCAGTTCAGTTCAGTTCAGTTGCTCAGTCGTGTCCAACTCTTTGCGACCCCATGAACCGCAGCACGCCAGGCCTCCCTGTCCATCACCAACTCCCGGAGTTTATTTAATGCTCTTAAAAAAGTTTGTCACTTTCTGTGTTACGTTCCATCAGGCAAGATAAAAATACCCAATCTTTTATTAATATGAAGCTTTGTTTTTATGTGTCAGTGCTCACACTCACTCAATAACGTCTGACTCTTTTGCAAACCCATGGGCTGTAACCCACCAGGCTCCTCTGTCCATGGAATTTCCCAGCAAGAACACTGGAGCAGGTTGCCATTCCCTTCTCCAGGGGATCTTCCCGACCCATCAGTGTCTCGTGAGACTCCTGCATTAGCAAGAGCATCCTTTACTACTGTCACCCGGGAAGCACTTTACCAAATGCTTTCATGTGCTGTCTTTTTCTCATCATTTTCTCTATTTTACATATTAGGAAACTGAAGCTTGGAGAGGATTAGTGCAACTGATTGTTAAAAAATGTAGACTGCAAATCTAAATCTTACTCCAAAGTCTGGGCACTTAAACTGTGATAAAAGTCCTCCATAAATGGCTAAGTTAGATCAGCTTAACTCTTAAGAAAAAGCAATTCAACTTTGTAAGTACATTGCAATGTAATTAAATACAACATTGTCTAGCCATCTTAAAGAGTTAATAAACAAAGATAACCCAAATCAAACAATTTACAAAGTCTCTAATCAGTTCTTTCCAGAAATGTCAGATTATGAAGCACAATGAAATTTTAAGGAACAATTTCACATTAAATAAAACTAAAGAAATATGACAACTAAAACTAAGGAGTTATCTTGGAGTAAATTACAGTCTGGGGAGGGAGAATGTAGGTATAAAGAACATTAGTAGGCCAATTCAAGATAAATATGGACTGTAGATTAGATAACAATATTTATCAGTGGGTATTGTAATATGTATCAATAGTTATCAATGATTTCTGATTTTTATGATTTTCCTATAGTACAATAGAAGGTTTTGTGCTAGTTTTGCAGAAGTTTTAAATTATTTCAAATTATATAAAAATAAAAAGTGACTGATAAAAGCAAACAAGGCAAATAGGAAGAAAATGATTGATTAATTAAGCTTTATGGTTTATATATTCTGGCAAATACATATACCAGGGTAAATAAAAAAGAAAATGAGTAAATAAATTGCTTTAACTATATTACTATTTGAGGAAAGAATATTATGAATTCCCTGTAGTGTATCGCCAGGTAAATTATAGTTGTTTTCTTTTTTTTTCCCCAAAGAATCTTTCAGAGCTTTGCATAAGAAGATTTGACTAATACTTTAAGAGTTTATTAACTTATGCTCAACTAATCTTGAATTACAATGTAAATCCCTTGAGAGAATATGATAGTCATGTAAATACTATATAAATGCACTCATAATTTTAAAACTTCATATTAACCTCCCCTATGCTACAATTCTATGCATTATTTACTAGATTGACAAAAGCACAAAGGTCTAAAAACACATGCTGTTTGAAGGTGTGGGAAACACTTTCATGTATTACTGGTATGAATAGAAAGTGGATTTAGTCTGTATGTAACTAGAGATTATTACACTAAGTGAAATAAGTCAGACAAAGACAAATATATGATACCACTCATGTGGATCTAATTTTAAAAAATGATTCAAATGAATTTATATTCAATACCGACATAGAGCTACAGACATAGAAGACAAATTTATGGTTACCAAAGGGGAAACGTGATGGGGAGGGATAAATCAGGAGCTTGGGATTAATTTATGCAGAGTTAAAGTGAAAGTGTTAGTCATGTCTGACTGTGATCCCATGGACTGTAGCCCACCAGGCTCCTCTGTCCTTGGGATTCTCCAGGCGAGAATACTGGCGTGGGTTGCCATTCCCTTCTCCAGGCGATTGTCCTGACCCAGGGATTGAACCTGCAACTCCTGCATTGCAGGCAGATTCTTTACTGTCTGAGCTACCAGGGAAATCACTATAGAGACTAAATAACCAACTAGGACCTACTGTATAGCACAGGGAAATCTACTCAATATTCCACATAACCTATATGGGTAAAGAATCTGAAAATAAATACATGTATATGTATAACTGAATCATTATACTGTGCACCTGAAATGAACTGAACAACATAAATCAACTATATTCCAATAACACTGAACAAAAGCAAATAGATTTAGCTCAATGGGAAGAATTTGGCAGTATCTAACAAAACATTATATGTGTTCACCCTTTGACAAGAAGATACCATTGTAGGAATTTACTCTTAAGATACGCTTCCAAAAATAAAATTAAAAGACATACTCCACATACAAGACAGCATATAAATAACTGTTCACCACCAAATGAAATACCATACAGATTTCACAAAAACGTGAACTAAGTTTTTGTGAACTCATATATAGTGATTTCCAGGATAGGCTCTTTAAGTGAAAAAAACTAAGTTTAATAAATAACTATAATTCACTTCTTTTTCAGATAAGAATGAATGAGGAGGAACATTTAATAGGTATTGTCTAAATTTTGAAAAATAAATACGGGAGGTGAAATCCTGAAGCTAATGAAACTAACAACTGGCTGAGGGTGGGTGACCATAGCACAGAAAAGACAGGAAAACACGGGTTCCTGGGGAATGCTGACTCCAGGGCTATGGCAGGAAAAGAATAAGCCACAAAAGCCTTCTTGTCACAGAAAGTGAAGAGTCTATTTTAAAAGTTATAGGAATATATCGAAAGTATCCCGGAGCCAGCCTGAAGAGGCCCCAGTGGCCACATGAGGGATGGTTTGGGTAGCAACATCAATAAGAACATGTTTGTTAAAAAAAAAAAAAAAAAGGAAACCTATATCTCTATTTTTTTTAATATCTCTATTTTTACTAAATAAAAAGATTTACAAAGAGAGGAAAAAGAAAATGTCTTCCTGTGGATAAATATCAATGAGCAGATATTGAAAAACATTACAGATTAAGGGGAGGGGGGTTCAGGATGGAAGTGACATGTGCGCCCGTGGCTGATTCACATCGAGATTTGGAAAAAACCACCATAATTTTGCAAAGTAATTATCCTCCAATTAAAATAAAGCAATTAATTTTTTTAAAAGACAAAAAATGTACTGTTTTTCACAATCACAGTAATAGAAATAATCAATGGGTGCTAATAATATTAATGGATTTATGTAGAACTTGATATTCATATCCTCATCATTCCCCCCACAAATTACTTATTAAAAAGAACTTGTACAATGAGTGAACCTGAGAGAGAACCCTTAGCGAGGCAATCAAGCCATGTATCACCAAATAGTGGAAGAGACTGGCATCATATTCGGTACAGGGGACTCAAACCTCACCTTTGTAGCCTGTCTGGCAGAAGTGTTTCACCTCAATCAATTCACTGAGAACATTAGACGAATCCGTATTGAGGTGTTTTCTTCCAATTTGGAATCATTTGACTCTAATTATTTTCAGATATTACTAAAATTCTGTCGAGATGGTTCTCCCTCACTTCAATTTGTTGTAATAAATTTAGTTTTGATTTATTAGCAACACTTCCCTCATAGCTCAGGTAAAGAAACTGCCTGCAATGCAGGAGACTCAAGTTCAATTCCTGGGTTGGGAATATCCCCCTGGAGAAGGAAACGGCAATCCCCTCCAGTATTCTTATCCTGGGAAATCCCATGGACAGAGGAGCCTCATGGTCTACAGTCCATAGGGTCACAGGAGTCAAACAGGACTTAGTGACAAAACCACAACCACCATCACAAACCTTTGCTTTTATTAACAGACTAAGGGGAATAACAATTGAATGCAGTGTGTTGTTCCTAATGTACTCAGGGACATAAAATATATTAAGAATTCTGTTGGACTAATTGAGGAATTTGAATATGGACTATACTATCAAATAATTATTGTTTTCAAAGTTATATTTCCTGATTGGGATAATTTTATTTTGGCGATGTAGAAGAATATTCATGTTTTTTGAAGGTCCATGATAAAGTATTGGAGAAAGATAAAGCATGATAAAATGTTATCCTTTGATGCATGTACTATCCTTGCAATTCTTATATAGGTTTAAATTTTTTAAAATAAAAAATGGAAAGAAATTAGTGCAGAGAACTATATAGCAATATAAATACAATTATTTTGCTGGTGCTGCTAAGTCACTTCAGTCATGTCTGACTCTGTGTAACCCCACAGATGGTAGCCCACCAGGTTCCTCTGTCCTTGGGATTCTCCAGGCAAAAATATTGGAGTGGGCTGCCATTTCCTTCTCCAAGGCATGCATGTATGCTAAGTCGCTTCAGTCGTATCTGACTCTGTGTGACCCTATGGACAGCAGCCCACCAGGCTCCTCTATCCACTGGATATTCTAGGCAAGAATACTGGAGTGGGTTGCGATTTCCTTTTAAATTTCCTTAAAAATTAGATTTCTAATATTTTAGCTTTGTTTAATTTTCTTTTTTTTTTTTGTTTAAATTATTTCTATATTAATTGGCAAATTTGATTATATTTCTCACTTCTCAAAAGTGATTTTAAAACTCTGGCATCTCAACTCAAAAGTGATTTTTAGGTAGTCTTGGGAAAAGTCCCATAGCTATTTTTTGAGTTCTTTTAATTCATTAATGAGATATTGTTACCTCATTAACAGCAGAACCAAAATATTTCCAGCTTAGCATATGTTAAGTCAGTAATGAGGACATATGCACACTACTACATGCAAAATAGCAAAATAGATAACTAAGAGGCACCTACTTTATAGCACAGGAAATGCTGCCCAATATTCTATAATGACCTGCAGGGAGCCGGCCTGAACGTACAGGCCCCTTACGGCCCTAAGAGAGAACAAAAGGTCTCTTTGTCCTGCCACTCCTTCTTGTTAAAGTGTAGACTGGCATTTGTCTCCTTCAGAGAAAAAACACCCCGGTGACCTTTTGCCTGTTTTCCTGGCGCTGATAAACTCATCATGCTCGAAACCTGTTTTCCATCTAGATGATGTTCTATTGATGAAGCCTGTTTTCTCCCTAATGTTCTATTGATCTTAATCATGTTGGGCGCTAGGGTAATTAATGCTTTACTGATCTTGAGTGTGGGAATTTAAAACATCTGTAGCTCTGCACGTATGCAAACCCTCGGTCTATTCTTAGTAACTCCTGTTAGCGTATATATAGGCGTGGTATTCTTCAATAAAGTCGGCGGAGTCAGACGCAAGCGGACTCCGTACCCCTCAACCCCGTCTTTCTCTTTCTGAGTCTTATTTTCCTAGGTACTCTGGTAATTGCGTTCTCGACCAGTTCGTTTGCCAGCAGGCTCCGGCAATGACCCATATGGAAAAACAATCTAAAAAAGAGTAAATATGCACATAAAACTGATTCATTTGGCTGTACATCTGACACTAATATGACATTGCAAATCAACTGTACTCAAATATTTTTTTTAATCATGAGAAATGCTCTTTGACCACAATGTAAAAGTACCACTTTTAAGCATCAGCAGGTCTGTCTTTTACTTACCCTGTATGACTCACTTAAAGGATAAATCGCACACCGCTCTGTTTCCTGCTGATTAGAAGTTGCTTCTAGCACAAAGCATGAGAGAAAAATCACAAATGTTTCCCAGAAACCTACAGAGCAATGCTGTTCCACCTCTGCAGAACATTACCAGAAACATCTATCTGAACCACAGGTACCTGGAATGGATGTCAGAAGACATCGCAAATTTTGAATTAACATGATTTCATCTTTTACCTTCATTATGGAAACTGCTCACCTGTGAGGTGATCAGTCGCAGAGCCCAGCTACCAAAATCATTTAAGCAAAACAAATATCCAGCTACCTGCTGCTAAGGCCCTTCAGTCGTGTCTGACTCTGTGCGAGCCGGTGAACTGCAGCCCGCCAGGCTCCTCTGTCCATGGGACTCTCCAGGCAAGAAGACTGGAGTAGGTTGCCATGCTCTCCTCTAGGGATCTTCCCCACCCAGGGATCAATCCCTCATCTCTCATATCTCTTGCATTGAAGGGCAGGTTCTTGACCACTAATGCCACCTGGGAAGCCCAAAAACATCCAGTTAGATCTGTGAATTTTTGTGCTAAGGAAGTTTACATGGAAATATAGAGATTGGTTTGTGTTCTGCAGAGGCAGCTTGAGGACAGAAGATTTGGGAGCTTTGGTCGTGATCACAGAAAGAGTCCGCAGGTATTGTTTGGCATACAAGAAACCTGACCCAGGGTCCTATAAAAAGCTAACTGACAGAGAAACAACTGATAGAAAACCTAGAGTCAAGACTAAGAAGTGACTGGGGTAAGAAGTAGAAAGACTCAACAAACCAAATTGAGAAATACGTCTTTCTTAGCATTTTAAAGCTAATACTTTATGAGTTTCATGACCTCATAAACAAAAAAAATTTAGAAAACAAAAAAGATTCAGCAGATGGTAGCATGGAGTTTGTAAAAATATTCTGCAAATTTAGTTTTGTCTCATGTCTGCGAGGGTTTCCTAGGTGGCACAATGTTAAAGAATCTGCCTGCCCATGCAGGAGACACAAGAGATGTGGGTTCGGTCCCTGGGTCAAGAAGGTCCCCTAGCTTAGGAAACGGCGGCCTACCCCAGTATTTCTTGCCTGGAAAACCCATGGACAGAGGCGCCTGGCTGGCTACAGTCCACAGAGTTGCAAAGAGTTGGACATGATTGAATGACTGAGACACATAAAAATTGATCTCCTTAGCACATCGTCCAAGGCCCGAATAAACATATGCTGGTGAGTGGATACCTGAATGAGTAGACAGATGCTTCTCTGGGATTGCCTGTGCCAAGAGGACTTCTCTTCCTGATGCTACCAGTAAACACTCTTGAATCTAAGATTTATAAAAAGTGGCTTCATTGTGGACAGAGTTCACCTCAAAAGTAAGAAGTACCACTTTCTTTGTTCACATTCCTCTTACATGGATCTCATAATATTACTGACTTATGATACCAATGCCTAACAGACAGCTTAATGAAGTAGCTATTTCAAATATATATTTTTAATCCCCACTCCGTTGCCCTCTGGCTCAAATACCTGGAACAAATGGAAGGGGGAAAGGGAAGCACTGGAGCTAATGGTTAACACGATCAACACGGACACCAAAATTGCCGGTCTTCTATAATCTCCACCTATTCTCTTGTTTTTCTAACTCTTTCTTTGGGTGAATTTAACTTGGAAGAGTCCTTATATATCACGCTAAGAGGATCCACAGGCCCACTAATCATAATCACATATAACTGACCTTATATGACTATTATTAGTTTCATGTCCAAATTCCCCTATCACAAGTGGTTTTATTAAACATTCGTTTAACCCTCACAATTAACAAAGTACTACCATTATAAGATTTACATTTATATTTCTCCATTAGCAACAAAATAAGCTCTGAAAATGAGATTAGGAAAAGTCTAGCAATAGAGAATATGATATTTGCAAAGTTTTAAATGCCATTCATTTATTCATGCAACTATTCATTCAACAAATGAATACTGACCATCAATTTTCACCAGGTATTGACCATCAATTTTTTAAACTATTAATTTTTTAGTAGAGACTCACACTTTGGCCAATGAAGTGGCTTAGAATAGTGAAGCCATGTGTTGGATAGCAAATAGCACATCCTTGGGAATACCACACCTTATAACAAACGTTTACTCTAGTGTGAAGTAGTAAAGTGTTGTTCTCTGCCAAGGGTCTTCCTAGACCTACTTAGTTCTTGGAAATCACCAGTTGTCTTGTGACTATGATCTCTACTTCATCAGTATGTATATTGCCTCCAATCCATCCACAAATGCGTTGGGATAGATCAGAGTTTTGAGATTCTTGCAGTAAATTCAATTTCAGTAAAAAAAATTTTTGTGGTATATGGAAAGTAGTATACCTTTTTCTGCATTCAAAATAGGATGAAATTATAAGAAACATTTACTATAGGAATATTCTTCCAACTAAGCACAAAATTCTTTCTCCAAATAAAATATCACCCATGTAGCAGCCCAGATTCCAGTTTGGCACTCTAGACGTGTTGGTTCGTGTTGGTTCAACACTCCCAAACCCTAAAATTCTGCACCACCGGAAAGTCAGACTCTCCTGTTGTGTTTATACAAATGTCTGTGATGATATTTCCATGGAGGCCTCTGCCTCAGTAACCCTTTCCAAGAGAACTGCCCCTTAAGCAGAATGTGAAATACTTTTTTCAGCACTGGTAGAAATAGAAGTTATGAGCAACATTCACGATTCAATAAGTTCTATTCACTAAAAAACGTAGAGTCAGGTCTTACATCACAGAAACACCGTAATTTCCAACAGAAGAGTAAGTATCACTAACTGGTCATCCTACCAAAGAAAACCTTTATTGACCCACCTTCACCAAGTGTCAGCCTCTATGCTGGTTTTCTCTCTCTCTTTCCTTATCTTCTTACCCACCCTCAACAGATTTCTCTACAGTACAAAAGTATTTTTTCTTTATTAGACAAACCAATTAAACATGCCTTTCTCTTAACTACTAAACAAACTGTTAAAATGATCCTGCGAATACCAGTCCCTACCTCTTGCTGTGCAAGGAAGCTCAATATGGAAACAGATCAATTAGAGAGTCATTTTTAGTTAAACTGGGGGTGAGCCCTGAGAAACCTACCTTCTCTCCCCAAGCCCTTCACACCCAGGGCTAAAAGAACTTCACAGAACTACTTGTAAGTAACTTCCTAAGAGGCTGCTCCACTACATCTGCAAGTCTGAAAGCTGCCATAACGTGATAGTGACGTCATCCTGGATGAAAACGTTTAAGCAGCGACTGCTGTGGCCTGGCCGTGTCTGACTCTGCGACCCCAGGGACTGTAGCCCGCCAAGGCCTCTGTCCACGGGATTTCCAGGCAGGATTACTGGAGTGGGCTGCCACTTCCCAACCCAGGGGTCGAACCCACGTCTCCATGTCTCCTTTACTGGCAGGCAGATACCTTACCACTAGCGCCGCCTGGGACCCCAAGCAGCAACGTGAAGTGAACTGAAAGTCGCTCAGTCGTGTAGACTCTTTTTGACCCCCATGGACTATACAGCCCATGGAATTCTCCAGAATACTGGACTGGATATCCTAGCCCTTCTCCAGCGGATCTTCCTGGAATTGAACGGGGACCTCCTGCATTGCAGGCGGATTCTTTACCATCTGAGCTATGAGGCAAGCCCAACTGAACTATGAGGGAAGCAGTAACATAGTTGATTAAAAATTGGTGAAAGCTCATGATCTTTGACTTATCTACTCATAACAACATAGCCAACACACACACATGCACACACAAAACAAAAAATCCTATAACTCTTTACTGAAATACTAGTGTGAATAAGATCAAATCTCTTTAGGACTTGGACAACAAAGCAAAAAACAAATAAGAAAGTATCCAAGAAAAGATGCCTTTTATATACATATGTGGAATGTTCATAAATTCTAATTAAGCATATTTTAGAATTGACGATATTGTACTTTTTTATGATTCCTAAGAATCCATTCTCAGTACCACAAGCTATTTCTCTTTTTTCTTTGTTTATTCATTGAGTCTGACAGTTATTTTTCTTGTTATAGTGAACTTGGAAAGTTAAAATTTTTATGATACTCATCTCTAGCACTACTAAACAGTAAAAAGTAAACACTTGTTGAGTGCTTTTAATGTGGAAAACATATTATCTCCATTTGAGAAAAGAGGAAAATAAACAAGCTCATAGAGAATAAATAATGGCATGTAATTTGCTCCTTACTAGGAGCAAAACATACTCCTGGTAAGTTCCAGAGCAGGAATGTGAATGCAGTTTGAAATCCAGGCGTCTAAACCTGACAGTGGATATAGTTCAGAGACTTGCACTGATGTAGACTTTTACTTTGCTTTTCACTGGAGAAAATGTTTGCCTCCCCCATGGTTTAATAGAAGAAGAAATCTGTAAATAGCTACAAAAATTTGATTCAATAAACTTTTAAGCACCTAGAGATAGCCAAATCTTATAATTACACAGTGATGAATAGTACAGTAAACTACAAGGTATTCCACTTTAATTTCATAATTTCAATAACGTTGTAAGAGGGACATTTTTATTATCTCTCTACTTTTGGTGGCACTGGGTCTTCACTGCTACACGAAGGCTTCCTCCAGACGAGATGAGCAGGGGCTTTTCTCTAGTTGCAGGGATGGGCTTCTCACTACTATGGCTTCTCTGGTCTCAGAACACCACCCCTAGGGCGTACAGACTTCAGTAGTTGCGGCACGCAGTGAAATAGATCTTATTATCTGAGGAGGCCTTACAAATAGCTGAGAAAAGAAGAGAAGGGAAAAGCAAAGGAGAAAAAGAAAGATATACTCATCTGAATACAGAGTTCCAAAGGATAGAAAGCAGAGATAAGAAAGCCTTCCTCAGTGATCAATGCAAAGAAATAGAGGAAAACAACAGAATGGGAAAGACTAGAGATCTCTTCAAGAAAATTAGAGATACCAAGGGAATATTTCATGCAAAGGTGGGTTCAATAAAGGACAGAAATTGTACACACCTAACAGAAGCAGAAGAATGAAGAGGTAGCAACAATACACAGAAGAACTGTACAAAAAAAGATCTTCATCACCCAGATAACCACAACGGTATGATCACTCACCTAGAGCCAGACATCCTGGAATGCAAAGTCAAGTGGGCCTTAAGAAGCATCACTATGAACAAAGCTAGTGGAGATGATGGAATTCTAGCCGAGCTATTTCAAATCCTAAAAGATGATGCTGTGAAAGTGCTGCACCCAATATGCCAGCAAATTTGGAAAACTCAGCAGTGGCCACAGGACTGGAAAAAGTCAGTTTTCATTCCCATCCCAAAGAAAGGCCATCCCAAAGAATGCTCAAACTACCGCACAATTGCACTCATCTCACATGCTAGTAAAGTAATGCTCAAAATTCTCCAAGCCAGGCTTCAATAGTACGTGAATCATGAACTTCCAGAAGGTGTTCAAGCTGGATGTAGAAAAGGCAGAGGAATTGGAGATCAAATTGCCAACATCAGTCCTAAAGGAAATCAGTTCTGACTATTCATTGGGAGGACTGATGCTGAAGCTGAAACTCCAATACTTTGGCCACCTGATGCAAAAAACTGACTCATTTGAAAAGACCCTGATGCTGGGAAAGACTGAAGGTGGGAGGAAAAGGAGACAATAGAGGATGAGATGGTTGGATGGCATCACCAAGTCGATGGATATGAGTTTGAGCAAACTCCAGGAGGTGTTGATGGACAGGGAAGCATGGCGTGCTAGAGTCCAGGGGGTCTCATAGAGTCGGACACAACTGAGTGACTGAACTGAACTGAACTTTTATAAAACGGAATTTGGTTACAGTCAGTAAGTCAAAGGAAATCTACTGAATGGAAATCTACCAGATATTTTTTTCTCTAGCTTGTTTCTTTCCCTTACAATTATACATGCTCAACTGCATTTGTTATTTTATCTCTACCTTGCCCTTGGTTATGTGAATCTGCTTGGAAGCACAATGCATACATTGACGGAGGGTGAAACAGTGCTACTAACTAGATTACCTTCTCTTGGTTGACATGTTCTTGGTGAGCAGTGACATAACCTAGACAGTTTTATGCATATACTTAAAATATGCTATCTGGTCAGTTTGGAATTCCCTTAAATTTACAGATAAGAGTTGTAAATATATTTACAAATTTTATTTTATTTAATCATAGAAGTATGTCTTTTTGCTTCAGTTTATTCTCAACTCTTGCATGAGCCTTGCTCTTTTATACTTAGAACAAAGAATAAGACATAGCTTTTGGCTTAAAATGACAAAGAATTTTTAAAGATAAAAAGTAAACATGGAGTAGTACTGATAATATGTGAAGTTTGGATATAGAAGAGATAATGATTTTCAAATCTGCAACATGATTTTCAGATTTCCTGAAAATCTTAATAAGAAATAGATAGGTAAAACATAATATGTAATATATATAAAATAAAGCACAGAACATACACATTTAAATAAAACTCAGGATGATTTTACTAAGACAGAAAGGATAGCCCTAAAGATCAGAAAGGAAAAGTAAATAACTTGATAAGAAAATATGTGAAATGATGCTGAGACTTGCCAGTGCTTGCTAGTCTGGGAAACTAAGGGATTGAGTATCCCACACAGATTAGGTATATCTACTGTCTGCATTTCATGACATTGCCAAAGCAGAAAACCTCACAACTAACCAAGTTTTAAAGACATCTCAAAGACTGTGAAACCAAGAGTTAATTAGAAAACCGTTAATGAGCTTTCTCTTTTACTTTTCCATGTACTTGACTTTCACTTTGTTGGCCTGAGGCATCTTCTGTCTAGAGGGAGAACAGGATTTCTTACAGGGAAAATGCAAAGAAAAAGAATATATGCATATTCAATTTCTGGGATGTAGATAGAGTTACTCAGTGAGGCTATAGTAGTCTTTCAGATCAGCCTACTGTATTTAGATCCCCCCACATACACCCAAATATCCTGGTGGGCACCTTAACACATGAAAACCCAAGACTGGTCTTTCCAAATCTTAGAGTTAAGAGATCTCCTTTAGAAGGGCTATTACCTCTTCCACCTAGACAACAGAAGAGAGACGGTATTTAAAAAAGTAGAAGAGATTGCATCTTCCAGCCTGCGGTTGATAAGAAGAACCAGGGAGAACAGTGAGGGATGTCCGCGTCACTCATGTTCTGTCCTGGGCTTTGTTCACAAGAGGTCCCCAGCACTCTGCAGACGAGAGAGATGCATGGCCTCCTACTGAAGGACACGGCGAGGATGGGCGTTCTCCGGGTGCCACGGTCACATAAGCCCCTCCATGGGTACCTGCTGCTCCCACAGGAGGGGGGAGGCGAGAGGATGCCTGGTTCACTACATGGGACAGATCAGAGTACTGCATGCCGGTCAAGGTTTAGTTTGGGCCTTTATATTTCCTCCCATGAGGAAGTCCAAAGTAACTTAAACACCAAATAAATTTAATTAAAACTTTCTCTGCACATTTGAGTACAATGTAAGCTAAATTTTGTGGCCCAGTTCCAACTGTAATGAAGATCACAAGATAAAGATATTTGATTTTTAAAAAAATCATGAGAATACCATTTGTCAAATCAATAGCTAAGGATCAGCTTAGAGTCAGACACTTTATGATATTAAGATTTTGATGATTATTCTTTATGATTATATTCACATTGAGCTTTTCTTCTGAGAACTCCAAGTAATTTACACACTTTAACTCATTATTGCCTTCATGTTGAAAGAAAGAAAAAAAAAAAAAAAAACAGAACCCATTTAGTCTGAAAAATAATTTAATTGTATTGCCAGTTAGTAGTTTAGTCATAAAGAAATAATGTTTCTGATTTGCTAAGCAGTGTTTGATACTTTTATCAGTTCACTTTCCTTCTTTATGTTAGTGAACATGTTTTTGTGAATAATTTGCAAATGGGAAGATTCAATTAAAGAATAAAATTGTTATTTTGAGCAGTATTTCTATAGATGAATATTTAAGGGAAACAGAGAAAGACAAACACTGTAGAGCATCACTTATACGTGAAATCTAAAAAACCCAACAAACTAGTGAAATAACCAAAAAAGAAACAGGTTCACAGATATAGAGAACAAACTAGTTGTTGGTGGGCGGGGGTGGGGAATGGGGATAGGGCAAGAGACTGGTAGAGGAGTAAGAGATACAAACTATTATATGTAAACACACACTTAAAAAAAAAAAAAAAAGAAAAAAAAAGAAACAAATAAAAGGGTCTTTGTCCCAGCCCAAACACTCTCCACTTGGAGTAGGAAATGGCAACTCACTCCAGCGTTCTTGCCTGGAGAATCCCATGGGCAGAGGAGCCTGGCAGGTTACAGTCCATAGGGTTGCACAGAGTTGGACAGACAAACGCAATTTAGCATGCATGCATACAACCACTCCACCGGCCACATGCAGACACGGAAGTACGGGTCAGTGCTAACCGAAGCCTATGGCTCAGCTGTGGACCTTACAGCGTCTTGATCCCCTGATCAAGAATTTAACCCCTTGTTCTGTGCTGTCAGGCCCATGCGAATCTCATAACAGTCAGTGCTCCTTAACTAAAATACTAGTTTACTTTTCCTCTGAGTCCATGGCTCCCCTGAAGTCTGCAGGGCTTTTGATACATTCCTGGGGGTGAAAGACAGCTTAGGAAAGAGAGAGGTCCTCCTAAAATGGTTCAAGCAAAGAGTGAAGTGGAGGTGGGCGCATGAACCGATAAGTTTTGATCTTCAAAAAAAGCAGAGTTTAACCATTTTGTGAGCTAATCGAAAGCAACCTTTTTTAAAATCATTTTTTACATGTTCACACTGCTTTCTTCCTCCCTTCCCTCCTCCCTCCCTCCCTCCCTCCCTTCCTTCTTTACTTTTTCTTTCTTTCTCTGGACTGCTCTGGGTCTCGGTTGCCGCTTGCGGGCTGTCTCTGGTTGCAGCCCATGGGCTTCTGGTTGCCAAGGCTTCTCTTGTTGCAGCGCAGGCGCTGGGGAGCATGCGCGTCCCAGGGCTATTGGTGGTGTCTCCTGGGTCCTAGAGTGTGCAGGCTTCAGGAGCTGCGGCTCATGGTCTTCGTGGCTCCACGGCATGTGGAATCTTCTCGGACCAGAGATTGAACCCACGTCCCCTGCGGGGGCAGGCAGATTCTTATCCACCGTGCCAGCGGGGGAGTCCCAAAAGCAAATTATTTAGCATGAAGCTGCACCACACGCTCTACAACATCTTGAGTCTATGATTTTCACCTAACTCATGTATGACCTCCAACTGTGAGTCTTACAAAGTCTACTGAGCTGTAAGCTACGTACAGCAAAGACATCCTTATTCACCTTTAAGTCCTCAGCTTCAGACTTAATGCTGGCCCTGTAATCAAATGAATCTTTTATGAATTAATAATTCCATCTATTTTTTTATAATTTTGCTGGAGTATAGCTTATTTATAATATTGTGTCAGTTTCAGGTGTACAGTAAAGTGATTCAGTTATACATATATTAGTATATATACATATTATTTTTCAGATTATTTTCCATTATAGGTTATTATTAATACAACATATTGAATATAGTTCCCTGTGTTATGCAGTGAATCCTTTTTGTTTCTCTGTTATATAGAATAGTGTGAATCTCCTAATCCCATGTGAAAGTGAAGTCCCTCAGTTGTGTCTGACTCTGCGACCCCGTGGACTGTAGCCCACCAGGCTCCTCCCTCCGTGGGATTCTCCAGGCAAGAACACTGGAGTGGGTTGCCATTTTCTTCTCCAGGGAATCTTCCTGACCAAGGGATCGAACCCGGGTCTCCCGCATTGCAGGCAGACGCTTTAACCTCTGGGTCATCCCATACGGCTAACTTATCCCTCCCCTAGAGATTATCATACAAATTGAATAAGTCGGACAGAGAAAGACAAATATTCCATATATTTTATAATAGTCTCTTCATTCCTTGAAGCCCACTAAAATGAGACGGACCGCACAGAAGCGCGCCCGCTGCGACGACCGCGCAGAGGCGTGGCCCTGAGGAGCTACCCCTCGGTCAGGTCGGGGTGGAGACCGAGAGCGCCAGGCTGCCACAGCGCGGGAGCGGTGCAGAGGAGCCTCCCCACGCCCGGGGTCAGGGGCTGCGCCGAGGGGAGCCTCCCCACGCCTGGGGTCAGGGGCCGCGCCCGAGGGGAGCCTCCCCACGCCCGGGGTCAGGGGCTGCGCCGAGGGGAGCCTCCCCATGCCCGCCCGGGGTCAGGGGCGGCGGCCTAGGGGAGCCTCCCCATGCCCGAGGTCAGGGGCAGCGGCCGAGGGTGCCTCCCCACGCCCGGGGTCAGGGGCCGCGCCCGAGGGAGCCTCCCCACGCCCGGGGTCAGGGGCCGCGCCCGAGGGGAGCCTCCCCATGCCCGCCCGGGGTCAGGGGCGGCGGCCTAGGGGAGCCTCCCCACGCCCGGGGTCAGGGGCCGCGCCCGAGGGGAGCCTCCCCATGCCCGCCCGGGGTCAGGGGCGGCGGCCTAGGGGAGCCTCCCCACGCCCGGGGTCAGGGGCCGCGCCCGAGGGAGCCTCCCCACGCCCGTGGTCAGGGGCTGCGGCCGAGGGGAGCCTCCCCACGCCCGGGGTCAGGGGCCGCGCCCAAGGGAGCCTCCCCACGCCCGAGGGCAGGGGCAGCGGCCGAGGCGAGCCTCCCCACGCCCGGGGTCAGGGGCGGCGCCTGAGGGGAGCCTCCCCACGCCCGGGGTCAGGGGCGGCGCCCGAGGGGAGCCTCCCCACGCCCGGGGTCAGGGGCTGCGCCCGAGGGGAGCCTCCCCATGCCCGCCCGGGGTCAGGGGCTGCGCCGAGGGGAGCCTCCCCATGCCCGCCCGGGGTCAGGGGCCGCGCCCGAGGGGAGCCTCCCCATGCCCGCCCGGGGTCAGGGGCTGCGCCGAGGGGAGCCTCCCCACGCCTGGGGTCAGGGGCCGCGCCCGAGGGGAGCCTCCCCACGCCCGGGGTCAGGGGCTGCGCCGAGGGGAGCCTCCCCATGCCCGCCCGGGGTCAGGGGCTGCGCCGAGGGGAGCCTCCCCACGCCCGGGGTCAGGGGCTGCGCCGAGGGGAGCGTCCCCACGCCCGAGGTCAGGGGCTGCGCCGAGGGGAGCCTCCCCATGCCCGCCCGGGGTCAGGGGCGGCGGCCTAGGGGAGCCTCCCCATGCCCGAGGTCAGGGGCTGCGCTGAGGGGAGCCTCCCCACGCCTGGGGTCAGGGGCCGCGCCCGAGGGGAGCCTCCCCACCTCCAAGGAGCGGCTGCTGCGGGGGCACAGGAGGAGCTACCCCACGTTCTAGGTCAGGAGGGGCGGCCCGTGAGAAGCTACCCCTCGTCCAAGGTAAGCAGCAGCCGTGAAGAGACACCCCGCGTCCAAGGTAAGAGAAACCCAAGCAGAACGGTAGGTGTTGCGACAGGGCATCAAAGAGCAGGCACGCTGAAGGCACAATCACGGAAAACTGGCCAGTCTGATCATGGAACCACAGCCTTGTCTAACTCAGGGAACTAAGCCATGCCGCGTGGGGCCACCCAGGACGGTCGGGTCGTGGTGGCGAGGTCTGACAGAGTGTGGTCCACTGGAGAAGGGAATGGCAAACCACTCCAGTATTCCTGCCTTGAGAACCCCATGAACAGTAGGAAAAGGCAAATTGATAGGACACTGAAAGAGGAACTCCCCAGGTCGGGAGGTGCCCAATATGCTCCTGGAGATCAGTGGAGAAATAACTCCAGAAAGAATGAAGGGATGGAGCCAAACCAAAAACACCACCCAGTTGTGGATGTGACTGGTGATGGAAGCAAGGTCCGATGCTGTAAAGAGCAATATTGCATAGGAACCTGGAATGTTAGGTCCGTGAATCAAGGCACATTGGAAGTGGTCAAACAGGAGATGGTAAGAGTAAGTGTCAACATTCTAGGAATCAGCGAGCTAAAATGGACTGGAATGTGTAAATTTAACTCAGATGACCATAATATCTACTACTCTGAGCAGGAATACCTTACAAGAAATGGAGTAGCCATCACTGTCAACAAAAGAGTCTTTTGGGAAGGATTGGGGGCAGGAGGAGAAGGGGACGACAGAGAATGAGATGGCTGGATGGCATCACCGACTCAATGGACATAAGTTTGAGTAAACTCCGGGAGTTGGTGATGGACAGGGAGGCCTGGCGTGCTGCGATTCATGGGGTCGAAAAGAGTCAGACACAACTGAGCAACTGAACTGAACTGAACTGAAGGTAGAATATTCCTAACCTCCTCTGGTTCGGTACTGATCCATTCAAACACATTTTTACTCAGTTGAACTCTTTAAATTCTTGATATGCCCCAGTTTATCTTTTAACAGTTCTGGTGTCAGAAGAGTTAACAAAAGGAAACCCTTGAAAGCCCCCAGGAGTAACACGCATATATAGACATATATAAACCTGCAGACAGATGCAGAGATCTTATAGCTCTTTTTTAAAAAAATTTAGCCTTGAGACAAGTTCAATAATGCAAATATCACTTAATCATAAGAGAAAAGTTGGATCCAAATTGCTTCTGGTGGATAAAATAAGGTTACCTGGTCGGATAGCTAAAGTTGCTACAAGTATCTGTGGGGAATACTTCTGGAAGTCATCAAAAACAGAAAATCCTTGATTTGTAATGTCACCAAGATCATCATGACACCTACTTAAAATTTAAAAATAAATAGTTCCCTGCAATGATAAAGACCTAAAAAGCAATTGCATTTATAGGAAGAAAAGTTAATGTAAGAGAGACACATTAATAAGGCTAATAATATTCCAGTGGTCAGGATCATAATGCAAGTTGAAAATAAATATAGTATGGCAGAATTTTTCTAATATTTTTCTTTCTGCTTTATAATTTTTTTAAAATTACATAGCTCTTTTTTAAAACAAAATCTCATAGTTTTCTTAAAATTGAGGTAGGTTAGCCTCGTAGGCTACAGTCCATGGGGTCACTAAGAGTCAGACACGACTGAGCAACTTCACTTTCACTTTTCACTTTCATGCATTGGAGAAGGAAATGGCAACCCACTCCAGTGTTCTTGCCTGGAGAATCCCAGGGATGGGGGAGCCTGGTGGGCTGCCTTCTATGGGGTCACACAGAGTCGAACATGACTGACGTGACTTAGCAGCAGCAGCAGGAAGATATAACTTAAAAGAAGAAAAAGAGTCACATTCTATAGTAGATTGAATGTAAAATGCAATAAACACATATAAGACTTTTAAATAATTGGTTGCCCTATTACTCCAAAAATGCAGTCTCATAAACTAGCTGAAGAAACTGAACAATATTGTTGAAGAAATTTGAAAATGACGCACAGACTTAAAGTTACACATATCTTCAAACATAGAGAAATATTTGTCTGGAAATTAGAAGTAATATTAGAAGGTAAATAATGAAAATGACATGGTGCGCTTTCACTAATTAACTAAAATTTGTCATAATTTGCAAATATTTTGCTGTATTTATTTATCTATGTTGCATGCAGAAGATGAATAATAGAAAATGTAAAAGAAATAAACCAAAGTCTGAGTTTTGTTAGTTATGTTTTAGAAAAATATAGTGAATCTCTCATTTTTAGTTGTGAATACTGATTTTGGTATGAATCTGATCATATTCAAACTTTTCCACCGAATGCTTCTGCAAAGATTATAACTAACATTAGTGTAGTTTAATTGAAATGTATTGAATTTCATATATTTCAATACTTCAAACTATTGAATTTATGTTTTCTAGCCTAGTGCAACATTTTAACTAGAATAGCAATCATTTGAGCACAGAGGCACTGTTGATCTTGTTTACTGCTTTATTCCTAACTCTTAGAGTAGGGACTCTGTCTATGTAGTAGATACTCATTAAATATATGCTTAACAAAGGACTGTTTGGGGTCTCTCTTATGGAAAGGTGTGTGAAATTATTTCTTTTCTGGAGACATCAATGCCATAGAGTTTTTTAATTCATTTGACCTACATTTTTAAAGCAAGATCAAATGAGATTTCTAAAATGAGAATGATAACAATAATGACACTACCATCATTATAATCATCAACAACTATGAGAAACAATTACTAAGGGAAAAGCTTGTAGAGTTTAGTATATTTTATTTTACTAGTCATTTTTCAAAGACTGTCCTATTTTAGTCATGCAGAAAATATTTTCTTTATTTTAAATAAGAAAAAGTAGAAATCCTCAGAGGCTAAGAAATGTACCCAATGTCACAGGGTATGCAAAGATAAAAGCAAGCAATCACATCCAAACCTGTTTGCTTTTTATACTCTATCATATTCTTTCTTAATTTAGCATGTGTTAGTCACTCCGTCATGTACGACTCCCTACTCCGAGACCCGGTGGACTGTGTTCTGCCAGGCTCCTCTGTTCATGGAATTCTCCAGGCAAAAATACTGGAGTGGGTTGTCCTTCTCTTCTCCAGGATATCTTCCTGGCCCAGGGATCAAACCTGGTCTCCTGCATTGCAGGCAGATTCTTCACTGTCTGAGCCACCAGGGAAACCCTGGCCCAGCCAGTAAATATTTGATATGTTTATCACCAATAATATTGACATGATGGCATAGTATTAATAGGTATATTAACGGTTGATTATTCAATTCTAACACTACTGAAGAGCTTTATTTTAACTTCACTTTCTTTAAATTTTAACATAAAGTGCTTCAAACATACCATAAATATGACAGAATCAATATCAAGCTTCAACACTCATTGGAATTTTTCTGTAATGGTTTCATCTATTCTCCTGTTTCTCTTTTATGTTTGTCTGCTGGGGTATTTTAAAACAAATTCTAGACATTACTTTTCCCATTTCTTCTCTAAAATTTTCCAATAATACCTAAATAGAAATAAATGCAGATCCTTTATTCATAACCATATGACATTTTCACACCTAAAATTTTAAAAGGCTTCTTACTATTATTTAATGTCCAGTCTATTTTCAAATCCTCCCTATTATCAAAGAAGTCTTTAGACAGTTGGGATATCCAAAGCAGGACCTAAACAAAGCCTCCACCCTGCATTTGATTGTTCCGTCTCCCAGAGTCTTTCAGACAGAGCAGACTCGCCTTGCCTTTAGGCTTCATATATTCTGTTGATGAGAACTCAGAAGGAAAGGCTTATACAGATCCAAGCTCAATTTTTTTGTGGGTAGAGTGAAACAAGGCGATTTCATTGCTGGTGCTTTGTACTTCATATCACATCACATCACCGTCACATAAAGTCTGGCTAATATTGACCAGTGGGTTGATTAGAGAAAGAAACAGAGAAATGAAACAAAACACTTTGCATATAATATTTGGTTGGAAAAGTACTTATTCACTACCCTGAAAATTGATTATTAAATAGAAAAAAGTCAAATGTTTACCCCCAACATAAATAAACTGTATTTAAGGGCATGACCTATGTTGAATGGATGAGGAAGTTATTCTACAAAAGGGCTGGAAGAGTCCACTGGTAAGAGATGTCTGGTTAATAACAGAGGTTTTCAGCACGTATGCCCTCATAAATATTTTCAATATTTCATATCCGTCAAGCTCATGGATCAAGTTCTTCCACAGTCTATAGACCTTCATGAAAAGCAATTAACTTGAAATTAAGGAAAAATTTACCACGAAGATGTTTGAAATCAAATATTTAATCTAATTTCTTATATCACTTTCAAAATTGGATCTTGCAATAAATATATGCAACTGAACATATACATGTATTAATTTTGAATGATCATATACACCAGCCTATAAAGCTTTCGGATAGATTTTGTTCACTTTTTTATCAGTGTACAACAAATATTATAAAGTTAGATATCTGAGGTAAAGCTAAAGCTATATGTCTGAAAGAAGTAACTTCCAGCATTAGGAAAAAAAAGGTAGAATGTAACCTTTTGTCTGACAATTATTCCTTAAACAACCTTCAGTCTCCTGCAAGAAATTCAAAAGCTGCATTTTTACCCACATGCAAGCATGTCACTTTATCACATAATACTCCTATAGAGTAATAGTGATATTCAGAAACAAGACAGATTCATTTCAAATCAAAATAGTTATTAATGAATATACATACAGCCTAAATATCAATGACTTAAGGTATTTGTATCTCTCTTAGTATAATTCAATTTTGTATGTATATTACCCATTTCAAGAACAGATGCCAACATCTTTTGCAGTGTACAATCCCTTAAAGAGCAGGCTTATCCTTAATATCCTCACATTAAATTCACCATCTATAGATTATACCTAAATCCCATCAGAAAGAGTAATATCTGTATGTGAATAAGGGTTTATTTAGATTCATAAGAAAAGCTTGAAGTCTTCAATTTTAAACTCAGTTTATTAGATTTCTTTCTATGCAGAAATGCCACAGGCTCCCTGAGGCAGGAACTGTTTCTAACTCATCATGAATCTCCAGGGCTTGGTACAGCGGAAGGATGTAATATATATTTGTTGAATAAATGCATTTTAACGTAGAAGAATTTCTTACTTGTCTGTGAAGATTGAAATTATGTATTAACCATTCTTGCCTTTTGGATATAAATATTTAAGCCAGGGCTCTTTTGATTTAGTCATTGTGCAAGTCTAGCCTATCCAACAAAGACAGAGCTTTCACTCCGACATGGTTGAGTTGTCTGTACTTAGAATAGACTTTTGAAGGAAATTAAATGTAAGTTATGCCCAAACTATCAAGGATGTGATGATTGGACAGTGACAGTTTTTGCACAGATCATATGTTCACACTGTCCTTGCTTTACTTTCTCAACATAAAATCAAATATCTATTCCCATAGCTTTTTTATTTATATTTATTCTACTCTATTATCAGTCAAATAAGAAATGGAGTGCTTATTATCTTTTGTAGGTTTTAATGAGGTTTAACATGATTTTGTATGAATAAGCTATTTCATATTTTTCTTTATATGTATTTCTTATTTATATTTTTAATTCATAGAAATTGTCTAGTAATTTTAGGAATTATTCAATTTATTTCCTTATATTTTCTATTTATAAAATCTCACATATGCAATTACTTCCATACAATAACTCAATCTCCTTTTCTTTCAAATGTATGCCCTGTCTTCCTTTGATTTTATTTTAAAAATGTTAAAGAATAATCATCAAGTAACTTGTTTCCAGACTCCATGTGCTTCTGATTCACTATTAAGTAAAATATAGATTTTTGGCTAAATACCTATTATTTAAATATCATATTGCTAATTTTCCAGGAGTTTTTATCTTTAAGTCATAAGAAATGAATGCAAGTTTGGGTTATCTTCTTAAATGATACATTATAATATGCATTTTTACCTCAATGTGATATGTATGTATGTTTGTATATGTGAATATATTCTTTATATTTTAGACAACTAAACTATATTTGAATTTTCTTGAGATAAACTCTGCCAGGTTGAGATGGCTGATTACTTTTAGGAATAATTCATTTTTCTTGTACTTGGGAAATTCTCACTTAAATTCAGTATAAAAGAAGACACATTTTGTGTGTGTGTTTGTGTCTGTCCTGGCTGCCAGATTTAAGTTAGAAGTATTTTTTTTGTAATAAGGAAGACATATTCTATAAACTAATCAGAAAACAGGGTTATTCTTAAGGATTCCCCTCGTGTCAGTGTTTTCCTGGATACTTCAAGTCTTTTTTCAAATACTAAGTGAAAATCTCATTTGATGTTCATAACTCAAAGTCACAATGTCCAGTATAAGTGGTTACCTAGTGTATATCTCCAGGATTTAATCTTTTCCCTTTGCTTAATTCCCTGATCCTGAAGCATCAGATATTTTCCTTTAAATGTTGATAAAGGGGTCAGGGGGGATGTCTAAAGCCGTAACGAAAATCTGCGGGGCCACAGGGCAGGGTTCTGATAACATAGTTCAGGAAAGGAGGCTGCAGATCTCTGGCTCTGTTGGTCCCGAGCTGTGTCCTCGGTGGGAGTGATGGTGGCCCAGACAGAAGCAGAGGCAGCGACTCTTTCCGCCGGTTGCAGACGGCTGGCGCCGTGAGCTGCACACACAGGGCTGTGTATGGAGATACAGGTTCAGAAAGAATCCCAGCCTCGGACACAGCTTTTGATTTAGCGCCGTTTGACAAATATTCAGTAAACACTCTTTCAAGAGTATATAGTTTTGATCATTGTCAGCACTTTCTGTCTCCTGTGAAATCTCACGGTGTGGAGGGTACGCCCTAGGATTATCTGCGTCAGCACTGGAGGGAGCATGTCAGATAATCCGAGAGGGTACCTAGGATTATCTGAGTCTGCGAGCATCTCAGATAATCCAGAGGGTACCTAGGATTATCTGAGTCTGCGAGCATCTCAGATAATCCGAGAGGGTACCTAGGATTATCTGAGTCTGCGAGCATCTCAGTTAATCTGAGAGGGTACCTAGGATTATCTGAGTCTGCGAGCATCTCAGATAATCCGAGAGGGTACCTAGGATTATATGAGTCTGCGAGCATCTCAGATAATCCGAGAGGGTACCTAGGATTATCTGAGTCTGCGAGCATCTCAGATAATCCGAGAGGGTACCTAGGATTATCTGAGTCTGCGAGCATCTCAGATAATCCGAGAGGGTACCTAGGATTATCTGAGTCTGCGAGCATCTCAGATAATCCGAGAGGGTACCTAGGATTATCTGAGTCTGCGAGCATCTCAGATAATCCGAGAGGGTACCTAGGATTATCTGAGTCTGCGAGCATCTCAGATAATCCGAGAGGGTACCTAGGATTATCTGAGTCTGCGAGCATCTCAGATAATCCGAGAGCATACCGTCCACACCGTGAGACTACACAGGAGACAGAAAGTGCTGACAATGATCAAAACTATATACTCTTGAAAGAGTATTTATTGAATATTTGTCAAACGGCGCTAAATCAAAAGCTGTGTCCGAGGCTGCGATTCTTTCGAACCTGTATCTGCATACACAGCCCTGTGTGTGCAGCTCACGGCGCCAGCCGTCTCCCGTCCGCCCTGCCCGCGCTGACCTCGCGGCGGGCACGGTGCCAGCTCAGAGGCTGGGAGCAAGGCGGCATCTCCGAGGACCTGCAGACGTGTGTCCTCTCTCCCCCCGCGGCCGACGCAGTGCCCACAGCCATGACGCGGCGGGAACGCTGGCTTCCCGGTGGAGCCCGTGTGCGGAGCGCTCGGAGACGCCCAGGGCCTCCGAGCCAGCGCTCTGGGCCGCGTGCCCGGGGCCGGAAGTGATCCCAGCTGCCACATCTCAGAACACCGGGCAAGAGCCAGGGCCGCGGGGAGAGCCGACCCCCGCATCTAGGCTGACCTACCCTTCCCCCAAATGGTAAAGCGGTGTTTAACGTGTGTTAACCATTGGGCTATTAATAGTCAAAATAACCAAACTAATTTTAGTCTTACCACATATCCTATAATCAGCTCTTTCCACCATATATGTTTCTTAGAAGAGCTTGTGATTTATTTTTCAGGAAATAAAGCATTATTTCCAATAGAATGTTTTCTATATAATATCTGTAATCGTTTTCCAAGTTACACTTTATTAATAATAATTTAAAGTTCTTGATCGTTCCAGCAGACTTTTCTCTGCGATTCATAACGCTTTGTTATTTTTATTGAGATATACTGATATCTAGCATTATATTAGTTTCAAGTGTACAATATAATGATTTGATATTTGTATATATTGTGAAATGATCACCACAATAAGTCTAGTTAACACCTATCATCAAACATGGTTACAAAACAGGTTGTCTTGTGATGACAGTTTTTAAGATCTACTTTCTTGGCAACCTTCAGATATAAAATATTCTTGACTATAGTCACCATAGTCAAAGGGCTTCCCTTTTGGTTCAGTTGGTAAAGAATTTGCCTGCAATGCAGTAGACCTGGGTTCAGTCCCTAGGTTGGGAAGATCCCATGGAGAAGGGAAAGGCTACCCACTCCAGTATTCTGGCCTGGAGAATTCCATGGACTGTATAGTCCATGGGGTCACAAAGAGTCTGACACTACCAGCGACTTTCACTTTCACTTTCCCATAGTCACCATGCTGTACATTACATCTCAATCATTTATTTCTTAAATGCAGCTTTGTACCTTTTGACCCCCTTCACCCACGTCACTCATTTCTTCCTTCCCACCTTCCAGACTGATTCTAATTATTATTCAATGACAAAAGTCCAAGCATTAATTTATCTTCCCTTACTTCTCCCACATAGGAAATTATGGTGATTCTTTCATGCTATTTATTTTTAATCACACTCATGCTGGGATCATTAACAAAATATTTTAGATTATGGGAATTTATTGATATTATTAGTAGATAAATTATATAAAGCTGGAGAGAAAAATAAAAGTATCAAAAACCAACAAAAATACAGAGAAAGAATAGTAAAAGTGCATGCAAGTTTTTGCATTTTATCTCTGATAAGACTAATGCTAATAGGATGATTGTGGATTATTCAGCTAATGTTCTCTCTACACCAAAAAAGTGCACTAACAGATGGAGGGACATAGAGTAAATTTCCTTTCCTATTTTCCATTCTCTTCTTGTGTGTCACTCCCCAGATTCTTTATTATAAAAAATCACTCTGCAACTCTAGTCCCTGCAATCCATTGCTTTGAAAGTTAAATAATGCACAGTGGGACTCTATATTTTCAGAAAATGAAGGTCCTACACACTCAGCAAAACTGTATAACATTTTGCAGATCCCTATCTTTAGCATTTTTGTGATTGCATTTTCTGATGTATTCCTAGAATATGCTTGTTACATATTAGGTTTTCTATCTCATCTCAAACCCTATTTACATGAATAGATTTATGGCATTTAAAGTAGAAACTAGAAATTTAGCCCAATGTATTTCATCACATATTATTTAACTCTGATACCTTGAGTCATATCATATGTATCAGAATAAATGCTCCTAGATGGGTTCTGTTTAAGAGATACATTTTAAGTATTGCTACAGAGAGAGACAGGGATAGGGGAGAAGCAAACAGACAGACAAGGATTCTATTCCCATTTGAATATAGGATTATATTTAACCAAATTTTAGAGTTCATTTGGAATCACAGAACTAAGCAGAATAAGGAAGACTTCAGCAAAATTAAAACACATTTACTGACTTTACGTTCAAAAGTCACAAAGTAAAGTTTTCCAAGCATGGACACTTTATCCTTATCTTTTAACACTTTTGTGACTGTGTTTAATCTTCTAAACTCAAGATGGGTAATTTTACATCCATTTCTCTGCCGCATCCAAGTCATTTTAGAATGTAATGGTAGGAAGGTGAAGAAAAAAATTTTCTTGAAGGACTTTATTGGGCACTCTATATAACATCTCATTTGATCATGGTAAAGTCAGTAGACACTGTGCTTGTTTTTGAAAGATGCAGTTAATGTTGCATTTGGACCAGGTGGTATATTGGGGAAGGAAAGGAGACCCCAAAGTAGGCCAAGCAGGAGTGTGCCCTCAGGAACTTGAAAGATCTAAATCCTTCTGTGATATAATTTTGTCCACATTCCCCTTGCCAATTTTTTTTTAGCTCTAATGAAATTACTCCTTGTTTTGAACTTCCTCTTCCAGCCTGTCTTCCATGTGTGTAATGAAAACATCTTTCAAATCTCTAGATCTGTATCATCACTTTTTAAAAAATTTCCACATTTCCACCACATGAACAAAATAAAATGTGTTAACACGACACTCCATTACATGTGACACTTGCCAATCCACCCCTTTCTCTCATTCATTCATCAATAAGCAAATATTTTAAATGTCTACACTGAGAAATTTTAGCATAATGATTTAGAAAATGGGCTCAGGACGCAAGGCACTGTATTTTTAAAAGTTACTCTGCCTAACATCTGTGTGAAATTGAATCAGCAACCTAAACATCCCAAGCCTCTGCTTCATTGTTTATGAAATGAAACAGGAATAAGCTCTATCATAAATCAGTATCTGAGGACTAAATGAAACAGTTGATGCAAATATATGGACAGTAATGCCTAGTACTTTGTGAGGACCTAGTAAATGCAGATTATTGTGGTGCGAGGGGCTGGTTTCCAATGGACCACTGGGTGGAACAGACTAAAGAGAAGCAAAAAGGGATGCCAGGAGTGGAGTGGAGTGCGGGTCCTTTCGTGGCAGAGAGGGCAGAAGGTGATGGTAGTTTTGAGTAGAATCGTAGAGTGGAAAGGGAGAGAAATGAGCATGTTCACAAAAAAGTTTGAATTTAGCATATAAGATTTAGTGAGAGATTAGTTTTCTTTCTGGAAGTAGGGAGAAGAGATGTGAAGGATTATTTTCTTCTTTAAAAATGTGTGTGACAGGATGAAGAACTAGGTTTGAAGGGAAACCAGCGCAGGTCGAGTAGAAGACCCTGGCGCTGGTCTGCACAGCTGGCTGAGCCTGCTACGCCCCCGAGTCATCAGAGCGAGCGCCAAGCAGGAACCGATACACGGAAAGGCAGCCGAGGAAAAAGCAGGAGCCGAGCCCCATCCTCACCAGTCAGGGCCTGCGATGCACAGCCCGACGACGCTGGTCTGTAAAATCTCCCCTAAGTGTTCAAACCTGTCTCTTATCACGGTACCTCTTCTTTCTAGAACGTTCTTGCCCAGTCTTCTTCACCTGGATCCCAGGTTCCATTCTTCAAAACTCAGTTGAGAGGAAATCTCCTCTGATAGGCTGTGTCATAAGGAAGGCTGGTCAGTCAACAAGCTTATTTTCACTGCAGTTCCCAGCTTCCCCTGAGGATCCATGTCGTCACTAAACACGCCCCACTTAGGTCTCATCTCCCCCCAAAAAGCACCTCCAGTTCTTTTTGTCCTCAGCGGCCTGTCTGCCACATAGGGTCGTCAGGGGACTCCGGGGCTCTAGGAGACACCAAAGGCATGGGAGACGAGCCTTCAAAACACAAGTGAAAGTTGCCCCGTTGAAGACAGCAAATGTGTAGAAACACTTGAGTAAACGAAAAAAGAGTCTGACTGTGTTAAACCACTGATATTCTGGAATTACTCCGGTAATTAGCCCACCCTGAAACCTTCCTGATTTTCCACAGCTATAGTAAACGCCTCTCTGTGTTCACAAAGCCCCATAATTTTGTCATTACATCATTATACTTTTCATAAGGGGTTCCACATTAGCTTATATGTCTGTGTCTCAAATACTACAGGCTCTATGAAGGCAAAGTCCATGTTTTTCTCTTATTTTCATCTTTGTATCCTAACATGGTTCCTGGAACACTTGGCTCTAAGTAAACATTCTTTTAGCATAGGAAAATAAGTGAATTATTTAGTTCATCTATCCAAATTTCTCATGATGTTTTCCCCAAGACCTAATTGATATCATAACACAACAACTATGCATTACCAGGGTTTCAATTCTTTAATCATTTCTCAGTTTACCATTTGTATTTGTCTCCTTGATCCTGTCTCTTAATTTCCACAATCCTCTTGAGCTGTTAGGAGAAAATGTAATTCTCTTCCAGTATATGGTTACTGGGCTTCCCTCATGGCCCAGATGGTTAAGAATCTGCCTGCAATGCGGGAGACCTGGGTTTGATCCCTGGGTCAAGAAGATCCTCTGGGGAAGGGAATGGCGACGCACTCCAGCGTTCTTGCCTGGAGAGCCCCATAGACAGAGGAGCCTGGTGGGCTCCATGGGGTTGCAAAGAGTCGGACATGACTGAGTTGACTAACACTATGTGGTTATGAAGTAGGTTTCTATATGTTAAAATTTACCTTTAGGACAGTAACTCTTCCTTAGGAAACATCTTCATTTCAGTGCAGTCTCTTTGCTTTCCACGTTAACAAGCATCCTTACTTCCTTTCTATTTCAGTCAAAATAACGAGTCTTTAACTCTATCCTTTAGATAAAATTTGCCTTCTGCTTTTAGATTTCCAAAACCATCCAATTAATTTTTTAAGTGAACAACAAATTCTTTGGTCAAAAATATGGGAAACAAAAAGAACATTCTATTTTTTCTTAGCCTTGATGCCTTGCTAATTTCTAAATTCCGCTTGGCATCTCAAAGTGCCGTGAAATAATTAAAGAGATCACAGAAGGCTACCCCTCTCGGTGGCTGGGGAACAAAACATATCAGATCACCATATGCTACCCCTATACTTCAATGTAACCTTTTGAAAACTTGTAAATTTCCAACTTTAGCGTTTCTAAGCAACCACTTTAATATTCTCAGTCACAAATTGGATGAAGGCCCCAATGAAAGCAGACAAAGAAGAATTCACGGAAAGAACCCCCGGAATGCTGAGTGTGCTCAACAAAAAGGACAGGGGACGCTTGCCTCCGCAAAGGATGCCTGCGTGGGGCAGGCGGGCTCCAGTCTCTGCAGGTCCTGAGAGGTGTCTTTAATAGCAAATGCTTTAAATACCAATGATTTTTACATGAAGTTTATTGCTAAGCTTTCTTCCTATTCTGTTCATATATTTATTGTTTTAATACATTTAAGTGAATAAATGACTGAAACATTTGGATATCAAAAAATAATTTGACCCCAGATCCAATATTTTTCAGAGATACAAATTTACAAGCATTTAAAATTTGTTTATTATTTACTTCTATAGTCATTATTGGGTAGAGACGTTTGAATTTCATGAATTTACAATATAGTATGGAAGAACAGAGACCAGTCAACTTTTAATTCTGTCTCCAAGAATTATCAAACATTTAGTTATGAATTTCCCTTCTAGATATTCAGTAACCTGCGAAAATTTTGACATTAAGAAACACTGGTCCACGGACTCGTGTTTGAAAATCAAGGGTGTGGGCAAAGAACATCTAGAATTAGAATTATCTAGGTCTTAATTATAGTCTACAACTTATTAGCTGTGTAACCTAGCCTAGGCATTCAAACTCTCAGCCTTAAAATGGTGATTAGAATACCTATCTGAATTATTGTAATGATTCAATGAAAATAGACATGAAGGTTTGAGCTACTGTTCATTAATGGCTATTATTTGTGTATTACTGATTTGTACCACCCCTCCTAATTTCCTGTTATTTGGGTGAGTGCTTATCGGGGCATGTGCTAGCCCCGTATTTCCCCATCCCTCAGGCAAAGGCCTCTCTTCTGCTGCCATTATTATACTCTAATATAGCAAAGATCTTTGGTCCCTCCGTTTGCTTTTTCTTTTCCAGACTCTCTGGCCACAGCAGTAATCAAACTCACCAAGTGGGTAAGTAATGAACAGAAATGTCACAGATCCAGCAGGAATCTACGCACAAAGCAATCTTCTTATCCTCTGCCAAAATCCTCTTCCGCTGTGGGCTGTGTGGGCTCCCAGAGCATCACAGCAATGCCTCTGGCCCCGGGCGCTCCGCCTCTGGTTCTTCTTTTCATGACTGCAATTGTTTTATTAGCAGTGTGCCCCAATAGATGTTAGCTTTCCTCTATTTATTATCACCCAGAAGCCAAAAGTTTATTCATTCAGGAACAAGGGAATACTTTCCTGAGCTTCTAATACAGTTTATATTTAGTTTGCAACTTTTCTCTGAAAATTTTATAACTTCACTGAATATATCCTGTTAGTGACTATTGTCTATGACTTGTGTAATGCTTTTGGCTTTTCAATATCTTCTCACATGGATTTCATTTGATCCCCAGAACACCTCAGCAAATTAGACTGAACAGGTACTATAAAACCTCAAGAGGATATGATTAACACTTAAATGACTTACCCAGAGCCACAAAAAGTGTTAAGGTTTGACTTGGTGTCCTCCACCAGTAAGTGTCTTTTCTAACACATGATTACAAAGTTTCTTAATAAAATAGTCCCAGATCAATAATAGACAGAGATATTTCATAACATGCCTGGAATGTTCAGTATATTGTGAGCTTTGTATATAGTTTCTAACAATTTAACTTTCTTTGCACTCTCAAGTTGTGTGAAAAGGCAGCAAACAAATGGATTGTAGCATAAATACTCATTTTGATTGTTGTCAAGAAAACTATACATCGAAAGCAATTTTGATGAATCACATAATCGTACATCTTGTGGTATTGTGACTTATAATAAGAAATACATATTTGGTCTTTGTCACCGTGTTTGGCAGACCTCCTCAAACCCCTGGAATTTCCTAATTGATGAGAGTCATACAGGTGTTTTGAACTGTGGTGTTGGAGAAGACTCTTGAGAGTCCCTTGGACTGCAAGGAGATCCAACCAGTCCATCCTAAAGGAGATCAGTCCTGGGTGTTCACTGGAAGGACTGATGCTGAAGCTGGAACTCCAATAGTGGGCCACCTGATGTGAAGAGCTGACTCATTGGAAAAGCCCCTGATGCTGGGAAAGATTGAGGACAGGAGGAGAAGGGGACGACAGAGGATGAGGTGGTTGGATGGCATCACCGACTTGATGGGCATGAGTTTGGGTAAACTCCGGGAGTTTGTGATGGACAGGGAGGCCTGGCGTGCTGCAGTCCATGGAGTTGCAAAGAGTCGGACATGACTGAGTGACTGAACTGAACTGAACTGACACGGGTGGAATTTGTTATGCTAATGAGGTGGCTTTTAGAAAGACCTTAGGGGTAGCTGGCGGTTGCCAGTGGAGCCACCCATGTGGTTGGAAGGTTGGAACCTACTCCCTGACCTGTGGAGAGGGGAGAGAGGTTGGAAGCTGAGTTCAAATACCAGTGACCAATGATTTAACCATTCTTGTATGTGTGTGAGTGCACGCACGCTCAGTCCACGTGAACTTGTGACCCCGTGGACTCTAGCCTGCCAGGTGCCTCTGTCTATGGAATTTTCCGGGCAAGAATACTGGAGTAGGTTGCATTTCCTGTTCTAGGAGATCTTTCCAAAGCAGGGATCCAACCCTTGTCTCTTGAGTCTCCTGCATCGGCAGGCGGGTTGTTTACCACTGTGTGCATTCTTGTCTGTATAAAATAGTCTCCATAAAAGCACAAAACGAAGGGATTCAAAGAGCTTCTGGGTTGGTGAACGCTCAGGCATTCGGGGAGCCTGGACAGTCAGGTTGCACTGAAGCCCCACGCCCGATCTCTGTACCTTGTCCAGTGAATCGCTTCCATCTGGTTGTGACACATCAGTAATCTGAGAAGTCAAATATTTCTCTGAGTTCTGGAGTGGCCTAGCAAATTAATCAAACTCCAGGAGGGAGTTGCGGGCAGTAATTTGAATCAAGACCCATTAAAAAAATTTAGTGTCAGCAAAGGAAATTATGAAGGTTATTCTAAAGACAGTATAGGAGAATAATTCTTTACCTTTGTCCTTTAGACTAACTTAAGAAGAAATTGCATAAATCAATGTGCATATAATTGAATATACTTTTCAAAATGTGGTTGGTAGAATGTCTACATCATGAACTCTGGGATGTGTGAATTTGTTATCTTACATGAAAAAAGGAATCTTCCAAGTGTGATTAAGATGAAGGTTTTTTGAGACAGGAGATTATCCTGAATAATCTCAATAATAGGAATGAGGCTTTAAAAGCAGAAGACTTTTCCCAGTTGAGGTCTGTTAGAGAGAATGGACCATGGTAAGAAGGTCAGAGGAATGAAATGTAAAAGAAATTGGTTTGCCAAAGATGGAGAAAGGTTAACGTGAGCAAATGTGCACATTCTCTAAGCTGGAAAAGGTGAAGTAATTAATTCTCAAGTAGAGTCTACAGAAAAAAAGCCCAGCCTATGCTTTGATTTTAATCAAGTCAGACCTGTCTCAAACTTCCTAACATCCAGAACTGTGTGATAGAAAAATATTTTGTTTTAAGCCACTAACTTCACCATAATACACTGTGACAGCAATGGATAACTATTATAAATGGTGCAATATGGTTAGTAATTTTAAAGCTCTCCAGAAAACTCAGCCTCAGAGAAGTAGACTCTGCTAGCTTCACAAGTGAATTGTATCAAAAATCCAAAGAGAGCTCCTGACAGTCCTTCTCAGGCTCTTCCAAAAGTCAAGAGAGTCCTTCTCGGTTCATTCTCTGAAGCCAGCATTTCCCTGATACCAAAGTCAGACAAAAAATAAAGCACAAGAAAATATGACTACAGGCCATAATCTTTCTTGAATTCAGATGGAAAGTCCTCAGCAAAATGCTCACAAACTCAGCTTAGCAACATGTGAAAATTCTATTCTGCATGTGACCAAGTGGTATTCTGCATGTGACCAAGTGGGATTTCTCAGGAATGCAAGGGTGATTCAATAGAAAATCATTAATATTAACAGACTAAAGGGGAAAAAACATATGATCATGTCAAGGCAGAGAAAGCATTTGACAAAAATCCAACCTCTTTTTTCATGATAAGAACACTCAACAAACTGAGAGTAAAAGAGAATTTCGTCAACCTGAGAAAGGGCAGCTATGTGAAACAGCTAGCATCATAATTAATGGTGAAAGATGAACAGTTTTTCCTTGAGAACAGGAATAAGAGGAAAATGTCTGCTCTCACCACTTCTATTTAGCACTGCATTGTAATTTCTAGTAAGGCAAATTTTTTAAAAGGCATCCATGTTTGACAGATAGTAGTAAAGTTACTTTTACTTTCAAATTACATGTATATATGGTTATACATACACACACACACACATCTTAAAGAGTCCATTAAAAAACTGTTAGAATAAACAGGTTCATCAAGATGGCATTATACAAGATCAACATATAAATGTAATTGCATTTATCTATATTAGTAAAGAGCATTTCTAAAATGCAGTTAAATAAATGGCTTATTTATAACAGCATCCAAAAGGATTCATATTTAGCTATAAATTTAACAAAATAGGCACAAAACTTGTACACTAAAAGCAATTACACAAAACAATTGCTGAAAAAATTTAGAATTAAATAGATGGAAAGATACTCCATGTTTATAGATCAGAAAACATTACTAAGATGGCAATGAAAGCGAAAGTTGTTCAGTTGTGTCCAACTCTTTGCAACCCCATAGAATAAGCAGCTCATGGAATTCTCCAGGCCAGAACCCTGGAGTGGGTAGCCGTTCCCTTCCCCAGGGGATCTTCCCAACCCAGGGAAGGAGCCCAAGTCTCCCACATTGCAGTCAGGCTCTTTACCAGCTGAACCACGAGGGAAGTCCTGAGATGGCAATTCTCCCCTAGTTAATTTACAGACTCAAAGCAGCTATTATTAAAAACCCAAGCTGATTTTTTGCAAGTTTATACTGACATTAAAGGTATAGACAAAACAATATAGAAAAACAAGAATAAAGTAGGAGTACTTAGACTTTCCAGTCTTGGAGCTTACTGCAAAGCAACTTTATTCAATACAATGTGATATAGGCATAAAGATAGAAATATATATCAATGAAATAGAATTGATTATGAAAGTAGACTTTAATTACCATTAATTAATTTTGGGAAAAGGTATGAAGACCTTTCAATGGCAAAAGAATATTCTTTTCAACAGATAGCACTGGGATAATATGATAGCCACACACAAAAAGAACAAAGTCGAATCACTATCTCACACTGTATGCAAAGTTACTCAAAATAAACCATAGATCTACATCAAAAAAAAGCAAAATCTAAAGACTCTCAGGAGAAAACAGAGTAAACTTTCTTGACCTTGAGTTAGGCAAGTCTTCTTATATGTGAACCTAAAGCACAATTGACAAAACAAAAGTAAACAGGACCATGTTAAAATTAAAATATAAACTTACATATTGCAAATGATACCATCAAGAAATAGAAGGACAAAAAAATAAATAAATAAATAGAAGGACAACCCACAGACCAGGAGAAAAATATTTGCAAATCATATATCCAATGAGGGAATTTTATATGGAATATATCAACAGTTTATACAATATACAAGAAGTCAGTTTAAAAAATAATGTAATTGAAAATTGGCATTACTCTGAAGAAGACATGTAAATGCCAATATGCATATGAAAAGATGTTAAATGTCATAAATTGTCAGAGAAATGCAAATCAATACCACAGTGAGATATTACTTCATACTCACCAGGATAGTTCAGTTCAGTTCAGTCGCTCCGTCCTGTCCAACTCTTTGAGACCCCATGAATTGCAGCACACCAGGCCTCCCTGTCCATCACCAACTCCCGGAGTTTATTCAAACTCATGTCCATCGAGTCGGTGATGCCATCCAGCCATCTCATTCTCTCTCGTCCCCTTCTCCTCCTGCCCCCAATCTTTCCCAGCATCAGGGTCTTTTCCAATGAGTCAGCTCTTCACATGATGTGGCCAAAGTACTGGAGTTTCAGCTTCAGCATCAGTCCTTCCAATGAACACCCAGGACTGATCTCCTGTAGGATGGACTGGTTGGATCTCCTTGCAGTCCAAGGGACTCTCAAAAGTCTTCTCCAACACCACAGTTCAAAAGCATCAATTCTTTCGCACTCAGCTTTCTTCACAGTCCAACTCTCACATCCATACATGACCACTGGAAAAACCATAGCCTTGACTAGTGAACCTTTGTTGGCAAAGTGATGTCTCTGATTTTCAATATGCTATCTAGTTTGGTCATAACTTTCCTTCCAAGGAGTAAGTGTCTTTTAATTTCATGGCTGTAATCACCATCTGCAGTGATTTTGGAGCCCAGAAAAATAAAGTCAGCCACTGTTTCCACTGTTTCCCCATCTATTTGCCATGAAGTGACGGGACCAGATGCCATGATCTTAGTTTTCTGAATAACTGTCATAAAAAAGACTGAAAATAACAAGAGTTGGTGTGGAAGCAGAGAAATTGAAACCCTAATGCATTGTTGCATGGGAATGAAAAATGGTGTCCCTTTTGTGGAAAATAGTTGCATGTTTTCTCAGAAAGTTAAATATAGATCCAGCTATTCCACTCCCAGGCACATACCCAAGAGAAATAACACGTGTTCCCACAAAAACCTACACGTGCCTATTCACAGCATATTATTCATAATGGCCCAAATTTGAAAACAACGCAAATGTCTACCACCTGGTAAATAGATAAATAAAAGGTGTTTTAGCCGTACAACGGAATGTTATTCAACAATAAAAAGAAATTTTAAAAAATGATATATGCTCAACATGAAAGAACCTTGACAATAGTAGATTAAGTGAAAGAAGACAGTCACAAGAGACCAAACACCACATGAGTCCTCGTATATGAAACGTTCAGAAGATGCAAATCTGTAGAGACAAAGATCAAGGCTTGAAGTAAAAAATTAACTTTTTAACAGAGTTTCTTTTAGGGGAGAGAAATATGCTGTAAAATTAGATTGTGGTTTAATCACAGTCCTTTGACTAAAAAGCACTGGATTGTTCACTTTAAGTGGGGTCAACTGGAGGGCCAATGAATCATATCTCAAAGCTATTTTTATTAACAAAAGAATAAGCTACTGCTTTGAGAGTTGGTTAAGGATGTTTTGACTGAAAGAAAGAGACAGCGGGAGCAACTCTGTTCAAACTAAGCTCCAAAACATCACAATGATCTGGGGAAAATGGAGCTTTTTACTGAGAGGAAGAATAGGGTATGTAAACAAGGCATAGGAAGGGAGGAGATTGTCCTAAGAGAAGACTTATTGGGCTTTAATTTTCACAATGCGTTTTATTGAAGACCAATTCTCCTTAATGCTTAATTCTTCCAGTAAACAATTTACCAAAACTTTTCAGAGAATAGTTTCAGTTGGGTCACCAATAATCATCTCTTCAGTTATTTCCTTGTGACTGGCCAAATTTATTCTGTACCTTTTTAAATTTTGCTTTGTATCTGTGACTTTTGGGGAAAAAAACCTCTGATCTGAAAGTTCAGGTATTTTACTTCTCTCCAATGTTAAAAGTTTTATTAACAACAGGACAGGTTTCTCTGTTTCAGCACCAGAGTCTATTATTTGTTTTTTTATTAACAGAAATACCTGCAAAAAGTAATAAAGTAAAACAAACAAACAAAACCCAAAGGGTATACAATATAAAGCTAAGTCTTCTTCCTCATTCCAGTTGAATTACCCAGAGGAAACTATTTTTCAATAATAACTTGGGAAATTTTTTAAAATATACAATCTCTGAAGACACCATAGCATCACTCATAATCTTATCATTCAGGTAACTGCCATTATTATTTTAAGTGAATATAAAAATAATGTATGCACCTAGACATAAAATAATACAGAAATCAAAAGATAATTTTATATTTATTGGTTTTCCTTCCAAACAAGATTTTCAGTTCTATTCCCCAATAGTAACCAAAAAACTTCATTGGTTTCCTCTGTAACATTTCCTAAAATAATTTATATGGGCATAAATGTACAAATATGTCATTTTTATTTACTACACTGTCCCAATTGTTTTTGTTTCTGAAAGTGAAACTTTACATATCAGTATTTGTAAATTTACTGAATTCATTTTTCTCATTCTTTTATGTTAAATATGTTACTCATATTAAAAAGTAATAATATAATTCATATTTATATATTCCTTTCTTAGCTTTAAGACATTTGTAAATACAAACACCTTGAAATTTCCTGTGTACCACTCCTGGATGGCATACCTACACTCCCCTGGTAGCAATTGTTATCTTGAATTTTGCATGCTTATCATACCTTTATCATAATTATATCTTGCTAATTTATTTTTGCTTATGACTGTTTTTTGTTTTATTGAAATTGAATCATGCTCTACAGTTTCTTTTAAACTATGGTGTTTTCATTGTGATTATGAAATTCATTCTTGTGACTGGGTGAAAACCTAGCTTATTCATTTTTCTGAATAAGTATAGTGTACTTTCCTATAAATATACTGCAATTAATCCAGTGTGCTCTGGGTATGTTGGATGCTTGTAGATTTTGCTATTATGAAAAATGCTGCATGAACATTCCTGTCCATGTATGTGTATCCAGTCACTTTGTGCACTATGATGAAGACATGTCCCTAATTTTAGAATCTAGGAATTTACCAAGCTTTTCATTTCTTGATTAGATTTTTGGTTCTTAATCTTGTTTTTTGACTTCTGGTTCTTTATTAAAAATATACTTCCAGTTCCAAGGTCATAAAGTATCTACCTACATTTGCTTCAAAATACTGAAAGTTTTCCTTTTATATTTAAATTTTAATTCATCTTAAGTTGAATTTTTATATAGTGTGAAATAATACCATAATTGAATAATCTACCTTCCCAACATCCTTTCTATTCAAGTTTTTATTTAAATTGCCTAGAATTAATAGATCATCTGGAACTGAATTGGAACAAACCTATTTATTTCTTGACTAGTTTAGCTATTCTGTAGCACTTTTGACAATATTTATAAATATTTCCATAAAGTTCTTGTACATATTTTGCTAAATTTATTTCTTGGCAACAAATTTTTAGTGCCAATTTTGAAAGTGTATTTCTAATTGCTATATTCTGGTGTACATAAATAAATTTTATTTTTGCATATTATATTTGTCAACTTTGTTCAACTCTTACTAATTCTAATTGCTATCTCTAGGATATATTGAGTTTGTGTATATAATAATAACAAATATGACAGCAGATACTTTTTTTATATCTTTACAAATTCTATTCCTTTTACATGTCTTATTTCTATTGCAATGTTAACTAGGAGTAATTATTGGGGCCTTCCTTATCCAATTCCTATTGCATTCTTTAACATTTCACTATTATGCATAATGTTTGCTCAAATGCTGGTTTACAAAAAATGCCCAACACATTTAATAATAGGATAATCTCCACATTTTAGTTTGGGAAATAGTTCTCTAGATTAAAAGCTATGCACCCCATCTCTTTTGCAGTTGGTGTGGTCATGTGACTGTGCTCTGGCCAATGGCATGTAAGAGGAAGTGTCGATAGGCCCGCCAACACCAGCCCTCGTTTCCTCTTCGCATGGCATAGTGGGACTTGGCGGGACCACAGTGGAAATGCTGAGCAACGCAATGGATGCCACTTGCTGGGGACAAAAGAACCAAAAGACAGAATCAGATGGAGAGCTGGTGATCACTGAGCAATCACAGCGCCCCTGAACTACTTATTTATAAACCTTACTTATTTGAAAGAGAAACTGTCTTGTTTAAGACAGATATTTTGTCTTATCTGTAGCTGAACCCAAACATGAGTAAACACACATTTTATTAGATTAAGACAACTTAACTTCTTTTTTAGCTTTGTAAGTATTTTACCATGAATAGTTATTACATTTTACAAAATGTTTCTGACATATAGTTTTCTTCTTTTTTACCTTAATCTAGTCAATATCTTGGTAACTGCCTTCAAGTCTGAAACTGCTATTTATTTCTGCCTGCTCTTCCTCATTGCAAGTTTCCTCCTGTATTTTTGTGATATTCTTCATGTCTGCTTATTTTCTTTAGGAATTCACCCATGGAAATTTTTTTGAGTCTTGCATTAAAGTGTAATCTTCCAAAGAGGATTTTCATTTGCCTCTATCGACTATAAAAGCCAGAGTTACTATAAAGTAAGTTCTGAAGTTTAGAGTATTTGGTCACACATTTTTTGGAATTCAAATCTATAGCCACATTAGAAATAGTTCAGATCTATATAGGGAAAAATGTTTCCTCTCTCAGTCTACAACCAAAGACTGTAGACAGCTTGCTTCATGGACAGAATGAATTTTTTTGTTTCTTTATTTATATATATGTGCATTGTTTAGTTGACCTATTTTACTCAGCTGACTTCATAAAGAGGTTTCAGATCTAATGGCTAACTGTGCTTGAGCCCTAGGTTTGTGGTCTGTTCCTTTTAGAATGAAGACCTGTTTGAAATCAAGCGCTGGGCCAGGAACTATCCAGGAACCTCTGTACTTACTTACTTGGCAGGATTGTTCTATTCTTTTTTTGGTTTTAAGGATTTTCTACACATTCTTGCCGTTTCCTCTGGTATGTTTGTAAAACACGCTTTTAATTTTTAGCCAATGCTTTAAGATATTTTTCCTTGCTCACTTTCTATTAGTTCCCTGACAATATAAACATTTTCACTTGTTTTTGAACTTTATATACTTGAAATCACACACTAGGAACTCTTTTGTATAAGGCTTCTTTTCTGCAACATTGTGATTATATGATTCTGTTGCTGTGTAAAGGTATAGTTCATTCGTATCCATTATTGTATTGTTGTATAACAATCCATTGTACAATTATACAAATGCATTTATTTTATTATACTATAGATGAATAGTTTGGATGTGGAGAGTTGTAGATTATTTTAAAAATGTGCTTCTGTGAAAAAATTTGTACATACTTCCTCCATTTCCTGCATTTCCTCAGGGGCTATTCATAGGAGTCGAATTCTAATTTTAGAGCATGTCTATAAGAAGGTAAAGAATCTGCCTGCAATGCAGGAGACCCAGGTTCTATTCCTGAGTTAGGAATATCCCCTGGGGAAAATAATGGCTACCCACTCTGGCATTCTTACCTGGAGAATTCCAAGGACAGAGGAGCCTAGAGGGCTACAGTCCATGGGGTCACAAGGAGTCGGATATTATTGAGCAACTAACATTCACACACATACCTCTTCTATGTTCGCTAATTTCTTACCCCCATGGATATACCAATTTTTATTCCAACCAGCAGCATTTCAGAGTTTGTGTACTTCACATTTCATCTGCATTTGATTTGTTTTGCTTTGTTTAATATTGCTAGTTCAGTGTGTGTGTATTAATATTCCATCATGGTACTAATTGGCATTCCCTGATTGTTAGTGTATTTGAGCATCTTTTCTCTCATTGTCTCCTTTTTGCTTTTGTCTTCTGTTAATTGCCTCTTTCAGTGTCTAGCCCATTTTTCTATTGGATTATCTGAAGTTTGTTCCTTTGTAACTATAAATTTTCTTTATCTCTGAAAAATTCACCACGAAGAGCACAAACTATGCCAGGCTAGAAGTTTTGTTTCTCTTTAGATATATGTTATCTTGACACTTCTAGAAAATATGCACATAAGGGAAAATAAAGAGATATATGAAAAGCACAAAGAGAAAACTTTAAATAAGAGAAAAATATTAAAAGTTAAAGTATATAGAAGAAAGGTGTAGAAGTGTTGTCATAAATCTGGACACTCACGTGGAAAGAAAAAATAAAAGAAGAGAGGAGGAAATCATGATTAAAACTGCCTTAGAATTTAAGAAAGGAAGTGTGATGTGAACATACAAAATGACAGTTTTCATCACAAAACAAACAGAATGAGAAAAAATGGCAGCAACAACATAGATTTTTAAGATCAGATACAAAGAGACAGGAAAGGAAATCAAAAGAAACAAATTATCTGGAAAGGTACACAAATTGACTTTGGCTGCAAGATTACAATGGGAAAATACTCTCAAAGTGCTGAAGGAAAGAATATTTGAGCCAAATTTTTTTTAAGTTTTCGAACCACATACTCATTCATTTCTTTATCTTTTGCTCACAACAGATTTCACAAATAAGAGAAGTGACATATAGAGACAAACCCAAGCTTGTAGAATTACTAGATAAAGAGCCATACTTTCCAAGTGGGGACCAGATATTTTTAGTTCACTTGATTCTTTGTCTCCTTGTCTATGTCCTGCTAAAGTGATACCATATTGTACAACCTAACAGCTGTCATAAAACCACCCACAGTACAAGTGAACCGAAAATTTTAACGTCCAGTTAAAATTCATTTAATTGCAAAAACAAGGTAAAGTATGTCCTCAGACACACTAGACCCAGTTTAAAAATGATTTTTGAGGGAAAAAATTCAAAAGAATGAAGGGAAAATATGTATAAATAAATAAAGCAAACGTTGAATTGCAAAGATGGTTGAGGCTGGCATTCCACACTTGGTGTATCTGCAGTCCACTCCACTCCGCATCCCCCGTGCAAACAATCACTGAAGCAAAAACGTTGCAGTGGGGCTTCCCTGGTGGCTCGGGGTGGGGTATCCGTCTGCCAATGCAGGAGACGTGGGTTCAAGCCCTGATCCAGGAAGACCCCACATGCCCTGGGGCGAGTGAGCCCACGCAGCACAGCCGGTGAGCCTGTGCGCTAGAGCCCCGGAGCCACGAGCACGGAGCCCACCGCCGAAGCCCCCGAAGTCCGTGCGCCGGGGGCCGGCCGTCCGCAGCGAGCAGCCCCGCCGTGAGGGGTCCGCACGCGGCAGCTGGGGGCCAGGCCGCACCCGCCGCAGCTGGAGAAACGCCCAGGCAGCCGCGGAGACCTGCACAGCCAAAGATAAATATGAATTTCTTAAGAAAATATTGCAACAGAGCCATAAAAATTAGCAACCTACCAGGAGACTTTAAATTACACAATAATAATTAGAGAATTTATCATCTCACTCTCTGAAGCAGATAAAACTGAACACAAAACAGGTAAAGATAGAAAGGATTTCAATATTTCATCAGTAATCATGAGTTAATAGATGTTTGCAAGCTGCATATAAACACTTCATCCTTTTAAAGTACTCAAAATAATCACACAATTTCTGACTACATTGAAATTGATGTTTCAGTTCCATATAAAGACATCACCATGTGGGAAGCAGCATTTTCAGTGTCAAACTGTCAAGGAATTAATATCAGGAACATTAAAAGTTTCTGCTGATAGTATACAACAAACATAAAGTCTAAGAGAATAAAACATAACCATCATACAAAGAAAGGAGATTCAAATGACTGAAGCGTATATAAAGTCTCAGAGATAATCAGTGACTAACTGAAACAATGGGATCTACTTTGCCTTAAATTTGGCAAAAGCATTCTTATCAGTTGATTCCAGGTTTTATTAAACATATAGGAAGGTAGGATCCTATAGTATCTATTGAACAGAGGCCAAGCTGCTAAGCTATTTTGAGAAATATTGTGCAGTATTTGGGTTTCCCTGGTGGTTCAGCAGTAAAGAATCTGCCTGCAGGAGACCTAAGAGACACAGCTTTGATCCCTGGGTCGGGAAGATCCCCTGGAGGAGGACATGGCAACCCACTCCAGGATTCTTGCCTGGAGAATCCCATGGACAGAGGAGCCTGGCGGGCTACAGTCCACGGGGTCTCCAAGAGTCAGACGTGACTGAAGCACTCGCGCATGGCATGCAGTATCCAGGAGGACTTATGCAGGTGTGTCCACAGTGACTCAGTAACCCCCGATCTCAGGAAATGAACCAGAGAAACCGCAAACCCATTGGGAATGTGTATAAGGCTGCCTATCTCCATACTGTTTGAGGCTAATGAGAGTGGATCAACTACGGTGAACATCAACTGGGAAATGAAAAAGTCAGAAATGATAGATATAGAAAGTAGAAAATTATATGGGAGTCAAAAGCAATGTAATACACATGTATGCATGCACACACACACACACACTCATGCACACACACCATAAGGGGTAAAACTGAAAATACAGCTTGCTCTCCCGTGTCTAAGGTCTGTCTCTATCAGTCTCCTCTCAATACCACTAGGATGATTGATCTAGAATATCGACTCTTTTTCTCTTTTTTTTTTAGATCGGGGTTAACCATGATGATTTTCTCCCTTCCTTTCTCACCTTCACCTTTTACCTCTCTCACATTTTTCTTTTGAATCTTCTGGCAAGAAAAGACATCGGATACATCAAGGTTACAAATGATGAAAGTGATAGTGGAAGTTCTAAAACCACTCTTTAGCTGGTCGTGGAAGTTCAGGGTCAGTGGAGTAAGAGATGAAACATTTCAAAGGATTATCAGCTCAGGATTATTCCAAACGTTTTCTGCCCGAAGGTGGCCATCGTGGGGAGCGGCCCAGACTGCTGCTCTGCACAGAAAATGAGCAGACCCCTTGGCACCACCCCGGTTCTTAGTATAAAACTTGGTTTACCGCACAAAACAATAGGGCCAGATAGTTCTCCTAACAGAAAGTTTTTAACATAGGATTTTTAATGTTCATAATTATATAACAGTAGTCATTTCGGGGCAGAAGCTGAAGACTGTCTAAGAGTGCAAGAATCTGCGTCTGTGTTATTTTTGCTGTGACAATTCTTCACAGAATCTGTGAAATAGTGCACCTTTAAACTAAATAAAAAATACTAGCCTGTTCAGTTGTTGCTGCTTCTACCATTAGTTATTTTGTCACTTGTTCAGTCTGTTATTCTTCATGCTGTAATTAGATATTTTTGCCTCACTTATTTGTCCACCCTTTATGTGTTTTATTCTAGTACAAATTATTGACCTCATCAAGTGGGTGAAATAGTAACGGAAAGGACAAGTTAAAATGTTTTTATAGAGAAAGAAGCAGCATTTAACCTTAGGATTTACCAATTTTATCTGTGTTTTGCTTACAAAATTTTGCCATCGTGAAAGTGATCAGGAAATGTGGATACTGAGTCCATAATATAAAAATAAATTGGTACGATAGATCAGCATGCTACCTGACAATTGCATATGAACATGGGCAAGGTGAGCTCTTTTACAGACTGCAAAGTGGGTAGATCAGAAGCATCTCTGTACTTTAGGAGGTTTCCTTATTTTTTTCTCCTATTGAAAACCAATTCAAGGATTTTGTATTTGATATCAGCATCAACACATTTATTTTAGAAAGGAAATGTATGCATTCTGAAGCGGCAACACCTCCCAATTTCTGAAACAGAGGCAATGCCCTCTTTTTGAGCTCTATTCTTTGGGGGAGCATGTTTGATTATATCACTAATCCATCAGCACATTTCTCATTCACAGACTTAAAGCACAGACCCAGCTCACTCCAGGCATTCCCACTATGGTCACCAGGCAAGCATATGAGATCTGTGTCTCATCTCCACGCTTTCTAAGGACACGGACATTCTTTCCTTCTTTCCCCAAACCGTTCTAAATGAAAACTTCTGTAACTTAAATAGCTCCTTTTCTCCTCAGTCTAAACCTCACACTCATGAAGTCTTGAAAACAATCAGAAAACGCCTCTCGAGATGTTCCAGCTGAGCCACTGTGTTTTCTGTCACTGTCTTCGCAGCGCTTGGGCAGACAGGTCATCAGTTCGCAGCCTAGGAGCCCACAGATCACAGTGAGTATGCTGCCGGCGGCTTCATGTTTGCCAGCAGCGTTTGGTCTCAGCAGTGTCTATCATGTGCCAGTGTTAGCACTGCGGCTTCCCTCCGCGTCCGTGGACTTAGCTATACCTTTTAATTGTAGAGGTTCCTCTTTTAATTAATGCTATAGCTTCTCTCTCCACTCAACATTTTATGTTCAACCTTCTCTATCACACACACACACGCACACACATACACACACACACAATTTAGAAAAACATGTATACAATTAGGTATGTAAACATTAGTGTATTTACATATTTGTAGCTATAAAAAATCTTAAATCATTTAATTTATCTCTGCTTACATTTTATGTCTATAAACTTCCTCTATTATATCTCAGGGAAGGGATCATTAATTCTCTTCTTAAATATTCCTAAGCATGTAGAATTATCATTTAAAATTATTACAACTGTAACAGTATAGAATTAATTCCTATTATAAATTCTACTCTTTCCTTATGTAATATTTACTTATTAGTTCTACATTTCCCCTCTAGAACCAAACAAAATAGTTAATCTAACATATGATAAGTGACACATAGTTTTTCAAGGCAACTTTATTGTGTGCATTTTTCAAGATAAACTAAGGATAAATTAAAAAATAAAATACTTGAACAAAAACTGACCAGCCACCAAATCAAGGTTCTCTGCTTTTTAATTATTTGACCAATAAAGATATGGGAATAAATTTGTGGGAAAAAATTATGATAGTACCAGTAGAACTATTTCTGGTACCAAAACAGATAGCAGGACGCCAATCAGTAATAATAGGAAAAACATTTCAGCTTTCTGAAAAATGTATGAAAAAGTGAAATCTAATAAGGCAAATCTTCAAAAAACAGAAAAACTTGAAAGCAAAAGACACTAACAATAGGAAGCAACATATAAAGATGATGTATCTTTTCAGTTTTGTTCCAAAAGAACATTTAAAAATTACATATTTCCTTGGATAACAAGAGTTCTAAGAAAGAACTGGTTTTAAAGCTATGACAGATGCTGTCTCAAATAATCCCTAAGTTATCCTTTTCCCTGAGAAATGAGTAGTATTTCTCATTAGATAGAAGGAAAAAAAAATAATACCATTTTTTCCGTCTATCATCTTGGGTTATATACTGTAGCAACATTTTAAAAGGTGTTTACATATACTATTTAAAAGAGGAACATTGTATCAATAGTAGTAACAGGGAATAAGGAGGTAAATTATAACTGAGAATCCATGACTCTTTCCCACTGGGGCTATTTTTACCTAAATCATTGGTTATTTAAATATACTTAATTGCGCTCTCAAATCCAAATTTCAGTGTACTAAAAATGATCAAATAAAAGATTATTGGTGATCTCCCATGAAAAGTACAGAAATTAAAGTCTCAAGGTGCAAATGGAGTTGGTCTGGCAACAACATAGTTGATAGAAGAACATCACAGTATCCATTTATCAAGAGCCCTAGACATATCCAACAACTCCAAGTACAATGCTATTTACTGGCATTCAAATCATTTAACTCACTTCAACTAATATTATTTGAGCATCCATATGGCAGGCAATTTAGCTGTTGTTAGAGATATGAAAATGAATAAATATGACCACTGCCCAACGACAGATATTTATTCATATAATTATCAGGAAATTTATAATTCATCAGACAATTTTACAACATTCTTTGTTTCCATTCTGCAAAACTTCCCAGAGAATGTGTACATGCCTGTATGTCTGAGGGGGTGGTATATGATCCCCAGACATATGTGATTCCCAGTTTCCCAAATTATGACTTGAGGCATGTTGCTATGTCTCCCTGAAACTTATTTCATTTTCTCTAAGACAGGATTGTCCTGATTCCTCCTGATTTTTCAGGATAGCACTTGAGATAATGCACATGTGTGTTGCCTAGGCCATAGGAAACACTCAATAAATATTAGTTATGATATTTAACTCATTAAATACTTGTTTAGGTGAACAAAATGTTCTGGAATCTTGTAATTTTAGATTTTGTGTATTTAAACAGTTTCTTCATAGTGTTCAAATAAATTGTTTTCTCTAGGCAATGAATCATTGACAAAACTAAAAATATAACCCCGTATTATTTATCCCAAGATATTTTATTTAAGTTTTCATTTAGTTATTTCACCTAAATCTTACCTTTTTATTACATCTTCTTTCTCTGGGGTACTTACATATTTTAAAATAAATTAATTACAACTTAGGCTACATAGATAACTTGCACAAGTTTTTATAAATGTTTCTAGTAGAAGCAGGGAAGAATTATGACCCTAAGTCTTAATTAACTTCTCATAGTACATAGTATAGGGTTTAAGCAGCTACCTACCTACATACCAATGTAACTAACTATATAAATATATAGCTATAGCTGATCTTTCCCAGTCAAATTACTATAGCAGCAAAACTGTGTTGCAATGTGAGTAAAATTTGTATTAAGATTTCTAAATTATGGCTACCAAGGGGGAAAGGGAGAGGGATAAATTGGGAGATTGGGATTAATATATACTCACTGCTATATATAAAAATAGATAACTAACAAGGATAGCACAGAGAACTCTACTCACTACTGTGTTAAGACAATCTAGGAAAAGAATCTTAAAATGTAGGTAAATATATACGTATAACTGATTCACGTTGCTCTACAGCAGAAACTAACATTGTGAATCGATCACATTTTAATAAAAATATAAAAATAAAATTTGAATGAAAATAAATTAAAAAGTTTCTAAAGAAAATACAAACTTTTGTTTTTGACTTACTGTGACAAATTGAAGGACATAAAACATCATTGACAATTAGTGACCTTTACTTAATACATAAACATCATGAAAAAATTTACCTTTTCCAGAATAGTATTTTACTTTCACTGCCAATATGGGTTAAATTACCACATCTTCCTCTAGGTGTGACCGTTCTTAGTTGATATTTTAACAGTGCTATATATTTTTGTAAGATATGCATTTTAAAGGGAAAAAAGCACTATGCCAACACAGAAAAAGGCTGACCTGTGAGTATTAAGTCAAAAAAAGGACCGGGATGCTGTTCAAGCAACACAGACGCCGATAATGATGGACCTGATACTGACCAGAGTTCTTGGCTTCCTCTAATTAATGGAAATTCACCAGAGACCAGACGAGGAATTCAGGGAAGGCTTTATGGGGGTCCCTGCTGCAGGAGGGAGGAGAGAGAACAAGCCACACGTACCCTTGTTTACTTACTTGCTGAGGGGAGGGTAGGACTGGGTTCAGGGTTGGGCCAGGGGGCGGCTTAGGAGTTTTGCCCACCCCCCGCTAGTGCTGTGGGCAGGAGGCACAATCAGTGCTCTGCTGTTTTTGCTCCTGGCTCTTCAGAAGTGGCAGGAGGCATTTTTGATCTTTTTGTATCTTTTCTCCAGAATTTACCCCAACTGCACATACACCCATGTAAGTCCCGTACAGTTTGGGAGCTTCCCAAGTGACTGCAGCCATGAAATTAAAAGACACTTGCTCCTTAGAAGAAAAGTTATGACCAACCTAGACAGCATATTAAAAAGCAGAGACATTACTTTGTCAACAAAGGTCCATCTAGTCAAGGCTATGGTTTTTCCAGTGGTCATGTATGGATGTGAGAGTTGGACTATAAAGAAAGCTGAGTGCTGAAGCATTGATGCTTTTGAACTGTGGTGTTGGAGAAGACTCTTGAGAGTCACTTTGACTGCAAGGAGATCCAGCCAGTCCATCCTAAAGGAGATCAGTCCTGGAAGGACTGATGCTGAAGCTGAAACTCCAAAACTTTGGCCACCTGATGCGAAGAGCTGACTCATTGGAAAAGACCCTGATGCTTGGAAAGATGAAGGCAGAGGAGAAGAGGACAACAGAGGATGAGATGGTTGGATGGTATCATCAACTCAGTGGACATGAGTTTGAGTAAACTCCGGGAGTGGGTGATGGACAAGGAGGCCTGGCATGCTACAGTCTATGGCGTTGCAATGAGTTGGACATGATTGAGCAACTGAACTGAAATGAACTGAACGATCTTATTCATCACTCATCCTTGCCTTTGTTTCATTCCTTTATTTAGTAAGTGTATAAATAAGATAAGAGTAGTAAGGTAGAGTTGGAGAAGGGCATGGCAACCCACGCCAGCATCCTTTCCTGGAGAATCCCATGGACAGAGGAGCTGGTGAGCTACAGCCCACAGGTCACAAGAGTTGGACGCGACTTAGTGGCTAAAGCGCCATCAGCAGTGGCTGCAGCGGCGAGCTGGCAAAGCTCAGGCTCAGGCTCTACCAACAGGCCGAGGCTTCCGTCCCACTTGCCACCCTCACGCACGCTGAGAATTTAACGAGCTGTAATTCCAAGATATAAAGGGTTTCTGAGAAAGGGCAGGGCCGCGGCAGGAGGAAGACAGGGAGCCACGTGACCTGAGGCTGTCCACTAAAAAAGTGAGAAACAAGGAAAAAGACTCTCTAGTTAGAAACAAGCGTCATGGGGATACAATGTGCAGACGGCAACACAGCTAATAACCCTGCACTGTGTATTTGAAAGCTGCAAAGGCAGTATATTCTATAAATTCTCCTCACAGGAAAAAATTGCAACTGTGTATATTGAAGGAGGCCTAACTAGACATTGTGATCACTTTGCAATGTATACAAATATCAAATAATTATATTTGATATAACCACATATCAAATATAATTGTTGTATACTTGAAACTGATATAGTGTCCTATGTCAATTATATCTCAATTTTTAAAAATTAAAATCAGAAAAAAAAAGAGAGTCCCCAGTCCTTCAAAAAGCATGTGGCTTAATAGGAAAACAGCTATGTAATCAAACCAATACAAACATACATATATTATATGATATAAAAATATAAATACATAATAGAAATTCTCCTTTGTATGTATTTCTATTTTACACACATAAAAAAAATCAATCATAGCACAGAGAAGTAAATGACTGTTTCAGAACACAGAGAAAGAAATAAGATACTATTAGTTTGAAGAATTAAAAAAAAATGATACTGATATTTTGAAATGTTTAAATTCATTGAGAGACCTGATACTCATTGAGACCCTGCCAACAAATTCTGGGCCACATACGTCTCTTCTTTCCACCTTTGTTCCTCATTGCAACCTAAGTCCTTCCCACTAACCAGTTTTGATTTAGTATCTCAAAGCAGATAATTTTCCGTCTGGGACCAAACCCTGAGCCGTGAAAGTGAAGTCACTCAAGTCGTGTCCAACTCTGTGACCCCATGGACTGTAGCCTACTAGGCTCCTCCGTCTATGGGATTTTCCAGGCAAGAATACTGGAGTGGGTTGCCATTTCCTTCTTCAGGAGATCTTCCCAACCCAGGGGTTGAACCCAGGTCTCCTGCATTGTAGGCAGATGCTTTACCGTCTGAGCCACCCGGGAAGTCCTGCCAAAAAGTTAACCTAATGTAACTTTCACTAACTTGGTCATCCCTTTTAAATAAGTCTACCGGTATGCAGCAAACCACTCCCATAAACTAAGCAAAGTCCCCATAAACCTGCCTTCTCCTGCTACAGTTAGCTTACTGGAAGTGCATGCTGAGTCCACTCATTAAACCAATACTTATAAAGTGCCTGCGATGAATTGGGTTTGGGAAGTGTTACAAAGGGGAGCAAAAAAACTTCCTATCCTGGATAACTTTACATTCCAGTGAAATAGACTTCCAAAACAGTTAATTTCAGTTGATTATTAAAAACACATAACATTTCTAAAATACAGGGAGAGAAAGGAATACTTAGTTCAAATTAGAAGAGATGAGGGGATAGAAAGACCCTCATCAGTTGGATGACCATGAGGCCCAGCTTGTCCTGAGAAGTGTGGATTTACACATGTTGTCTTGACATAGCTTTTTCATAGCACCTCATTTCACTGTGAAACATATCCTAGCTCAGATGAAAAGTGATATTCACAAGTAGTTCTAGTTTAGCCAGTCTTATAAAGGAAAATGGGGTGAAACCAAATGAAGTCAGAAGAAGCTATTCCAAACAGAGTGTGCGTCCTATGTAAATTCTGGAAGTAAGAAAGTGTGAAACAAGTAACTGCATGAAAATCAACATCATCAGGATGTGGCACTTAAAGGCTGGCAGACTGCAAAGCCAGCAGGGAAAAGGAGCTCCAGAAGATGGAGCTTGAACTTGTCCCTTCACATCATGGGGAGCCATTGAAGGGTTTCAAATAGACCGAAGATGAGGGACGATATGACCCTCTTTGCACCTCAAGACATCAGCCTGCTGGATAAAAGAGGGTTGCAGTGGCGATTTTGAAGGTAAATAATGGGAAATACCCATTAAAGTACAGATTGGGAAAGCAGCCCTATCCAGGTCTAAGTCACACTCTGATTAAAATCCTGATGGGTAGAGGAGGGTTGGATTGGGAGTTTGGTATTAGTGGATGCAAACTATTACATGTAGAATGGATAAACAACAAGGTCCTATATATAGCACAGGGAACTATATTCAATGTCTTTCATAAACTATAATGGAAATGAATATGAAATAAAATATTATAAAAGTTTATATGTATGACTCCCTTAAGGATTCACTGCCTTGTCACAGCTAAGGGGCTTGCATAGTTCAATGAAACTCTGAGCCACACCATGTAGGGCCACCCAAGATGCAGGGGTCATAGCGGAGAGTTCTGACGAACCGTGATCCACTGGAGGAGGGAATGCAAACCACCCCTGTATACGTGCCATGAGAACCTCATGACCTGTATAAAAGGACGGAAAGATATGACACCAAAAGATGAGTCCCCCAGGTTGGAAGGCGTGCAATATGCTCCTGGGGAAGAGCAGAAAAGAACTACAAGTAGCCCCAGAAAGAAGGCAGCGCCTGGGCCAAAGCAGAAACCATGCTTAGTAGTGGGTGTGTCTGGTGATGAAAGCAGAATCCGATGCTGCAAAGAACAGTATTTCATAGGAACCTGGAGCGTTAGGTCCGTGAATCAAGTAAATTGCACGTGGTCATAAGAATCAAAATGACATCCTAGGAATCAGTGAACTACAATGGGTGAGAATGGGCAGATTTAACTCAGATGACCATTTAATCTACTACTGTGGGCATGAATCCCACAGAAGAAATGGACCTAGTAGACACTGAAGAGATCAAGAAGAGATGGAAAAAATACACGGTAGAACTATACAAAAAAAATCTTTATGAACTGGATTACTGTGATGGTGTGGTCAAGTCAACCAGAGCCACACACTGTAGTGTGAAGGCAAGCGGGCCTTAGGAAGCACTGCTGTTAACAAAGTTAGTGGATGCAACGGAATTCCAGTAGAGCTTTTCATACCCTAAAGGATGACGCCATCAAGGTGTTGGCATTCAGCATGTCAGAAAATCTGGAAGACCCAACAGTGGGCACAGGACTGAAAAAGGTCAATCTTCATCCCAGTTCACAAGAAGGGTAGTACCAAAGAATGTGCTAACCATCAGACAAGTCCACTCATCTCCCGTGAGAGTAAGGTCATGCTTAAAATCTGGCAAGCTAGGCAACCAGGAACTTCCAGATGTCCAGGTTCAGTTTAAAAAAGGAAGAGGAACCAGAGATCAAATTGTCAACATTCACTGGATCATAGAGAAAGCAAGGGAATTCCAGAAAAACATCTACCTCTGTTTCATCAACGACACTAAAGCCTTTGACTGTGCAGATCATAACACACTGTGAAAAGCTCTTAAAGAGATCAGAATACCAGACCATCTTACCTGTCTTCTGAGAAACCTGCATGAGGGTCAAGAACCAACACTTAGATCCCTGTGTGGAAGAACCGATTGGTTCAAGACAGAGAAAGGCATACCACAGGGCCGCCCGCTGTCACCCTGTTTGTTTAACCTACACACGGAGCCCATCGTGAGAAATGCCGGGCTGGATGAGTTACAAGCTGGAATCAGATAGGCAGGAGAAACATCAACAACCTCAGAAGTGCAGATGATACCACTCTAATGGCAGAAAGTGAAGAGGAACTTAAGAACCTCTTGATAAGGGTGAAGGAGGAGAGAGAAAGAGCTGGCTTAAGACTAAATATTTTTAAAAAACTAAGATCATGGCATCTGCCCCCATTACTTCATGGTAAATAGAAGGGAGAAATGTGGAAGTAGTGACAGATTTCCCCTTCTTGGACCCCAAAATCACTGCAGATGGTCACTGCAGCCATGAAATCAGAAGAGAATTGCTTCTTGGCAGGAAAGTAATGACAAACCCAGACAGTGTGTTGAGAAGCAAAGACATTACTCCGTGGCTGTATAGTCAAGGCTATGGTCTTCCCAGTGGTCACATGTCATTGTGAGACCTGGACCATAAAGAAGGCCGAACACCAAAGAAATCATGCCTTTGAACTGTGCTGCTGGAGAAGACTCCTGAAATTCCCTTGGACAGCAAGATCAAACCAGTCAATCTTAAGGGAAATCAACCCTGAATAGTCCTTGGAAAGACTGATGCTAAAACTGAAGCTCCAGTATTTTGGTCATCTGATGTGAACAGCCAACTCATTGGAAAAGTCCCTGATGCTGGGAAAGATTGAGGGCAGAAGGAGAAGAGGGTGGCAGAGGATGATGTGGCTGGATGGCATCACTGATGCAATGAACATGAACTTGGGCAAACTTCGGGAGACGGTGAGGTACAGGGAGACCTGGTCTGCTGCAGTCCATGGGGTTTCAAAGAGCCAGAAACAACTGAGCAACTAAACAGCAACATATATATAACTGAATTTATCTGCTAAAAAGCAGAAATTAGCACAGCACTGTAAATCAACTATACTTCAACAAAATAAAATTTTAAAGTAATAAAATTAAAAAATAAATAAATTCTGATATTACCACTTGCTTTGTTACAAGCACAATTCTAGCGTCAGACTGCCTGGTCTAAAATCTCATTCAAATACTTAACCATTGCTATGAGCTTTAGGAAGTTCATAGAGACCTTCCTCACTGTGCCTGTTTTGTTATTGGTTCAATAAAGAAACAATGCCTCTTACTTCACAGTGCTTTAATTAAGGTTAAATATGTGACTACAGATCACTTCCTTTGAACAGTGTCTGAAACGTATGAGTGTTCTGTTCACATATACTTTGCTGAAGACTTACAAAATAGATATTTGTTGAAGAATGTTATAATTTATAGCTTACAAGTTTATTGATATCCTCTATAGAGGATTTAAGACACAACTTGAAAATGAGAATTAGTGCTCCTCCAGGGCCCCAGAGGAAGACTGCTCTACCTGTAAGGGAATGAAGGCTGAGATGGCAAAAATGTTCTCTAGCTGTCAGAGGTCCTTTTTTCCTTTCTGTTAACACGACCCACTCAAAGAAAAAAGGTAAAGAATGACTAGAAAGAGCCTCGTTGAAACAATCTCTTCACAATTACATAAAGCAGAATTATCTCCAGTCAGTTAGCCACAGCAACAAGGAGATGATAGGATCTATTTAACTAGTGCACTATGACTTACCAAAAAATCTTCAAAAATGTTGAAGACTTTTTAATACTAGCTATTGTCTTTAGGTTATCTCCCACCAATAACATCACAAAAAAAATACATCTTTCATATCAAATAGCTGCTGGAGAAATTATAAGTGAAATGCAAAGGCACGTGTACACTGGACGTTGTTGGTGGCCCACACCACACTCCCTAGAGCCAGCTTCAGCCGTAGCTGTGGCAGGAAGCGTCTGCGTGTACTGTGGGCGTCCCTCCTTAAGCTCTCGGAGCCTCTTGCTCTAAAGGCGCAGCCCTCAAGCACAAGGATATGTATATATGTGTCCTCTAAGAGCACCTTCAGGCAGTGAGACGAGTGTCAGTGGGTGATGTCTTAGCTCTACATTCTTTGGAAGGATAATTCTGAGGTTCGTTATACCTGGTTTCCCAAAGGACCCCCAGCAAGTCCGAGTTCAGTCGCTTGAACTACTAACTAGCTCAAGATCCCACTTCTGATGGGCTTCCCCTCCATGTCTGCCTCACTTCCCCCACTGTTTCACTGCAGCATTCTGGGCTCAAATAAACTACCTCTGCCTAAATCAAATTTAGATCAAATCTGTGCCTAAATCAAAGGAGTTGCTTTTGGAGACCCTTAACTATGATAAGAATCTCATTACATTGAATTTTAAGCTAATCATCTCTGTAATAAAGTCCAAGCATTCTTAATAAATTGCATGGATAATCACATGAGTTGATCTATTGTCAATAATTTTAATCAATTTTCATTTTCATGACTTCCTCTGTTATCACCAGAGTCGGGTTGCTGATATCAAAATAATTACATGTGCCTTACTATTTGTATCACCATACCTCATTCTTTTCATCATTAGAAAGTCTTTTGTAACATCTGTTCAAATATTCTATTGTAGAAAAGGAATTAATATTCATGACACTAGGATAATTTTCAGATTTCAAAGTGAATGTATCTAAACAAAAAAATTATTTAATATTAGAGATATGGCATCATATTTGCATGGCCTTTGCTCCAGATCTGTACAACTTACACAATATTTTGCTCAAGATTTATTCAGCAAAATAGATGTGTCTTTGAAATTTTCTTCCTTTCTCTGTCAGACTGACTGTTGACGCTCTAGTGAATTGTTTATAAAATGAATGCTGCATCTTCCTTTCAGCTGACAGGTTTCTATGGCTTGCTGCTTATTAGCTTTGCTTGTTGTGACTTAAAATGCAGGATCTATTTTCTCCCTATGCTGTTGAGTATCTTTTCCTTAGTGAACTAGAAGAAAATAAACAGAATGTTCTTATTTACAGGTAACTACTGAGTTGTCCTTCAAATCTCCTTTGAATTTCCATTAGCTTCTTCCTCCATGCCTCAAATCTTAAAAATGTAACAGAATCTAATGCACAATTTGAGACTTTTTTTTTTTTTTTGGCTCTTTGTGTTGGAGTTGTAAAATATAGAAATTTATTTTCAGGGTCAGAAAAATCATGTCATTGAAATCGCTCAGAACTGTTGGCACTGAAATAAGAACAAGACTAATGGTATATTCAAAGCAATTATTTTTAGAAAGAATCAAACTTTTGTCATTCATCTCCCCACCCATCCATCTCTCCATCCATCAAACTTGTATTAAACGCCTAGAATGCTGGGCATTGAGCTGAGCACCAGAAATAGCAGGCATGAATATCTCAGGCCCCGACTTGAGCGAACTCAACCTAGTTGAATAAACAAACATGTGAAAGATGACTGAATTTTACTTAGACAGGCGCTGTAATTGAAGTGTCTTCTTGAGGCAGAGGGGATGCAGAGGCTTGAGAAGGAATCCAGTTCACCGAGGACACCGTCAGGGAGGAGGCTTTCCTCGGAGGAGTTCTGCAAGCTGAGCTGGGAAGGCAGGAAGGAAAGGCGGGTGTCTCGGCGCAGACAGTGAGAGCAGTCAGTAAGGGCGGTTCCACCTTTCTCTGCGCTGTTCGTTCAGATTGGGGCGGGAGATGCGAGCGCTTTGTTTTGGGGTTTTCTGTAGAAGAGTGGGAAAGAATCCATGCTGGCAAAGGGCTGGGCCTTGGAGGAATTTGGCTGTAACACCGCAGGCAGTCACGTCTCCGGCAGCGTTAACGCATCAGTGTCTGCCTCCGGGACCTGCGCGGGGCGCAGCGGGGACCGAACCGGGCTCCCCTCGCCCGGAGCGCTCCCGGCGCTGTTCCCCGTAGCTGACTCTCCACGCGGGCTCAGAAAACAAAGCCAAACAGAGTGACGGAGAGACATCTCAGAGAAGGAACGGGGTAAGGGAGGCTGGGCAAGGTGAGCTCAGAATGAGATGGAAAGACAGAGAGACAGCGCCGAGTGGTGTCTGACTCTTGCAGCCGCGTGACCCGGAGCCCGCCAGGCTCCCCGTCCGTGGGGTCCCCCAGGCCAGAACTCCGCAGGGGGCAGCCCTTCCCTGCCCCGGGGGGTCTTCCCCACCCAGGGGTCAAACCCAGCTTTCCGCATTGCAGGCGGGAGCTTATGGACGGAGCTGCATGGGAAGCCCCGGGTGGATGGCTAATGAAATTAAATACCATATCTAATAAGTATTTTCAATCAAAATCAATATGACTTGGTGATAAATTAAATTTGAAGAAAGCAAGTTATGATAGTTCTCAAAATACTTTTAAAGTAAAAGCTAAAAGGGCACAAAGAAATCAGAAATGGAGAGGACCCTCGACTTACCGTCGGGAAGCCGGTTTGCTGCTACCACTGTTAACCGACGAAAGGGGCAGATTTCGGGATCTCTGCGCTGTGGTCTGCTCGCTGTAGGTCAACCGCAGAGAGCATGGTGCACAGGAAAGGCTATAAATGTGCTTGGTTTAGAGAGCCCTCGGGATTTTCAGGCAGGCATATCTGGTAAAACATCTAGGAACAGAGATATATGGACAGATGGAAGAGAGATAAATGATACATAGGTAGATGGTAGATAGGTGAGTGGATAAACAGAGCTATTAGAGGCAGGGACAGAGACCAGAAGACACACCATTTAGAAAATGAAGGGTATACAAACATGGTCGTTACTAGTGTTTTGTAGTGTTTGCAGCTGAGTGATTATTGCGATTGTCCTTCCCCTCCAAAAAAGGGTATAGGTTTAGAAGAAAATCAGAAAGTATAAGGTCAAGCAATACAGACAATAAAAAGTAGTAATTGGGAGTTCAAAACAGACGTTCTAAAAAAAGTGTTGTCAAATGTGACAAATATTAGAGACCAAGTAAGTTTTTTTAATGTTACATTTTCAGTTTATAAATTCATATATCTTATCTGTGGGTAAATTGTGTGAATATATTCATGCTCTCTAAAGGAAAGCTAAAAGTTGTAAAAGTCAGTAACCTTAGACACAAAGGGATTTCAGTGCGGCCACAGATGATAATATTTCACAATAAAGTCAGAGCTCACGTAAATGGAGATAATAAGATAGTTGGTTTTGACAGAGAAAATGGAAACCAAATGATAAACTGGCAACTGGTCACACATCCTTTTCTTTCCTAACCAGAACACATTCGGTCTGTACTTGATTTTTGTTTGTTTCTTTGTTTGATTTTGTTTTTTAATTTAATGTATGAAGTCTCAGAGTTGTCCCAACCACATAATGATAAATGACTTAAATTTTCAAAGTGAAGCAAGGTTCTTATTCTCAAAGCTAATAATCAACCACCATCCCAATAATTAGAATTAATTTTTGGCTGAATAATGGAGAGGAGACATAGTGACCAACAAAGCCTTTTGCATAGGAGACGTATGTATGTATATGTATATACACATGCTGGGCTGTGTCTAGTCGCTCAGTCGTGTCTGACTCTTTGTGACCCCATGGACTGCAGCCTTCCAGGCTCCTCTGTTCATGGGGATTCTCCAGGCAAGAATACTAGAGTAGGTTACCATGCCCTCCTCCTGGGGATCTTTCCAACCCAGGGATCGAACCCAGGTCTCCCACGTTGCAGGCAGATTCTTTACCATCTGAGCCACCAGGAAAACCCGAGAATACTGGAGTGGGTAGCCTGTTCCTTCTCCAAGGGATCTTCCCCATCCAGGAATCAAACTAGGGTCTCCTGCATTGCAGGTGGATTCTTTTCCAGCTGAGCTACCAGGGAAGTCCATACACACACACACACACACACACACACACACACGGAGGAGGGCAACCTACTCCAGTATTCTTGCCTGGAGAATCCCATGGACAGAGGAGCCTGACAAGCTACAGTCCATAGGGTCACAAAGAGTCGAACAAAACTGATGTGACTTAGCTCATACACACACACACACACACACATATTAGATAATTATATATATATTGCAATTAGATTGCATAACATATACTATATATTTAAACATACAATACATATTAGAAAATATCAAATATAAAATTTATATACTAAAAGATAGTTATGTAAACTGAAATCTACTTTTGTGTTTCAGATATATGTTATATTCAGCAATGTTTCCTTTAAAATAACTATATAAATAAGAAATATTTCTACTTACCCATAGGAAAAAAAATACAGAACCTGAGAATATCTGATTAAAATAATTTATAAATAAAAATTGGAAATATTTCCTGAAAAAAAAAAATCTTATCCTCATTGCAACACAAAAATACTACATACATGTTACAAGAAGCAACTATTTTTAATTACAATTATAGGAAAACAGTTTTTATCAGTATATCTTTGTATTCTTATTGCCCATGACATTGAAAACTTCTTCAATCAGTATTTGATGATGCTAATGATCATGCCAACAATATAGATCGAATAACCGATATTTTTTGGTAACTGTCAGTATTTTACTATCACCGCCACCCAAGAAAAGTTGTAATTACAGTTCATTAACTACTAACATGGGATATACTCTATGATGAATGTCAATCTTATGTTGTCCCAATTAATTTCAACCATTGTGTTCTTAAGGTAACTGGTTAAGTATTCAGTTAAATAGAGGGTGTAATGGCATCCCACTCCAGTGTTCTTGCCTGGAGAATCCCATGGACGGAGGAGCCTGATGGGCTACAGTCCACTGGGTCGCAAAGAGTCGGACATGACTGACCGACTTCACTGTCGCTGTCATTGTAGCTGGTATATAGTAAAAATGGTACCTCTAGTTTTAGACTGAAATTTAAGTTTCTGTCCTAAACTACTATGCTGAAATCAGCAAACTCAAAAAATACACAACCCATCAATTTATCTGTTTAAAAAAGAGCCATAATTTTCACTTGCAGTATAAGATGGTAGGCTGGAAATATATATTTGTGTTTTATCCACTCCTCCAACTACTCCGAAAAGATTCTGAAGTATAAAATAAATAACTTCCTACTAGAGACAATAATGAGAGGTACATCAAGGAATAAAAGATATTTCAACAAACTTTTCAAAGATTAAGGGATATGTGTGCAGATTGACAGATGAAAGAGAAGAGATAAAACTACAGGCCAGAATATGCCATAAAAACAGAGCTGAATAGCTGTGAAAATATTCACCTGAGAGTAACCTGGAAAGGATTTGGTCTCGAAGTCAACCAGCACAACAAGGAGCCAAAGTGAGAACTCATATTAAAACCAGGAAGATTGATTTAAAATGTTTGCAACAAATAAATTTGCCAATCAGCAACATAATTTCTCTTCTAATATCTCTGCACCGACAGCCAGACTTTCCCCTGCGGCATAACGTTTGATAGCATACTCCAGAAAAAAAGAAATAATCTGTTTGGAGAAAGCCAAAGTATGACTCTAAAGCAAGCAGCCTCCAAAAGTTCTTGTTCTTAAATTTGTGTGGCCCCCAGTTTATCACACAGGTCCCAGGTCTATCAATGCACATAAGCCATCTAGTCTCATGCCTCACCTCTAGTTAAAATCCTCAGTCACCTAAGAAAATAGACCTACTTCAAAAAGTCAGAGGAAACCCATCACATCCTCTCAGTTATACTGTCCTAAATATGAACATATAACTAAGAATCATCATATATAACATTAAATACAGAAAAGTTTACAAATTTAGGTAAAAACAGTAAAAGTGATCGACAGATAAGACAGAAATAATTCAGAACACAGAAAGCAACTTCTAAAAACTTTAATTATGTAACTAGTGAGTTCAAAATTATGTTACTATTACATCATAAACCAATAAAACAATAACAGAATGTCATTTCTTAAAAGAAAAAAAGAAAAGCTCCTAGAAAAAAACTAAAATTTCTCAAAAGAGAGTGAAATGGAAAGTACAGTAGAAGGAATCTCCTAAAATATAGAAGAAAAAGACAGAAATGTGGAAAATATAGAAAAAATATAAATAATACAGAGGAGCAGTCAAAGAAACACAACATGCATCAGTGCAAGAAAGAGAGAAAATAGAGAGTGGGTGTGGTAGAAATAATTTTAAAATGGACCTTAAAATGGTAATTATGACCAGATATTGAACCTGTAATATTACGTCACCTGGCAAAAGGGTTCTGAGATGTGAAAAGGTTGTCAGTCAGCTGCCTTTAAGTTAATCAAGAGAGCACTGCCTCGGTGGGCTCGGTTTAATCGGGGGAGCCTTTCCGTAGCACAGAATTTTCTCTGGCTGGTAAAGATGAGGGAGCAGAGACTGGGAGCATGTGGTGAAGTCATGCCGGCATTTAAGATGGGGCAGGGCCACGTGCCAAGGAAGGCACACGGCCTGTGGGAACTGCGAGCGGTCCCTGGGTGACAGTCAGCAAGGCAGCAGGACCTCAGTTCTTTAAAAACTGATTTGTACTGGCATGCAGTTGCTTTATACCGCTGTGTTAGTTTCCGCCGTGAGGCAGAGTGAACCAGCGATCCACACCCTCTTTACTGGGTGTCCTTCCCATCTAGGTCACCACGGAGCGCTGGGCAGCGTTCCCTGGGCGACAGAGCGGCCTCTGGTTAGTCAGCTGTCTTATACAGGGCATCACTAGGGGGTCTCTGTCCATCTCAACCTCCCAGTTCATCCCACCCTGCGCCCCCCACCCCGCGTCCCCCCTTGGTGCCTGCCTGTACATCATTCTCTGCGTCTCTGGCTCTGGTTCTGCAGTCACAGAGACTAAATTCTGCCAACAAACTGATTCTTCCATGAACAGAGAACACACAGCCCTCCTAACATTTTAATTTCAACTTTGTGAGACTCAAACTGAAGAAGTTAGCCAAACCCCCCTGAACTTCTGACCTAAAGAACTATGAGATAATAAATAGATACGAGTTTGTAACAAATTACATAGCAATAGAAAACAAATACAGGGGGAAAGGATGATAGTGTGATGATCATAAAGATGATGATGACAAAGTAGAAGGAAGAATTCTGCATATCTGAAGAGGCCATTAGCATTTAGTTCAAATGTCCTTCCCAGTGTTCAACGAAAAAGACCCACAACTGAATGAAACATTGCAAAATTTTGGGACACCAGTTATTAGTATAAAGAGAAGATGCAAAAATATCCCAGGTGGAGGGAGAAGCAAAAGCTATTTAACAGAAAAATTAAACCATTAAGGCAAACCATTCAATATCACTGTAATCCAAGTCTGTGCCCCGACCAGTAATGCTGAAGAAGCTGAAGTTGAATGGTTCTATGAAGACCTACAAGACCTTCTAGAACTAATACCCCAAAAAGATGTCCTTTTCATCATAGGGGACAAGAATGCAAAAGTAGGAAGTCAAGAAGCACCTGGAGAAACAGACAAGTTTGGCTTTAGAGTATGAAATGAAGCAGGGCAAAGGCTAATAGAGTTTTACCAAGAGAATGCAATGGTCATAGCAAAGACCATTTTCCAACAACACAAGAGAAGACTCTACACATGGACATCACCAGATGGTCAATACCAAAATCAACTTATTATATTATTATATTCTTTGCAGCCAAAGATAGAGAAGCTCGATACAGTCAGCAAAAACAAGACCAAGACCAGGAGCTGACTGTGGCTCAGATCATGAACTCCTTATTGCCAAATTCAGACTTAAGTTGAAGAAAGTGGGGAAAACCACTAGACCATTCAGGTATGACCTAAATCAAATCCCTTATGATTATACAGTGGAAGTGACAAATAGATTCAAGGGATTAGATCTGATAGACAGACTGCCTGAAGAACTATGGATGGAGGTTTGTGACATTGTACAAGAGGCAGGGATCGACACCATCCCCAAGGAAAAGAAATGCAAAAAGGCAAAATGGTTGTCTGAGGAGGCCTTACAAATAAAGCTGTGGAAAGGCCTTAATAATAGCTGTGAAAAGAAGAGAAGCAAAAGGCAAAGGAGAAAAGGAAAGATACACCCATTTGAATGCAGAGTTCCAAAGAATAGCAAGGAGAGATAAGAAAGCCTTCCTCAGTAATCAATGCAAAGAAACAGAGGAAAATAATAGAATGGGAAAGACTAGAGATCTCTTCAAGGAAATTAGAGATACCAAGGGAACATTTCATACAAAGATGGGCAGAATAAAGGATGGAAATGATAGGGACCTGACAGAAACAGAAGCTATTAAGCAGAGGTGGCAAGAATACACAGAAGAACTGTACAAAAAAGATCTTCATGACCCAGATAATCACGATGGTGTGATCACTCACCTAGAGCAAGACATGGTGGAATGTGAAGTCAAGTGGGCCTTAGGAAGCATCACCACAAACAAAGCTAGTGGAGGTGATGGAATTCCAGTTGTTCAAACCCCAAAAGAAGATGCTGTGAAAGTGTTGCACTCAATATGCCAGCAAATCTGGAAAACTCAGCAGTGGCTACAGGACTGGAAAAGGTCAGTTTTCATTCCAATCCCACAGGAGGGCAATGCCAAAGGATGCTCAAACTATACCACACATTTGCACTCATCTCACATGCTAGCAAAGTAATGTTCAAAATTCTCCAAATCAGGCTTCAACAGTAGAATGAATCATGAAATTCAACAATGAATCATGAAATTCCAGATGTTCAAGATGGATTTAGAAAAGGCAGAGGAACCAGAGATCAAATTGCCAACATCCACTGAATCATCAAAAAAGTAAGAGCGTTACAGAAAAACATCTACTTTTGCTTTATTGACTATGCCAAAGCCTTCGACTGTGTGGATCACAATAAACTGTGGAAAATTCTGAAAGAGATGGGAATACCAGACCACCTTACTTGACCCCTGAGAAATCTGTATGCAGGTCAGGAAGCAATAGTTAGAACTGGACATGGAACAACAGACTGGTTCCAAATAGGAAAAGGAGTACGTCAAGGTGTATATCGTCACCCTGCTTATTTAACTTATATGCAGAGTACATCATGAGAAACGCTGGGCTGGAGGAAGCACAAGCTGGAATCAGGATTGCTGGGAGAAATATCAATAACCTCAGATACACAGATGACACCACCCTTGTGGCAGAAAGTGAAGAAGAACTAAAGAGCCTCTTGATGAAAGTGAAAGAGGAGAGTTAAAAAGTTGGCTTAAAACTCAACATTCAGAAAACTAATATCATGGCATCTGGTCCCATCACTTCATGGCAAATAGATGGGGAAACAGTGGAAACAGTGGCTGACTTTATTTTGGGGGGCTCCAAAATCACTGCAGATGGTGACTGTAGCCATGAAATTAAAAGATGCTTACTCCTTGGAAGGAAAGTTATGACCAACCTAGACAGCATATTAAAAAGCAGAGATATTACTTTGCCAACAAAGGTCCATCTAGTCAAGGCTATGGTTTTTCCAGTGGTCATGTATGGATGTGAGAGTTGGACTGTGAAGAAAGCTGAGCACTGAAGAATTGATGCTTTTGAACTGTGGTGTTGGAGAAGACTCTTGAGAGTCCCTTGGACTGCAAGGAGATCCAACCAGTCCATCCTAAAGAGATCAGTCCTGGGTGTTCATTGGAAGGACTGATGCTGAACCTGATACTCCAGTACTTTGGCCACCTCATGCGAAGCGCCGACTCATTGGAAAAGACTCTGATGCTGGGAAAGATTGGGGGCAGGAGGAGAAGGGGATGACAGAGGATGAGATGGCTGGATGGCATCACCGACTCGATGGACATGAGTTTGAGTAAACTCCGGGAGTTTGTGATGGACAGGGAGGCCTGGCGTACTGCAGTCCATGGGGTCACAATGAGTCAGACACGATTGAGCGACTGAACTGAACTGAGCTGAACAGAAAATTACAAATAAACTAGCATAGACCGGAGGCCCTAGACCACAGTGATTGTCTTTTTTTTTTTTAATTTAGACATTCTGTTTTGAATCCTGACACAGTTACTTGTAAGCTTCGTGATCTTACTTGACTTGTCGGTTGCCAAGTTTCTTTTCTGTAGCATGGGTGTAATGATATTATCTCATGGGCACATTGTAAGAATTCAATAAATATATACATAACATGCAAGTAATGTGGGATATAAAAAAGACAAAAATAAGATGGAGAAAAGATTTGGAATGATAAATGTATTATTTGAAGTTAAAAGGCCAACCAATAGAAACGAATTATAATAAAAATAATGAGGAAAGAACAGAACGAACGCAAGTGAACCAACCACAAACACCTGTGTATTTCTTCTGATGCTTTAGATGGATGAGCTGCTGTAACAGTGAAATACCTAAAGCCAACCCCTCAGCTATTGCAGCAAACCTCAGTCTTCTGTTCCAGGGGGACATGACTCTGGAGTTCCTTCTTACCTGTCCTGCATGGTTCCATCTTTTCCACTTTTCCAATGACTTCCTAATATGCAAGTTCACTAGTTCTAAAGAAGAAATGGCATTTCCCAGGTGGCACAGTGATAAAGAATCCGCCTGCCAATGCAGGAGACGCAAGAAACGTGAGCTGGATCCCTGGGTGGGGAAGATCCCCTGGAGGAGGAAACGGCAACCCCTTCCAGCATTCTTGCCTGGGAAATCCCGTGGACAGAGGAGCCTGGTGGGTCCCCGGGGTCGCAGAGAGTCTGACACGTCTGAGCAACTGAGCGCGCGCACACACAGACAAATGCAAACTCCTTTCTTCCCGCACACGCCTCTGTGACCACAGGTCCGTTTTTCTAGCTCCGCTTGGGGCAGTCGCTCCTCAGGACTGACTGTGTGTGTTGCGTCTGAACCCTTTACACCCATCCTTCTCAAGGCCACCCTCCGATCTAGCTGCACCTGCAGAAGCATGACTGAAAATAACAGGTGCAATAAAAGTGATATTGTACATTAAACAGCAGGCAAAAAATAGAGGTGTGGTCATATCATCTAGTTGAGAAGATTAGTAATAGAACAACCCTTTAAAAAGACTTCCTCTGGGTAGTGGGCAGGGGTTTACAAAGAAGAGACTAGTAATTTTTACTTTTCATCATAAACACGTCTGATCTATTTGACTGGTTCTTATGGAAGCAAATGATTTGAGAAAATAATTTAAAGCTATGACAGCATAAGTCATTCATTTTCTGCTATTTACTAGCTAGAGAAGTTTCATATTCCCATATAGGCACCTATGCTATCTTTGAAAAAAACGGTTAATACTCTTTTCCATTTCCAAAAATAGAGAATTTTATTATAGTGTGTACTTTGATTCAGAAAACACTATTTATGAGTTTTTAGAGACCTGATTTTTGACATACAGACCCTGCACAAAATTACAGCCTGAGCATTCTAACCTTAAGCAGTTCCCAGTTACATCTTACAACCAAACCATTTAAAAAACCATTGTCTTCATAATACTGAAGTATAATAACTTTGTAATAACAGTATCAACCAAAATTAGCAGGTGGGTGCCAGGTGATTAGGATCCGGCTCAGAAGATGGCCTGAAGGAGAGGTCGCTCCGGCCCCCTGTTTTCCGGCCAGGCCCGCTGCAGCGGAGGAGAAGGGCAGAGGAGTCCGCCCTATGCACCTGGTTCAGCTGAAGCGCACGAAGAGCCGACTACCCACACGAACGCTCTGAGCGGAGATCCTGTAGCCTCAATCAGACATGCACACACGTGAGTATACACGCACCTGCGTGCACAAGCAGACCTCACACAAATTTCTGATCTGGAAAGATTTCCTGTCTATTCAAGGTGAGGAATGATCAAGTGCAGGATCTATGTAGGAAAGCTACCAGTACATAAAAGGAAAGGAGCAAGAACAAAACAGCAGAAGGAAGTTTTGCTCTGAAGCAGCTGAAAATTGAGGCAAAGGATTTTCCCAGTTACTCAGAAAAGCAATAAATGTAAGGACCTTTATATAAAACAAGCTTAAAGCAGAAGGGGCCCGGCAAAGAATGACAACAACAATCGGAGAAAACAGATGAAATTGACCTGGAAGAGAGGGTCTGGCTTCTAAAGCCACAATTGAGCTCTTGCGCACGCAATTCCCACCCTCATCCTGAGCACAGCGGGCCTGGGGCAAGGCTCCTGCCCCAGAACAGGCTTCGCAAGTGGCTTCCACGCCCTCGTTTTACTTGCTGTAAAATATATAAGAAACAAAATCACAGTTCTCATTTTATAACCATATCACAAAAGGGTTGAGCCAGCAATTCCCTCAAACCTATATTTTTCCTGCCTGCAAGACTGCTTGTGAGAACATCTTTTACCTTCTCTAGACAGCCTTGAGGATGCAGTGATCAGCACCGGTTGTTTTAACCTGGGCTGCAGCGGGTGGGGAGGCGGGATCCACAAGGACAGAGGCAAGTCCCCAGGGCCCGTCACAGCCAACTGGGTTGCTCTGGGGCCCTGTGCTCTCAGAGCGAACGGGATGGCAAACATGAAGTCCTCACCGACCGCTGACTCTCAGCGTGACAGTCTTCATGACGGCCCTTCTCCCACTTGTCGGCGAGGTTCTCAGTGAGAGCAGTGTGCTGGCGAGCCGTCCCAGAGCCCAGGGCGAAAAGCGTGGGCCTGCTTCTGGACCTGGCGGTGAAGAAGAAGGAAGCCAGCCTAACCACTGACCCGCACCCAGCGGCCTCGCAGGCCTCCTCACTCAGAGCCGACTCCATCCACCCCGCTTTAAATCTCTAGTGTACAGGATTTCTAAATCCTCAGGGAAGTCAACATCAGACGGCACCAATCTCCTGCTTTTTCTGCGGAAATGTGCTAAAACTGAAATATGTGGATTGAAAAAGAAGGAACTCTTCACTGTAAGTACAGTAACCTAAATATCTGGAGGAAAGGCCTTCTAAGTGAAACCCTGGTTTTAGACAACTTTGTGGAAATTACTTTCTCTCCATAGCAGTATCTCTATATGCCCCCCAAATTCAAGAAAACACTCACATGTAAATGTGATTCCTCACTGGCCTTTTGATGTAACGTGGGCAACTCTAACCCAGAAGACTGGTATTCTCATAATGCCCCATCACCATCAATTCCTATATTGCTCTCATCAACAAAATATGGGAAAAGATCATTTTAAAATTAAGTGCAAATTATAGGAAATTGCTTAGCTATTTAGTTAGCAAAAGAAAAAAGAAAATATGTAAATAAAGGTAAACAAATTCCACGAGACATAATATAAGCACATACTGATACCAATAAAAACATTAGACTTTTTCTTTTACATTCTTTCTTATTTATGCTAAACAGTAAAATAACAGTCATAGTAAATTTTAATAAATATGAGCAACAAAAATATATTTTCAAAATACAGTACAGATCGTGATATCTTAAGGAAGTCTAAATTCTAAGGGATAAGGAGGTATGTGACAGATATTTGTCTAATGCAATATTTTACAATATGCACATCAGGGGTATATTATCTAGATTTTATTCTGTTTATTCCATGAATATTTGCAATCGACCAGTTATGAATGCCTGTATAGTTTAGGTACAAAAAGTACGGATTAGAAATGACAATTGACATAAAATAACTTATATGCTATAAAATATATTTCAGTATATTTTTGTACTGTGTATTTCTTGTATTTATATAACTTTTAAAAAGCAAAAAACAAAAGTACAAAACAAAACTTAGTTCAATCTACAAAAATATAGGTAATTTATAGCCTCCAGGGGCCTTTGTGTAATATTACACAGATAATCCAATCTTCAAATTCAACAACTATTTATTTAGTTGTAGTTTTGAAAAGCAGGATATGAATCCATTAATTCATGTTACTTCTGGAGAAAAAACATCTGATACCCAATGTTAATTTTCTTGCCCTGAGCATATAACTAGAGCCAAGATATATTCTTGTTTGATTTTTAAATGCCATTTAAATGTGTCTCTGCATCTGAAATTTTTGCTCAAAATTTATACAACTATATTGAATGATCAAACAGTAAGGACTAACCTATTTCATGATCTAAGATATAAAGGCTCAAAAAATGAAATTTGGAAACATTTTCGTACATGGAAACAAGACCAGCATTTTGAGGGGAACAGAACAAAAACTGATTGGGAGTTGAGGGTTTAAAAGGCTCTTCATTGGGCCAACTTTTTATTTGCTATTAGATGAAATGTCTACCAAACACCCTGAGACAGATTAATGACAGAAGTGAGTTAAATCATTCTTTCCTTTCCACGTGGAACGTTGGGAATTTTGCAATATGTGGGAATATTGGAATATCTATAGCTGGTGATGCTGTGTTCCATATGTTTAAATATTAAACACATACACCTGTGTAACCTCTAGGCCACAAGATGAAGTGAACCGAATTTATATTTCTCTTTCTAGGCTTTTTTTTTTTTTTTTAATATATCTTCCTCTTTGCCTTAGGAAAATTCATTTCAGGAAAAGTTATGAGTACCTTTGAAAATCACTATGTTACCTTTTCCAGAAGAAGGTCCATGTGTTGGTCATCTCTACTTAAGGAATACAAATTAACTGAACTTAGTAATCATAGAGGTCATGGGATACTGCAAAGAGTGAGACACTGTATTTCTGCTCCTTACTTAGCGATGCAAACTTAAGCAAGATATTTAACTTCTTTGAACCATGATTTCCTAGTTTGTAATGAGATCATGATACCATTCTGGTTTTGCTTTTTTTTTTTTAATTTATTTTTCTGGCTGCATGTGGGATCTTAGTTCCCTGACCAGGGATTGAACATCTGCCCTGGAAGCAGAGTCTAAACCACTGGACCACCTGGAAAGTCCCATGATACCATTCTTTTTGGGTAGCAGGAAAGATTAACCGGGGAAAAGACCCAGAATTGTCAAAGCAATGCTGAGGAAAAAAACAAAGCTGAAGGCGTAGCCCTCCTACACTCCAAAGTACAATGGTTGATTGGAAAATTTTTCAGTGAAAGATTCTGGAAGAAGGGTTTTTTAAGGGACACCATTCAAATGTCTAGGATCCATAATTGTTCCAGAGATCTGAAGCAGCTGGTCATTTCATGAATCATTTAAGTGAGAATGGTTGGTAGCTTCATAGAGCTATTCCTGCCAACTCAATTCATAAGCAAGAATATTTCCCTGACTTTATGCATAAGCCTCTTCTGTCCCACACTCAGTAGTCATATGATGGATATGATTGGCTATAGAGACTTCCCATTCCGTTATCACTCAGAAAAATAACGGAGATCATAAGAGTCCCAGCTGAGCTCAGAGGATAAACTCCTGACGCTACACTTTGGGATAGGATTGGGCACACTAGGATGTTTTAGACTGGACACCCTTTTTTAACGTATATTTTGCAGTGTGCAAAATGTATATATTGAAATATACATTTTAATATATATTTTTCAATATACATTTTGCCAAGTTGCTTCAGTTGTGTCCAGCTCTTTGCGACCCTCTGGACTGTAGCCCACCCAGCTCCTCTGTCCGTGGATTCTGCAGGCAAGAATACTGGAGTGGGTGGCCATGCCCTCCTCCAGGGGATCTTCCAGACCCAGGGATCAAGCCCGCGTCTCTCATGTCTCCTGAATTGGCAGGTGGGTTCTTTACTACTAGTGCCGCCTGGGAAGCCCGCATTTTAGAACAGCTAGCATCCATGTAGCTCCGTGTTTCAGGCCCTGAGCTCATGACATGTGTTGGTTTGTCCTAGTAACTGTGGAGTCAGCACTATACTTCTCTCCATTTTGCAGGTGATAAAGAAGCCTGAGGGTTTCAGTAACCTGCAGCTTCTCCTGGGTCAATCAAGGGTGGAATCAAAACTCTATTCCCGGTGTGTTGACCTGAATGTCCATGTTGCTAGTCACTATAAATGGACTAAGAGAGACCATTACTCCAGCAAGTCAAGAGTGGAAAAGGGGCGGAGGTGGGGGGTGAGAGTTGGGGAAATGATGCTTCCCTGTCCTGAACTTGGGGCTCCCCAGGTGGCTCAGACAATAAAGAATCTGCCTGCAATGCTGGAGAGCCAGGTTCAATCCCTGGATCGGGAAGACCCCTGGAGAAGGGAATGATGGCAACCCAGGCTAATATCCTTGCCTGGAGAATCCCATGGACAGAGGAGCCTGGCAGGCTATGGGGTCGCAAACAGTCGGACACGACTGAGCGGCTGAGCGTGCAGAGGCGTCTCCCACCTCAGCGTCTCTGTTCCCCAAACCACAGACACACCTGTCTGGGTCTTCATGAGGTTCTCATGCAGCACCTCTCAACAGATTTGAAGGATAGGATGAGAATTAGTAGAGTGGGAAGAAAACAGCTCACCATCCCAACACACACACCCACGCTCGTGTGCACACACAGACTCGGGGGGGAAGGACACAGCACACCAACTCTGAAGAGATCCTCCCCCCCCTCACCTGTCTCCCCACTATCCTTCCCCCCTCACCTGTCTCCCCACTTTCCTTCCCCCTCACCTGTCTCCCCACTTTCCTCCCTCCCCCACTCACCTGTCTCCCCACTTTCCTCCCTCCCCCTCACCTGTCTCCCCACTTTCCTTCCCCCCCTCACCTGTCTCCCCACTTTCCTCCCTCCCCCTCACCTGTCTCCCCACTTTCCTCCCTCCCCATCACCTATCTCCCCACTTTCCTCCCTCCCCCTCACCTGTCTCCCCACGTTCCTTCCCCCCTCACCTGTCTCCCCACTTTCCTCCCTCCCCCTCACCTGTCTCCCCACTTTCCTCCCTCCCCATCACCTATCTCCCCACTTTCCTCCCTCCCCCTCACCTGTCTCCCCACTTTCCTTCCCCCCCTCACCTATCTCCCCACTTTCCTCCCTCCCCCTCACCTGTCTCCCCACTTTCCTCCCTCCCCCTCACCTGACTCCCCACTTTCCTCCCTCCCACTCACCTGTCTCCCCACTTTCCTCCATCCCCCTCACCTGTCTCCCCACTTTCCTCCCTCCCCCTCACCTGACTCCCCACTTTCCTTCCCCCCCTCACCTGTCTCCCCACTTTCCTCCCCCCTCACCTGTCTCCCCACTTTCCTCCCTCCCCCTCACCTGACTCCCCACTTTCCTCCCTCCCCCTCACCTGTCTCCCCACTTTCCTCCCTCCCCCTCACCTGTCTCCCCACGTTCCTTCCCCCCTTCACCTGTCTCCCCACTTTCCTCCCTCTTCTTACCTGTCTCCCCACTTTCCTCCCTCCCCCTCACCTGACTCCCCACTTTCCTCCCTCCCCCTCACCTGTCTCCCCACGTTCCTTCCCCCCTCACCTGTCTCCTCACTTTCCCCCCTCCCCTTCACCTGTCTCCCCACTTTCCTTCCCCCCCTCACCTGTCTCCCCACTTTCCTCCCCCCCCTCCCGTCTCTCCCCACTTTCCTCCCTCCCCCTCACCTGTCTCCCCACTTTCCTCCCTCCCCCTCACCTGACTCCCCACTTTCCTCCCTCCCACTCACCTGTCTCCCCACTTTCCTCCATCCCCCTCACCTGTCTCCCCACTTTCCTCCCTCCCCCTCACCTGACTCCCCACTTTCCTTCCCCCCCCTCACCTGTCTCCCCACTTCAATCTCTTTATTGCTTTGGGTGTGGACTGGACATGTTACAGCACCAGCTTCAGGCTGTCTCCTTTGTAAAGTCAAGCCTCCCTGAAGCCTTCCTCACTTTGCTGTGTAGAAACTGTCTTCTTGGAGATTTGGCCAAACCTGAGACCACAGGAGCCCTATGTTAACACAAGTTGCTCAAAAGGAAAAGGAACTTTGAACTCTTTCATTCAACAAGAAATCCATCTTCTTTATCCCTCTTCAAAAACTTGCCCTTTTCACTGCTGGTTAAATAACAGGGGATCTGTGAGGAGGGTGATGGCTTGCATTGTATAGCTATGCAAATGAATTCCAAGTACGCTGCCAGATGATGAAAGGAAAAATGATGACAATTTTATTCTACTTGTTCTAGAGTAAACATTGGTAAACTCATTACATGATACACCTTCACTGAATATCTATGAATGAAGGAAGAGTCTCTGATTACTGGTTTTGTCTTGATTTCTATTTGATAAATTACATTTAATTATGGCCTAATTAGATAACACCTTTAGCATTAAAAAAAATAAGCCATGTAATAAGGTATAATTTCTGAGAACAGCATAAATTCTAATGATTGTAAATAAAGAGACCTCATGACAAGTCTGCAAATTCTTCAGAATGGTTTGGTTTATGTTTCTTTAAAAGACTAGTGTGCACAATATGAAACTTTATTCAAAGTGTCAATTCTAGAATTCTTTATGAAAAAACAATTGAAGAAATCAGTCTCACATGGAAATGCATTTTATAATAGATACAATCTACTCACTAAATGAAGCTTTGGAAATTAAAAAATAATTACCCACCAAATTCTTCTCTAATTGAGCAACTACTAATTAAATCAAGTGCTCAGCTAGTTAATCACAATTAAACAGTAGATTTCAAAGCCTCTCCCAGTTGACGTTTAGCCGAGAATTGCCTACGTCTCTCCCTTGAGTCTCCTCACAGCATCCCAGTGTTTCCCTGCATTTCACAAATTCAGTTAGCAGGGTATCTAAGAGATACCTGAAACCACTTTCACCAAGGTCCATGTGTCCACGGACAGTTCTTTTTGATCCAAATACAAGAAAAAGACAGTGATTGCTATTCATAACTGACTTCCATAGCCTGTTACGTAAACTGTCAACAGAGAGCAGATAGAATTATCAACAGGAACTGCAGTGACTCCAAATCCTGCTCCACACCACAGCAGAGACCCGGGGTCAGGAAAAGGAAGGGCATGTTGATGACTTTCTCCCCACCATTCACCCACTCTTTTCTAACCCCTGATCTGTGAAGAAGTGAAGGAAGCCTTTATGCCATATCACAGTAACATGTGAGGGCCAATGACAAAACTTCTAAATGCATCAGAAATTATGTCTTCTTTAGCAAGTCTTACTATGAAAGTTCTAACTTTATTCTCTTTGACCCCTTTCCAGTTATAAAGCCCTCCTTGCATGCTAACTCTAAAAAGCATCTGGACTGTATTTTCTCCCTTCAATTCTATTCTTCCGTAATGATCAGAGAGTCCTACTGAAAATCCTATTTAGAATCCGTTTGCTACTGCCGTCTGCAGTTCTTGCCTCGCTCACTGAAGGCTCGGGATCACGGTCTCAGTCTCTGTTCCAGCTCTTTTGCGCGAATTGCCTGATGCCTGCTAAGTCGCTTCAGTCGCATCCGACTCTTTGTGACCCCACGGACTGTGGCCCGCCAGGCTCCTCTGCCCATGGGATTCTCCAGGCAAGAACACTGGAGTGGGTGGCCGTGCCCTCCGCCAGGGAAGCTTCCTGACCCAGTGGGCAAAGCGGGGTCTCCTGCGTTGCAGGCGGATTCTTCACTGCGGAGCCACCGGGGAAGCCTGAGGTCTTAGATGATTCCAAGTCAGTGTTGAGGACCCAAACCACACACCAGTCTAGCAACAAGGGAGTAACCTTGTTGTTTGCAAGAGCATCATTTTGCTTCGACTGACAACTCCTTTGGGGATACTCTGGATACTGTCACCTACAGAATTTCTCTGGCTTTGGAACACTAAATTCAGACCTCATCCTACCTGAACACACCTTCCAATCCTTTCAGGAAACAAGGGGGATGATCTGCCTCCCTTGTGCAAGCTGTGGAGTTGATGGAAACACTCACACGTGTGAGGAGACTGAAGCCATTATAAGCTGACGTGGGGCTTCAGTCCGGCTCAGGAACCCTGCGAGGTTTCCCTTATTTCTCTTGGTGACTCTCTTACCTCCTGTTCTTTCTTTCTCTGAAGAGTTTATCTGTATATTTCACAGAGAATATAAAAGCCTTTAGAAAATAATCAGCTCAACTTTGCCCATCACATCCATGGTTCCCTGCTGGCTCAGGCAGTCAGGAAGACGCCCGCAATGCAGGAGAGCAGGGTTTGATCCTGGGTCAGGGAAAACCCCAGGAGAAGGGCACAGCCACCCGCCCCAGGGCTCCTGCCTGGAGAACCCCGTGGGCAGAGGAGCCTGGCGGGCTGCAGGCCACGGGCTCGCAGAGTCGGCACCACTGAGGGACTAACATTTTCAGTTCTTTTCACTCATAATTCTGCCTAAAGCGGCTCCCTTCTTTCCTCGCCTCTCTCCTGTGACACAGATGTGGTATTTGGGGGACGTCAGAGAGGACCGCCGGCTGACCCAGGAGCTGGAGCCCGGCCGCTGCGCGTTTTCTCCCCACCGTTGCTGCATTGAGCGCTTTCAAGGACGCACGCCTTGAGAGAGTCACCTGATGGGGAGACCACCGGGAGAGTGTACGTGACTGAACCCCAGGAAGGCCTCTATGCGGACTTTTAAGATTCTGACAGGCAGAGATCTTCACTCATGGCAAGCCTTTTATGACCATTCCCTGCTTATTGAAACTGCCACCTGCCAATCTGGAGCCTCTTCCCTCGGTTCCTCTTGTCCCTCATTTAGGGGGTCACTGTTTAGTCTCATCTGAGGACCTCTCAGGGTTGCAAACCGACAGACAGCCTCATCCCTTAAGAAAGTAAAAGCTTCTAAACAGAGATCCCAAATACTAACCTTTTTCTCTTTATAGGCAATCAATCCTTTTTTTTTAATGTATTTATTTTTAATTGAAGGATAATTGCTTTACAGTATTGCTCTGGTTTCTGCCGAACATCAACATGAATCAGCCACGTCCTCTTTAAGGAGCTGTCTGTTGTTAATCACTCCGGCGCTTTACTTTTTCTTGCCTTCCTTATCTGCTCTAACCTGAAAATCTTTCCCATCACACACACAGTTGACGACCTCCTTCAGATGCTTTCGAACTCTGGTGTTGGAGAAGACTCTTGAGAGTCCCTCAGATGGCAAAAAGATCCAACCAGTCCATCCTAAAGGAAATCAGTCCTGAATATTCATTGGAAGGACTGATGCTGAAGCTGAAACTCCAATACTTTGGCCAGCTGATGTGAAGAGCCAACTCTTTAGAAAAGGCCCTGATGCTGGGAAAGACTGAAGGCAGGAGGAGAAGGGGACGACAGAGGATGAGATGGCTGGATGGCATCACCAACTCAATGGACATGAATTTGAGTAAACTCCGGGAGTTGGTGATGGACAGGGAGGCCTGGCGTGCTGTGGTTCATGGGGTCGCAAAGAGTCAGACACAACTGAATGACTGAAGAACAACAGGCCCACATAGAGGCATCCAAAGGACATGACGTTCAAACCAAACCCATCAACCCCTCATTTCCACTCTAAAAAACTAACGTCTCCACTATTCCTTATTTTCGTTTACAGCACTAGTCTTTACCCAATTAAGTGAAAAACCTGAGAAGGTGCTGTTTCACAAATAAATGTCTTTAAATGACAACAGAAAATAGACTTATTAATGCAGGTTACATTCAGAAGGATCTTTGAAAGTCAAACTTAACACAAAAAGTGCTTTAAAAGTATCTGACACGAGTAGTCTAAAAGCTAACAATTATTGTAACTAGCATAGCCATCTTTCTTCTTCACTTCCTCTCCACCACCAGTTCATCACTAAACCATCTTGTTTTTATTTTCTAAATATACTTTTATATCACCTACTTTCCTCCAGCTCTCCTTCACTGGCCTGTTCTAGAGTATACGCCACCCAGCGCACTCTCCAGCTCACACCCAGCCCAGGGAACAGCTTCCGGACTGCTCTGCCGATCCCCAGCCCTGTCCCTCTTCAGGCCTTCCCCACCGTGACCTCTGCACAAAGGCCATCTGATTGTCCGCACTGCCGCCTCCCCCAGCGGCATCCTTCAAACTGCACTGTGAATGCAGTCTGCCCGTGAGCACGCTCCGCTGCTCAGCCGTGTCCAGCTCTGGCGACCCCATGGATAGCTCTGAGTGATACGCATCTGTGTCACATATAGTTCTGCTTTCCCACGCTGCGAATTTATGCCAGCTACCCTGTCCCTCCTCTCGGTTTCCTGAACTCACCCGACTCCTCCCCACTTCTGGCTTGCACGCCTCCTGTCATCTCTGCCTGGAGCACAAGTATACACCGCCTCCTCTTCCCTACTTCTGGCCACGTGACCTTCTGCTTACTTTCTTAGTGTAAGTTTATAGTTTAAATTCTCCAGGAAACTTGGTGAGTCTGCGTGTGTTAGTCACTCAGTTGTGTCCGACTCTTGGCGACCCCATGGACGATAGTCCTCCAGGCTCCTCTGTCCATGGGATTCTCCAGGCAGGAATACTGGGGTGGGGTGCCATGGCCTCCTCCAGGGGATCTTCCCGACCCAGGGATCAAACCCGGGTCACCCACATTGCAGGCAGATCTTTACCATCTGAACCACCAGGAAGCCCCCTGGGAAACTTTACCTGGCACCTTTCAATCAGTAATTTCCAAATTATAAATCATGGCCCCACAGAGTGTTATGAAAGAATCTCAGTGTGTCTATAACTAGTATTTTTTTAAATGGTAGAATATTATACCATAGCATGAACTAGGATGAGGTGGAATATACATCCATTACTGGTAACTATGGTCAAGTACTATTTTATAAATTTCTGTGTATGTGTGTGTGTTGATGGTGAAAGAAAGTATATTTTTCTTACTATGAGTCATATTCAAAAATAAGTTGGAAACAGAAGTTTGCAAACCACTGTTGCAAGTGGTGTTCACCATTTGTGTGTTTTTATAACACCAGCATTTTTCGTTTAGCCAAATGAACACATTTAGGCTGTTATCTGTGCATCTGCAACCGAAGTGTTGCCCTACATAAGATTTACGAAACAAAGGAAGTGAAGACTTTGCTTCCTGCCCATGTCACCGAATGTTTATCCAGCCAGTATAAGGAGGCCACAAAGCGAGGAACCTTCTTACGGCTCTTTTGCCATAGATGCTGCTACTGCCGCTAATTTCAGGCTCAGCAACCACTATGAACATGGGCCCAGCAGGCAGACGTGCCTGAGTGCAAATGCCTTCTCTGCTGACTACCGGTTTTAGTCATTCTGCAAACTGCATGACTTCTGGAAGCTTCTTTTTTCTCATCTGTCGGTTGGAGATGACAGTCTCTGCCTTACTGGGTTATGAAGTTAAATGAGATAACACGCCCTCAGAACAGCGTCTAAGAAGCGGAAGACATTTGATAAACGTCGGTCTTCTTTATTCTCTCTTTTCCTCCACTCTCCACATGTACAGTAAGCATTGCGAGAATCCAGGCTTGGTCTCCTGACAAAGGCCTTTCTAAAAGACAAACTTCATAAATAATGCAATTATAATGTAATCAAATTAATTTCCAGTATGATATAAACCAAACTAATGATATCACAATTTTCTTAATTTTTTTCACCTCATGTCTATTTTCTTCTCTTCCCCTACGCGTGGCTCAGCAGGCCACCTGTTGGGGTCAGTCTCTCTCAGTAATTCAAGAATAACATACAAATTTCCAAGTCAGTTTTGGATATCCAGAATCTCTTCTATATAAATGGGGTGATTTGCGATCCAATAGAGGTAACTGTCAGTTCCTAGTAGATTATGTCCATCGGTGGAAGGAAAATAGAGTCTTAAGATCCTATTATGGCTCTGCCTTAATGCGCTTTATGAAATAACTGAAAAGACTGATGATTTAGTTGACCTAACAAAAAGTTACTGTTTTACTCTACCTCAATTCAAGTCTAAAGAGTTTTCCCATCATCACTTCTTAGAATGGTCATGAAATTCTATATGGATAATCTATTAAAAATATAGGAAAGTGAAAGCCGTGTCTGACTCTTCGCAGCCCCGTGGGTTATACAGTCCCCGGAGTTCCCCAGGCCAGAACACTGGAGTGGGCGGCCTATCCCTTCTCCAGTGGATCTTCCCGACCCAGGAATTGAACCAGGGTCTCCTGCATTGCAGGCAGATTCTTTACCAACTGAGCTACCTGGCGAGCCCCCAGTGGGAAGAAGGAAGCAACTGAAGATATAACAACTCAATGGAAGGTACAAAACAAGAAGAATCCTCAATACCATTAAAAGTCTCCTTATTAAAATATAGATAATGGCGGTTAGCAATTTAAGGGAGATGGGGTTTATATAGCTCGATCCTCTACTGTACGTCTGGTTCCACTAATTTCACATGTCCCTCAACGTGGAATAAATCTAGAAGAAACGAGTAAAGCTGAATTAAACACAACTAATTTCCAAAATATCCCCAGAAATTCATATTAAATCATCAGGCATCTATACTAATCCTTTAAAGGGTTTTCTCTTAACTTTTAAATAAAACTCTTTTCATCCAGACATGCCTGTTTCTGGATGTCAAAAAGAAAAAGAAAATTGAGCATAATAGTCTTAAGAAACATAACTTTGAAAACAGCATCACCTTCTGAGCAATCTAGTCCTCAAATTGTAACAGCCTTGATTTTCTAAATGCACTTATTTCATAACATGTTGAGACATTTCTGAAACCTGGTAACAATATTTACTTGAGTGTATTCTTTACTTTAAAAAGTGTTGGCAGACAGTTTGCTCTTGAACAAGGTCACACTTTATAAAAGCTGCTATATAGAGGATTCATATTAAGCATAATTACATTTCTCTTTATGTTGGACATATTCATAAATAACTTAGTTTTCACAATTTAAGGTAATGTTACTTTATTATCTTTATCGTTATATGGTATCATCAACAAGCTCACATGGAGTCTGGAACTGTGACTTTACATATCAAAAACATAAAGACATCTTCTTTGGCTGATTTTCCAAGAGGTAAAGATAAATCTTGGCCTGACTTTTTATAGTGGGTGTCTGCTTTGTGAACTGAATACAGAATTCAGGTTTACATAAGCAACAAGTTTGGTTGAATTAGAAAAAAAACTGTGGTACTTTTCAGTTGGCTTGCTAAATCCTTGTCAACTGAGTTCTCTTAAATTCCATTACCTAATACCAGAAATCACAGAGAAGCATCAGGATCATAATTTTAGATATAATTTTAATAAAATTTTCTTTTGTAAAGATGTTGAGTTTAAATATATATCTCCATGATTTTCCTCTAATCCTAAGAACTAGAAATTCACCAAGAGACCTCATAATTGGTGAGCGATTGCATTCCCAATTGACACAAAAGAAAATATTAGTTTTGCTAAGTTTTGAATTAAATTTTCCTGAAGAAGAACTAGTCAAAAGATTCTTTTATGAGTTCTGCCACAACTACTTATTTGCAGATAAAAATGAGATCTTTAAAATTTTGCTTAACATAACATATAGTGTTTGAAAACTAATGATCATACAATATACTTTTGTTTCCTAGACATCTAACAGATAACTTTGATTTCTTCCCTCTTGCAATCAAACTTCTCACCTACTCCTTATTCATCAGTCGTTAAGGAGAGTAAAACAAAGAGGAAGAATAATGTCATAGGACTTTACAACTAAGATACAGGCATTATGCTTCACATGGATTATAAAAATAAATCAAGTAATATGTAATAATGGCAGTTTTAAGTCATTTGCAAATAATTACATTTCACCCTAAATTTCTAAACTGGGTCTCTCTCAATATCATTTTCATCACTGCTGAAATATTCTGGTGTTTTGCTAGAATCATGTAATATAAGTCATTCTCCTTTCTTCTCCTTAGTAGCATTAAAATGTGTATATATTAAATTAATTATATTCCAATTAATTTTCATTTGCAGTTTCTTTTCAATCACAATGAATTTAGAAATTAATTAACTTGATGACATGCTACAAAAATAGGATTAAATGGAAGGCTCATCTTTAAAACCACATAAGAAATAAAATGTCATCTGTCATTTGAATTTATTGTCCCTTATCACTTAACTATCAAATAATATAGTCCTGACATTTAGAAGAAATATGATGTGCATAATAAATGTCAAGGCTTTTTTCTTCCTCCAATACAACTTTATTTTCAAAAAGCACAGCAATAAAAATGCAGGTATCGTGTAATTTCTTCTTTTCACACTATAATCTTTGCCTAGAACATGCATCAGCCAAACCTGATATCTGTTGCCTAGCAACCATCTGACAATTGTATGACTTAGATGACCTGGATATATTTCTGACTGTTAACCCTTCTACAACTGAGTTAATTAAACACTTAGAAGCTCTTAGGAATCCTAGGTAAATAATATTGAAATGAAATTTGGTTTTAACCTTCAATGATTTAATTAGATTGATTATTTTCTTAAAAGAATTAAAGAATCAGAGTAAAACTGGCAAGGTTTTACAAACAGCAATAAATTATTTTATAAACATGGAATGATAGCTTCAATGTTCTCATCTGGTAAGCTTAAGAAAAATAATACACTGAGTAACTCTTGCAATTGAAGCTTCAGTTTCTACCCTTATCATCTAATTTATATGTATACATGATTTTCCAAAATTTCAGTGTCACAGAAAAATCTTAAAAATAGAGTCATTGACGTTAGCTCAGTTTTGTCAATGACAGACTTCTCTAGTGCTTAAAAAAAAATCATAAAGATAAACAAAGAGATGGTCATCTGCCAAGCATTCAAGAAAATATATTAGTCTCTAATGTAAATATGAAGCAATAAAAGTAAGGATTGCATATGTTAAAAAATAGTTATACTTCAAAGAATACACTTACTGGATATATCATGCAAGCACTTACAAATGAAGGATAAGGAGACAAAGAAACAAAAGACTGAAGTCTTTCTTTGCAAAGCAGTGACATTTAAATAGCTACAATTTTCTCACTTCTTGAGGCTAAAAAATAACCAAATGCTTTGCTGAACTCTTTAATGACACTGTATCCTTAAAATGTTAATTTCTACTTTAGGAACAAAATGCTCAAGTTTCTTCAAAATTTTCAGTAACTATAAATAGAATAATTTTCCTCATCACATTAGTCAAACTACTATTAAATTTCATATGGGTAGAAACTCTTTAGAAAGGAGTGTGGCTGTGAATCTCTATACCTAAATAAGAACAAAACCAACTGGTTACTCACATATTTAATTTTCAAATTACTAATTTTTATTATTAACTATATTTTCCTTTTGTGATTGAATACATTTATTATTAAAATCTATTTATTAAACCCTGAGTGAAAAGGGGCAGTGATTTGTAAATTAGGTAAATGTTTGCAATATAGAAAAATGGTCCCTACTAATTGAAGAGAATATCTTTGATTCTTCAGGGATAAAATATTATACTGCTAACTGTAAAGGCTTTTTTAAATACATGAAGTATGAGCTTTAAAACAATGAAATCAATAAGCCAATTTATATCATTCAGTTAATTATTAAGTTGCAAATATAGTTCAACTGATGGTTTTTAATTCAACAAAATATTTATTAGAGTTCTTCTAGCAAATTTTAAGTTGTATGGAAGATAATAGGAGAAAAGTTAAGATTACCATACATTCCAAGAGTTTTCCATCAAATGGAAAAAGAAAGCATGGTAACTGAAAGAAAAAAATCAGAGCCATTCAGGATGCTTGTTGTTATTTACATTCTTGACAGTAGACTGGAAGAGTAGGGGCAATCAGAACAGAAGCGAGAGGTACCATTGGCAGGCCGGGAGGGTGACTTGCGGAAGGGAATCTGAGCAGAGGAGAGAAGCGGGTCTCCAGGAGGCCGGGCGTCGCTGGTGCTGGGTTGAGCAGCGGGGTTCACGCGGGGACTCGGTTTGCGCAGAGTCCAGCGCTGCAGACAGCGCAGAGACGCAAGGCTCACCGTGGCTTTTCCCCTTTACTTGGATGTAGCCAGGTGGGACTCCGACTTTCTCAAAGATGGAAGACAAGCCATCTTTCCGTCACACACTATCCAGTGTAGTCTGACCGAAGCCCATCGGGGAGGCTTCATCTGCAGCAGGCACGGCTGAGTCGGCTCCCCCGAGGTTGGGAGGGGAGTCAGCATCGCTGGGGAGGAGCCAGGAAGAGCTGGAGCAAACATCTTCACAGGCTCTGCTGGAAAGGCTTCCACTGGACAACGTCAGATGCTCTCTGCTTATGCAAACGCAACGGATGCAGAGCAACAGGACGCTGATCCTACAGCGAGAAGGGAAAAGAAACTAACTTATGAACACAGACTTTATTCCAGGCGTTTTACAGCTGAGCACAGTTGTCACCAGTGAATTTTTCTCTTTGTATTTTGCGTTGCGGTATAGTCGACTAAAGATGCTGCGGTGGTCTCAGGGGACCAGCAAAGGGATTCAGTCTTCCTTACACATGAATCCGTTCGCCCCCAGCTCGCTTTCCATCCCCCGTGGCAGCACACGGCGTTGAGAGAGTTCCGCGTGCCCTACACAGCGGGTCCTGGTTGGGTACCCGGTGTAAGCAGAGCGGTGCGTACATACATCCCCAACGCCCTGGGCTCCCTGCCCTCATTCTCCCCCAGCAACCAAATGTTACCCAGTGTCACTGTGAGTGAAGGAAGTCAGACAGAGGGGGAGAAATATCATATGACATCCCTTACACGTGGGCTCTAAAATGACACAAATGATACTTACTTACAAAGCAGAACCAGACGCACAGACCTAGAGGGTGAGCTCGCCATTGAATTTTGGTATAATTTCAGGTGCCAGTTTAGGCTTTGCAAGCTGTGTGAACTTGCAAAGTTATTTAGTCTTTATGAAACCAGATTTTCTCTGTCAACTGAGAAGAACAATACTGTATTAAAATGAAATGATGACGTATGTAAAGCATTTACATAGTACCTGGTACAGGTAAGTTCTTAAAAATAGAGGGAAATGGTCTGTAATTGGAGGTTACAGGATGGAAAATTTTGCACTTATAAACACGTTCACAGATACTCCAGTACTATGAAAGTAATAAATATAAACAGAATTTCATTTGGCACATTCTTTGCACTCAATTTGAGTATATGAACTTATTTATAGTCTCAAATATCTTTGTGAAATAGATACAATTACTAAGTGAGAAGCCTGGGATGAAAATAACTTTTGTAACTTATCAAAGTTATCTAACAGTTTTTAAAACCTATTTTCTGCCAAGCATTTTCCTATATGCTCAGTCTACAGAAGTCAGTAAGACAGAATGAAGATCAGAAGAGCTGGGCTCCTAACCCGGGCTGTGTTTTATTCCAAAGCCTCTGCCCCCTTCACGTGCTACTTTCTGACTTGGAACAGCAAAACTGAACGCCTTTTTCCCTGGTGATCAACCAGGAGAATTCTAACAATGTAGCCACAGTTTTAATCAGCAGAGTATCTAGACCACAGAGTGAGCAAGTTTAGTGTATAAATCGCAGAGGAAAGTTAATGAAACCAGAATGTTGAATATGGTTACATGTATATTCAGCCATAATTGGGCAGGAGTAAATGTTGGTTTTATGTCAGCAATCAAGCCAAAATAATTTAATGTTCGTGAAGATTCAATCTAAAGGTTAATAGAATAGCTCATGCATTCAATGCATTTTTATTGAACACCTAAGTGCCAAAGTATACTTTCTAGTTCCTAAATTAGGACTTACAAAGGGAAGGAGCAAGAACTAGGGTTTTTAAGGATGTGTGTGAGCAGGCGAGGAGGACGTGTGTCAGTGCTCATGTGCGGACAGAGTCACAGGAGATAGGAGAGTAAGAACAATCTCATCAGGACCTGGGTCAGAGCAGTTTTTCTTAAGAAGAGAGGTGGGCAGAGCGATTCTAGAAGGTTGTGATGGTGTCTTGTGTGTGCCAACTTGACTGGGCCACATAGTTCCCAGATAATTGGTTACACATTATTTGGGGTGTGTCTATGAGGCTGTGTCTGGATGAGACTAATGTCTGAATCTGTAGACTGAATAAGGCAGAATCCTCTCCCCAGTGTGAATGAGCTTCACCTAACCCACTGAAGTCCCGAAGAGAACAGAAATGTGGGGTGCAGGACGGAGAGAGTGAGGGACGGGGAAGCCTGGATGCTGCAGTCCGTGGGGCTGCAGAGAATCAGACAGGACTCAGCGACTGAAGACACCACAACAGAATTCATTTTCTCCACCTGTCTTGAGCCGGGACACTGGCTCTCTGCCTTTGAACTCAGACTGTGGCTGGTGCTCAGACTGTCAGTGCTCTTGGGTCTCCAGCTTATTACCTATAGATCTTGGGACCTCGGGTCTCCATATCATGTGAGTCAGTTCCTTAAAATAAATAATATTGGTTCTGCTTCTCTAGTGAACCCTAATTAAGATTCACTAAGAGTGAATCATAAAAGTAAACTAGAGAGAGAAGCACTTCAGACTGCATAAAGCAGGCAAATCTCTGTGCAGGATAATGAATAAGGAACTGGAAGAAGTTCAGTGGAGCTGTAGCAAGCATCCTAGGGAGGAAGAGCTCAAAGATAAAGGTGTGGAGAAGACTCTTGAGAGTCCCTTGGACTGCAAGGAGGTCCAACCAGTCCCTCCTAAAGGAAATCAGTCCTGAATGTTCATTGGAAGGACTGATGCTGAAGCTGGAGCTCCTGGACTTTGGCCACCTGATGGGAAGAGCTGACTGATTGGAGAAGACCCTGATGCTGGGAGGAGAGGGGGACGACAGAGGATGGTTGGTTGGATGGCATCTCTGATTCGATGGACATGAGTTTGACCAAACTCCAGAGATGGTGAAGGACAGGGAAGCCTGGTGTGCCGCAGTTCATAGGGTTGCAAAGAGTCGGACAGGACTTGGCTACTGAATAACAATGAGGCAATCTGAATGGATCAACCAGGAAACTGTAACCCGTGTTTGGGAATTTTCGCTTCAAGTTTTGGGCAGAGGGAGTGTCTGGGAAATGACATGATACAAACAATTCTGTGCCTGCATTTGCGTCTAGCAAGAGGCAAGCTAACTGAATTGGAGGCTGTTGCAGTGAGACGGGTGGATGATGCTGATGGCCTAAAAGGCTAAAGCTGTGGCGATGCAGAGAAGGAAATAGATTCAATAGATTACTGGGGTGGTAAGATGCAAAAGATGTATTTATTGATTGAACACAGAGGTTGTCTATGGAGAAGGAGGCATCTGGACGACACTCTGTCTTCTCAAAACATAAGCAAACGCATGGGTGATGGTTTCACTAAGAGTTATGAGGAGGAAAAGTAATGAGATCAGCTCTTCATAACTGTAGTTGAAATGTCTGTAGTAAAGAACAGTAGGCAGTACAGAATGTAGGCATGGAATTCAAAAGAAAGACCTGGCTTGATTGAGCAGATTCAGACGTCTTTGGAACATTAGACTTGCAAGCCTTGGAGAGAATCAGACCCTCCCAGTGAGAGCACTCACATACCGTCTCACACAGGAAACTGACTAAACATTTAAAATATGTTGAAGAGTAAAGGCACTTCACATATTTGCTTTCCGTTCTTAATGCAACCTTGCCGCCGGGGAGGAGATTTTATAGTAAACGAGCATCAGATGCTAAAAGTCGTTCTGTGACAACAGCCCACATAGGAAGAAACATTTAGGGAAGGTAACGGCCGGCATTGATAATAGGATATGAGGAACTGTTACAACTAGCATTACTTAGAGCAGGCATTCAAGAAGGTTGACATCAAATAAGATGTGTTCTCAAAGAAAGTATCAACCCATTAACTTCATATGTTTAATGAACACACAAGTAGTCATGATTTATTCCATTTTCTACAAAATGTATTTGAACAATATATCTAACCACGTGTCATGAAATCTTGTGAGCTTTATCTCAAGGTGAAATCAGAAGTTCCTTTTTCAAAAAGATTTCACATCATTCATGAAATAAAACTCTATATTGATAGTAATTACACAGCAGATTGCATGCATCATGTCACATTCACTGTCTGTTCTATTGGTCAAACATCAATATGCACTGTTAATACAGTGGGTCAGTCAAAAGGCTACACGGTGAATTTAAAAATGTCAATATCTTAACAATTCTTTACAGAGTACACATTACTCCTTCAAATTGTCTTTCGTAAATACTATCCAAACAAGACAAGCATAGTCTCATCCTTTCCCCTTTCCAACTCTTCTGTATCATTTAATGCTGTAATTATTCTTCCACTTTACCTGTTTCTCTTTTCCTTTCTTTTCTTAACATTAATTAATTTATTTTAACTGTAGAATAATTACTTCACAATATTGTGTTGGTTTTTTCCATGCATCAACATGAGTTGGCCCCCCTCCCACCCTGGGTTGTCCCAGAACACCAGCTTTGGTTCCCTGTTTCATGCATCGAACTTGCGCTGGTCATCTATTTTACACATGGTGATGTACACATTTCAGGGGTGTCCTCTCAAATCACCCCACACTCGCCTTCTCCCAGAGATTCCAAAACTCTGTTCTTTACATCTCTGTCTCCTTTGCTGCCCTGCATGTAGGGTCATTGGTACCGTCTACTAGGTTCAGTATATATGCATTAATATACAGTATTTGTCTTTCTCTTTCTGACTTCTTTCACTCCGTATAATAGGCCCCAGGCTCTTCCGCCTCATTAAAGCTGATTCAAAAGCATTCCTTTTTATAGCTGAGTAATATTCCATGGTGTGTATGCACCACTCCTTTCTCATCCATTCGTCTGCTGATGGACATCTAGGTTGCTTCCATGTCCTGGCTACTGTCAGCAGTGCTGCGATGAACACGGGGGTGCACGTGTCTTTTACACTTCTGGCTTCCTCTGGATACATGTCCAGTAGTGGGGACGCTACGTCACATGGCAGTTCTATCCCCAGCTTTTTAAGGACTCTACACCATGCTCCATAGTGGCTGTACCAATTTGCATTCCCACCAACAGTGTAAGAGTGTCCCCTTTTCTCCACATCCTCTCCAGCATTTATTGTTTGTTTGAATTTTTGATGGTGGCCATTCTGTCCAGTCTGACCAACTTCAAAAGCAGAGACATTACTTTGCTGACAAAGGCCCATCTAGTCATAGCTGTGGTTTTTCCAGTGGTCCTGTGTGGATGGGAGAGTTGAACCATAAAGAAAGCTGAGAGCTGAAGAATTGATGCTTTTGAACTGTGGTGTTGGAGAAGACTCTTGAGAGTCTCTTCAACTGCCAAGAGATCCAATCAGTCCATCCTAAAGGAAATCAATCTTGAATATTCATTGGAAGGACTGATGCGGAAGCTGAAGCTCCAATACTCTGGCCACCTAATGTAAAAAAAAAAATGGACTCATTGGAAAAGACCCCGATGCTGGGAAAGACTGAAGGCAGGAGGAGAAGGGGACGACAGAGGATGAGATGGTTGGATGGCATCACCGACTCAATGGGCGTGAGTTTGAGCAAACTCCGGGAGTTGGTGATGGACAGGGAGGCCTGGCGTGCTGCAGTCCATGGGGTTGCAAAGAGTCAGACATGACTGAGTGACTGAACTGAACTGATTCTGAGATGTGTGTGATATGTGTGTGTGAGATGTGTGATGATACGGTGTGAGATGATACCTCATTTCGGTTTTGATTTGCATTTTACTAATAATGAATGATGCTGAACATATTTTCATGTATTTATTAGCCATCTCTATGTCTTCTTTGGAAAAATGTCTGTTTAGGTCTTTTGCACAATTTTTGATTGGGTTGTTCATTTTTCTGGTATTGAGTTGCATGAGCTGCTTATATATTTTGGTGATTAATTCTTTGTTGTTTCATTTGCTACTATTTTCTCCCATTCTGAGGGCTGTCTTTTCACCTTGCTTATAGTTTCCTTCATTGTGCAAAAGCTTTAAGTTTAATTGGGTCCCATTTTTTTATTTTTGTTTTTATTTCCATTTCTCTGGCAGGTGGGTCATAGAGGATCTTGCTGTGATTTATGTCAGAGTCTATTCTGCCTATGTTTTCCTTAAGAATTTTATAGTTTCTGATCTTACACTTAGGCCTTTAATCAATTTTGAGTTTATTTTTGTGTATAGTGTTAGAAAGTGCTCTCCCTGCACCTTTAGGAACTCAGCCTCCTGAAAGGACATCAAAAGAGCTAGTTTCAAGACAAAATATTCTCAGCCTACATTTAGAGGAGGACAGTAAATATGTTTGATATTGAAAACATAAAGAACTTCACAGGAAATTTAGTTAGGAAAAGTTGGGGTGGAAATACAATGGTAATAACTTTAATAATGACTAATATTTGTTGAGCAATGCTTTATGACAGGTGCTATGCCAAATACTTTAGGTGCTAATTAAACCAAAAATATAAATTAGAAATCATGTGGGACAGAGGAAATAAATGAAAAGGAAATAACATTTGTTGAACATCAGCATTGTGTCAGATATTTATATATATTATTAAAATTATTTTTCTCAGAAAACTTCTCAGATGAAACTTAGATTTAAACCCAGATCTTTTTGACCAACAAATGTTCATGCTTTCTCCTATGAGGCTTTGATCTATATCGGGTAGCCTCCTGGGGAAGGGAGAGGCCCTGATCCTAATGCAACTCAAAACTATGCTGCTGGCAAAACTATCTAGAGACCAAAAAAAAAAAAAAGTAACCCCTGGATTCCTGAATAAAGGAAAAAGACACAGAGACAGTGACACAGCCAATGCATACCCAAATTAAGAAAAATGAGGAATTTTCAATAGTGAAGGGTGAGATGCTGCTGCTTTGAATAGGATGGTGAGTGTATCACACACGTTGGGACATGGAAAATCATCATTTTTTTACAAACAAGGGTCTTCAGAAGGGAAGCACCTGGAAGACACATTCCTAGCTAGGTCCTTTTAATAAAATCATTTTAAATGATCTAGTGATGGTTTGAAATATGATACACAAACATGGTTATTTTTAGTTGCATTTAAAGACTAAAATAAGGAAACATATCAGGGTTTCTCTGAAGGCTCAGATGGTAAAGAATCTGCCTGCCAACGCAGGGGATGTGGGCTCGATCACTGGGTCAGGAGGATGCCCCGGAGGAGGAAACGACAGTTCACTCCAGTATTTTTGCCTGGAGCATCCCATGGACAGAGGAGCCTGGAGGGCTATAGTCCATGGGGTCGCAGAGAGTCAGACACACCTGGGCAACTAACACTCCTAACACAAGGAAACATATCAGTGAAAGGCCAGATCTTGTCTTAACATACTTGTAGAAATAAATCACAGCTCTAATTCCAGGACTCTGGGGAAGCAGGCAAAATCAGAGGGTCACTAAGACCCAGCTTCTGTCCCATGGATGAAGAAAGACTGGAACTGAGATCTGCGGTGTCGTGGAAGAATCTTTTAAGAGAAGACATGATGCTAATTCTCATTATTGTCCGTGAATTTCTAGACATGATGCTAATTCTCATTATTGTCCTTGACTTTTTAAAAGATGTTGTATGAAATAAAAGTAGAGGCCAAGACCTGTCCAATAATAGAGGTACACAGAGAAATGACAATGAATATTAGGGCTAGGAAAAGATACAATCAATATTTCCCATTAATGTCAGATATACAAATATGGAATTTATGCCAGGGTATATCACTGAAATGATATCTAGAAGAAGGTAGGTACTTTAATGAGTCATTATTCTTTCATTTGCATGGGGGGTGGGGGACAGGGGGACAAAATTTTAGTCCTAAACTGCATGTCTCTCATTGGAGTTAAAATAGGATTGTCACTGGAATTTCACTTTAAAGGGCTAAAAATTGACAAATCAGAGGATGAGGTGAAAACTTTGCTTGATTCTGCTAGTACAATGATGAAAAAGCACAAAACAGAACCAACTGGAGCTGGTTCCCTTCTCTGACTTATTAACAAATATGAAAATCATATCTACACTGCAATCTGTTTCCCCAAATATATCTAAATGAAGAAAAGGAAAAAAAAGAAAGAAAAGGAGGTTACTAATGGTGATACCATTAAATTGTAAAATTTTCTTCCACTATTCTATTAATTTCTCTTAAATTTGAAGAAGTATAACTTTGCTAACCTTAAATTTATAGTCCTAATTAATATTAAAGACATTTTAAAATGCAGAAACAAAATTTATCATTTTTTTCAAAGTTGCTATACTTTTTTCTTTAAAGAAACACAAAGGAGAAAGTTACTTAAAGATCAGATTTTAAATAGTCATAATATCTACATATACAAATATCTAGAAGTGCATATATTTTATATAATGAATTGATATTCATCCTAGCTTTTCCTTGTTTTAATGCATTGCATGTTCCTTCCCCATCAGCTAACTCAAATGCCTAGAGCTTTACTGTTTTTCTAGAAAAGATCTCTTGCCATTGTGCCTTTGAGTGAATAACATGCATGGCTCACACCCACACCCATTCCAAAGAAAAGGATGTAAAAAAATGACATGCTAAAATCAAATGAGGTTTAACATCCTTTTGATAATTTCAAAATTTCAAACTCCATGGTGTTTGTTGCACCTCCGACAGTTTTTTTTTTAATTAATTAATTTATTTAATTGGAGGATAATTACTTTACCATACATTGACATGAATCACCCATGGGTGTACATGTGTCCCCATCCTGAACTCCCCCCACCTCCCTCCCCATCCCACCCCTCAGGGTCGTCCCAGTGCACCAGCCCTGAGCACCCTGTCTCACGCATCCAACCTGGCCTGGCGATCTATTTCACATGTGATAATATGCATGTTTCAATGCTTTTCTCTCAAATCATCCCACCCTCGCCTTCTCCCACAGAGTCCAAAAGTCTGTTCTTTATATCTGTGTCTCTTTGCTGTCTTGCGTATATGGTTGTCATTACCATCTTTCTAAATTCCATTTATATGCATTAATGTACTATATTGGTGTTTTTCTTTCTGACTTACTTCACTCTGTATAATAGGCTCCAGTTTCCTTATGAACTAAAGCATGTTCTTCTTTTTAATTATGGAAATTTTCAAACACATAGAAATGTAAGAAAACAGTATAATAAAGATATTTTATCTACTTCTTATCTTAATTAACATTTACCAATTGTAACCAAGTGATTAACATTTACCAATTGTAACCAAGTGATTAACATTTACCAATCTCAGCATATCTCTGAAAAAAAAAAAGAGTTGTGTGCCCTTATAAAGGAAAATAAGGTTGGAACCACAAAGTAATAAACTTACCACCATACTTTACATTATAATTATTTTAAACTGGATCCCATAAACCCATAAGTTTAATATATTGTCCTTTCATTAAACTCTTGGGTTTATGGGATCCACTTTAAATCTACATTTTACATATAAAAATATAAGTATATCTATACATAACTCCTCTACCGTCTGTCTCAAAGAATGAAATATTTAGTGGATAGTGAATTCAACTGGAAAACATAATACTGGAGGTCAGATTCTGTGTCCACCACAGCAGACCAGACAACCCTTTGCCATTCACGTACATTTTACACCTTCTGGCAACAGTGTCCTCTGTTCCAAGCCTAAGAAGTTAGCATCACTTCCAACTCTAAGATTCTGTGATTTCCAGAGCGTACAGTTCAGTAGTGCGGCTACCAAAATTATCACTATTATTTGAGATGTTGCTCTCATTTACATGGCTTTCCCACAGGCTTTTTATTTTCTCTTTTTAAAAGAGAATTTAAGTTGTTCAAATGTTCGGAACATATGTGAACTATGGACTCCCTGGCAACAGAGAGTAAAGAACCCGCCTGCAACGCTGGAGAGACTTGGGCTCCATCCCAGGGTGGGGAAGCTCCCCTGGAGAAGGGAAGGGCTACCCACTCCAGCATTCTGGCCCGGAGAATCCCATGGACAGAGGGGCCTAGCAGGCTACAGTCCATGGGGACAAAGAGTCGGACATGACTGAGCAACTTTCACTTTCACTTCACTTCTCAAAGGCAAAGTTTAAGGGATTACCAGCAAATGTGTCATACACCCCATCAGAAAACAAATCTTTTTCAAATAATGTTATAATAAGAATCCTTGAAGAGTGTGGTAGAAATTTCTGCAAAGCCATCAGTAGCATGAGACTGCAAAGGAACATAGGAATGAGTAAAACTGAAATTCACAGCATGAAATAAACCACTGAGTGTTCCCAAATCTGCGGACAGAGGACATCCTCCCCAGACTGAAAGAAAAGACTAACTTGGAAGATCCCATAACAAAATCGAAAATTGTATTCATTTTCTTTGTTGCAGGAGCCACAGATTTGATGGCTTACACAATACAAAACTGTTATGTTTCATGATTTATTATCTGTAGCCAGAATCCTAGCACTGATCTCACAGGTTAACAGCAAGGTGCCCGGGGGCCTGTCCTCCTTTCTGCAGGATCTGGGGGAAATCCATTTCCTGGTCATCTGCCTGCTCACAGAATTCAGGCCCTTGCAGCTGTAAGACTGAAGGCTTTACGTCCTCCTGGCCATCAACATCTGGGAGCACCCTAAGCCCCCAGAGGCCTTTCTCCAGTCCTCACACACAGAGCCCTGCATCGCTGAACCAACGATGGGGCACCAAGTCCTTTCCACGTGGCCGTCTCTCTTTCATAGTCAGGAAAGAGTCTCTGAATTTAAGGACTCATGTAATAAGATCAGGCACATCTGACTAATCCAGAATATTCTCAGTCTCAGGGTCCATACCCTTTATCCTATCTGCAAGGTAAGGTAACAGAGTCATAGGTTCTGGGGATTAGAGCATCAAAAATACAAAAATTTATTCAAAATAGATCACAGAGCTGAATGCAAGAGGTAAAACATTAAAACTCTTAGGAGAAATTATAGGAGTAAATCTTTGTGCTACCTGGATTCAGTTATGGATTCTTAGAAATGCAAGCAGGCAAACAAAAAGTAGATAAATTAATTTTATAAAAATGAAAAACATTTGTTTTTTAAGGGATACCATTGAAAAAATAAAACAACAACCCAAAGGAAAAAATATTTTTAAATCACATGTGTGATAAAGGAAATGCATTCAGAATATATAAAGAACTATTACAAGTTAATAATAAAAAGATAAAGGAATTAAAAACAGACAAGGAATTTGAGTAGGTATTTCTTCACAAACCATATTCAAAGAGCTAATTAAACACGTGAAAATATGTGCAATCAACATTAGCCAGATACCACTTCATACTCACAAGACTGGCTATGATCAAAAAGACAGCCAAAAACGAGTGTTTGGTGAGGATGCAGAGAAGTTGGAAACCTCATATACTGCAGTAGTTACGGAAAACAGTCTGGCAGTTCCTCAAATGGTTAAATATAGAATTATCATATGATCTAGTAATTCCTCCCAATCAAGAGAAATAATTCACCCACATAAAAACTTGTACATGGATGTTTATAAGGCAGCATTATTCATAATAGCCAAAATGTAGAGACAGCCCAAATGTTTATTAACTGATGAATGGACATATCTATTTACTAATAAACAATAAAATCTGACCTATATAGATAATAGAATCCTCTTTGTCATTAAAACATAAAATGTAATGGATGAAGGTCAAAAGCAGTATCCTCTAGTGAAAGAATTCAGTCACAATAGACCATATATTGTATGATTTCATATAGGAACCAATGGTAGTCAAATTTTGAAGACAAATATGTTGATGGTCGCCTAAGGCTGGGGTATCTGGACAAGGATTTTGATTTTTAAATTAATACTAGATTTTTGATTGATGGAAATGGAGTAAAATTAGATTATGATGGTAGCTGTGCAACTGCAGATATCCTAAAATTAACATTAAAAAATATTGAACTTTACACTTTCTTATTATGGTACTAAATGAAAACTATTTTGAAAAGTATCTACTTTAGATTTGTCCTCAGCAACCTGGCTCTTTCATATATTGCTTTCAAATTCTCAATCCTTTATTAGTTTTTGTCTTAATACATTTATGAGGATCACTAGCCTAATGTAAAATAGAAAAAAATCACAATGGTCAAACATGTCTCATTTCTCATTTCAAGGAAAGTTTCTAACGCTCCATCATGACTCATTTTTTGCCATAGATTTTGAGAGATACCCAACTCATATTTTACATCCTCCCTAAAGAATTTTCAGACTACTCCAGCCTTGAATCATGTCTTCCTCTTTGAGTGTCTTTGATATTTACTGTCTGCCTCATGCATGTAAAGACAACAATCTTTGTGTTCTAATATTGCTTAATACTAAACAACTTTCAGAGTAAAATGAATGTCATAATTTCCCAGCCTATACCAGCACAGAATGAGCTACTTCACTCTGACATGCCCATGGCAGCCATTTAGCATGTAGCGCCAAACAGATTTAAAACAGTTTTTCATGATTATCAATTAATTTTATGTATCCTTTATGACTGCATCTTATTTCTCCTATTAAGCTCCTAGTGAGGGTTAACTGTATTTATTCATATTTCCATGAGGTTTAAATATAAGTTCTCAGTAAATGATGGTCAAATTGCTATAAACATAGTCCTGGAAAGGCTTGGACTAGCAATAGACTCCAGTGTTCATACTGGATTCAGCGTTTCTTCCATGTCTCTGCAGGACACACATTTTTTTCAAAGGTGTTGTGTTGTGCGTGTGCTCAGTCGTATCCAACTCTTTGCAACATCATGAACGATAGCGGCCAGGCTCCTCTGTCCATGGAATGTTCCAGGCAAGAACACTGGAGTGGGTTGCCATGTCCCCCCCCTGGGGGCTCTTCTCAACCCAGGGACTGAACCTGCATCTCCTGCGTCTCCTGCATTGGCAGGCAGATTCTTCACCACTAGCGCCACCCGGGAAGACTTTGTTCAAAGGGGAGGGAATACAGATTTCAAGACCTGGGTTGGTCAGGGTGAGTCTGGACTGGGAGACGTTGCTGTCCTCAACAGTCAGTGCAGCTTCAGAGTCAGCAGCAAACTCGTCTTGGAGACCAGGAACTGTGCAATGTCAGTCCGTCTGGGACATTATTGGTCTCCTTTCTTTTCCTTAATTTTTTTTTTTAATTTGAACATTCTGTTTTAATGGTCAACTGTTTTAGCTCCAATTTTGTGCAACCTCAGAATCAAAGCAATGTAAAGAAACTATTTTCAAGGTAAGTCAGGCTTATATTTCCCGTTTGGAACATGAACAAAGAAAAGAATGAATCATCCACCAACCTCGTGTCATGAACTGACTTTAGCACTGTGGTTAAACCTCCCCAACTGTGTTCTATTGATTGAGCAGCGAAACTCTGCTCGAACTTCTTTGCTCTTCCCTATTCACACAAGGCTTTTCACTTAATGAACTGGCTCCTGAGACGTGAATTGTTGTCATTCCTTGAGCTGCTGAGTTAAAAATACCCAGACTTCATCAATAAGAATTATAGAGTTAGGTTTTTTTCCAGTCTGCCAGTATCACCATAAAAATGTGAATAACATCTTTAGATCAAATAGTACATAAAAGAAACTTTAGCAATAAAAATTAATAGGGTATCCATTTACTGCCTTACGGTCTGTTGCTTATTGAATTAGTCCAGTTGCTGGGGATAAAATCATAAAGCTTACTAAAGAAAAATAACATAAAAATGTATTTGTTTATGATCTTTCAATACCAAGAGAGGAATCAAATCCCTGATTTGAAAATCATTTTTCAAAAATATAACAGAATACAGAATAAAAAAGCAATTTACCTTTACCCAGTAGGATACGTTCAGACTGCAGGAATAAGGCAAAGAAACTCCCCACCACGAGCAGTTTTTCAAGGTGAAAGAAAATCCTTGTCAAATCCCAGCAGTGGAAGGAAATGAGGAACGGTGATTAATAACCCTGTTGGCAGGACAAAGTAAACCTTGAGATCTAAACAATCTTCCATCATACAGAAAGCACATGAATCTATTATCTCTCTGCAGATTTTAATTGTTGGCTTGTTATTTCTAAAATACTGTGGAATTCAGTTTAAATGTCTGCAAATATTTCTCATCGTTAAAGTAGAATTATAGAAATTATTAGTGAGCCACATAAATACACGAACGCTCCTATTATTTTGAAGGACATAAAATACTTCAGCTTTCCAATAGTTATTCAGTAATTCTAAATCAACGTTGCTCATCACTGTCTCATACAGCTTCCAGCTACATAAACTGAACACCACTATGGCTTGGACTGCCCTATTTCAGAGCATGATTTGGATTATTATGACTCTTCTTAAACAAATAAGCAAATATTATCACAAGTATCCTCTCTTGGAATATTTCAGCTGATTAACAAACTCATGCATTTATTTTTCTTTTTTAGCTTTGATCCATAGGTTTAAGGGATCATAAATGGTGTCCTCTCTGAAATAGGATACTTCTGTTTGATGTGGGATTCCTCAAATTTGAACATTCATCCTTCCTAGTAAGAATATGATAGTACTATAAGAGAGAATTCTCACCTATCAAATTGTGCACATTAGGGTGACACTAGCTGCTGTTAAGAGGAGGTCACGGCCATCCACCCCAGTATTCTTGCTGGAAAATCCTGTGGACAGAGGAGCCTGGGGGGTACTGTTCATGGGGTCGCACAGAGTTGGACACGACTGAAGCGACTTAGCACACTGCTGTTGTTAACAAAAGTATCTCAAAATGATCCAAACCATTTAGATTATTTTGCATCTCACAATTTTACTGGAAAAGTAAATGTTTTGGTGGGATAACTCTCATGCATGTAATAACTCAGGGACCCAGGTTCTCAGCACCTCTGCAATCTGTAAGATCACCACTGATCAGTGACCTTCATCCCCACCAGCCTGAGGGAGTGAAACCAGGACTGCACACAGGAGCCCTGGAAGAGGCCTGCAGTACCTCCTCGCAGTGACTCTGGCTACTGTAATTAGAATAACTCATTATTCTATAATAATATTCTAATAATGATAATGAGTTATTCTAATTACTAGCTGAGAAACAAGATCATGCTATGTACCCAGAAAGCAAAAGGAATACATATTTTGATGAGCAACTAGTTGCTTCTCTCACAGTTAAACAACTTAAATTATACTTTGTGAAAAATTGTTTATACTTCATAAAAATTAAGTAATTAGGTCATTTATAAACTTCATATAAGTTCAGAATACTTTATATGATGTATTTTATGATGTAACATATCCATTTCCTAAAAATACTTGGACTCAAGGGAGTTGTGTGGCTTGATCTAAAGTCACAGATTTATGTTATTGTAACTACAATCCTGCATTGCATTGCAAGCAGATTCTTTATTGCTGAGTCACCTGGGAAGCCGACTCATTCGGAAAGTCCCTGATGCTGGGAAAGATTGAAGGCAGAAGAAGAGGGCATCAGAGGATGAGATGGCTGGATGGCATCAGTGATGCAATGGACATGAACTTGGGCAAACTCTGGGAGGCGGTGAGGGGCAGGGAGGCCTGGTGCTCTGCAGTCCACAGAGTCGCAAAGAGTCGGACACGACTGGGAACTGAACAGTAACAGCTACCATCCTAGCTTTTTTTTCTTGGCCCTGCAGCTTGTGGAACCTTGGTCCCCTAAATGGAGATCAGCTCAAGTCGCCTGAAGTGAAAGCCCGCAACCATAACCACTAGAACACCAGGGAAGTCCCAAGCCTAGCTTTTCTACCAGACGTTTTCAGTGTCCTCAGTGAAATGCCAAGAGCACTAATAAAACAGTGTCTACTTTGCATTCAATCTAATATTGATCTCTTCTTCCAACAATACCTCGTGCTAACATAAGCCAAAACTTGCTGTACAGGTAATAGTTACAGATACCGAGAAAATGTGTGATAAAGTGACCACTATTTCAGACACCAAACAGGTGTTCCGTTGCATTTTAAAACTATCTGACATTTATCAAAGACAAATCCTGCTCCAGGAGGTTTCAGTGGTGAATTCTTCCAAACATTTTAGAGAGAAATAATACAATTACATACAAAATATTAAGAAAAAAATGAGAACAGACTACTTTCCATCTCATTTTGTGATGCCAGCATTATATCATATCAACACCAAAAGAAGACAAAGACATTACAAGAAAACTATAGCAAAATACCTTTCACAAATATAAATGCAAAAATAATCAACAAAACATATCAAACTAATTATAGTAATATGTAAAAAAGAAACAAGCGGATGTATCCTACAAATGCATGGCGGGTTAAATATTTAAAACTCATCTGATCTTATAAACAGATGAAAGTAGAAAACCTATGAAAGCTTTTCAATGAGCATTTCATAAAATTCCACAACTGTTAATAGAAAATTAACAGACTAGAAATGTATAGAAACTTCCACTAATGTAATAAGAAGCATTAAAAAAAACTACAGCAAACTTATTTAATAGTAAAAGACTGAATTTTTCCCCAAACTAAGAAAAAGCAATGATGTTCACTTTCTCCTATTCAACATCACACTGGTAACACAAGGAAAATAAGTATGCATACAAATTAGAAGGGAATCAAATTACCAATGTTATTTTTCACAGAACTAGACCCAAAAAATTCACAATTTGTATGAAAACACAAAAGACCCTGAATAGTTTGAGAAAGAAGAACGGAGCTGGAGGAACCAACCTTCCTGACCTCAGGCTATACTACAAAGGCACTCGTCGGGAAAGCAGGCATTGACGCCGGAACAGGAGCCCAGAGCAATGGAGCGAGAGAAAGCCCAGAGACAAACCCGGGCCCTGTGGGCACTCCTTTGACAGACGAGGCGCAAGTACATGGTGGAAATGCAATATTGAAGGCCTCTTCCGTAAGTGGTAATGAGAAAACTGGACCTCCAAAGAATGAAACTAGAACACTCCTAACACCATACACAACAATAAACTCAGTATGGATTAAAGACCTAAATGCAAGGCCAGAAACTAGAAAGCTCTTAGCGGAAAGCAGAGGCAGTATGCTCTCTAACATAAATCACAGCAAGATCTCCCTTGACCCACTCCTTTGACTCACTCCTAGAGTAATGAAAATGAAAGCAAAGATAAACAAACAAGACTTAATTAAGCTTAAAATATTTCACACAACAAAGTGAATAATAAACAAGATTAAAAGACAAGCCTCAGAACTGGAGAAAATAATCACAAAGGAAGCAACTGACAAAGGATTAGTCTCCAAAATATATAAGCAGCTCATACAGGTTAAAATCAAAAAGAAAAGAGCCCAATCAAAAACTGGGCAAAAGACCTAAACAGATGCTTCTCTAAAGACATACAGATGGTCAATAAACACATGAAAAGATGCTCAACATCACTAATTATTAGAGAAATGTAAATCAAAACTACTACGAGGTATCACATCACACCAGTCAGAATGGCCATCATCAAAAAATCTACAAACAATAAATGCTAGAGAGAATATGGAGAAAAGGGAACTGTCTTGTACTGTCATGGAAATACAAACTGATGCAACCATTGTGGAGAACAGAATGCAGATTCCTTAAGAATCTAGGAGCAAATCTACCATGTGACCCAGCAATCCCACTACTGGGCATATACCCTGAGGAAGCCAAAATTCTAAAGGACACATGCACCCAGTGTTCACTGCAGCGCTGTTTACATCAGTCAGGGCTTGGAAGCTACCTAGATGTCCACAACAGATGAACGGATAAAGAGGATGTGATTCATATACGCAATGGAATATTAATCAAAAAGGAACGGATTTGCGTCAGTGTTAGCGAGGTGGGTGAACCTAGACCCCATTAAACGAGTGAAGTAAGTCAGAAAGAGAAAAACAAATATCATATATCAATTAGCACATTTATACGGAATCTAGAAAAGTGGGATTGATGAACCTATTTGCAGGGAAGGAATGGAGATATAGATGTAGAGAGCTCTTTCGCGGAGTCAGTTGGGGAAGGCTCGGGTGGGACGACTGGAAAAAGCAGCGTTGACATCTGTACACTGTGACACGTGAAACGGCCGGAGGCGGGACGCCGCTCTGCAACAGGGGGCCCAGCCCGGCACCTGCGATGACCTGGAGCCGTGGAGCGGGAGCGGGAGGCCGGAGGGAAGGGCTGTCTGTGCAACCACGGCCGATTCAAGCTGTGACGGCAGACACCGACACAGCATCGTGAAGCAACCTTCCCACAATGAAAAAATAAGTTAAAAAGCAGAAGGGAAATAACAAAAGTATCACTCTTCATAAACTACACAACTATCTACTTAGAAAGTCTTTACAGAACATAAAAAGGAGCTGGGGGACCTCTAGAACCATCAGGGAGCTTACACAGCCACACAGCATGGAGCTAATGCACAAAATTCAATTATTTTTCTACACACTAGCAATAAACAATTGGAAATTAAAGTTTAAAAAGCAATATTATTTATAATAGCACTAAATAATGAAATACACAGTTATAAATTTAACAAAACATATGCATGCTATGTATACTTAAAACACAAAACACTGATGAAAAAATCAAAGAGAATCTCAATCATTAAGAGAAATAAATCAATTATGGGTTAAAAGACTTTATATTATAAACATGTCAATTAACCCGAAATAGATTACATAGATTCAATACAATCCCAGTCAAAAATCTAAGCAAAATTTTTTCAACAAGCTAACCCTAAAATTAATATGGAAAGACTAATTAGAATTTCAAAAACAATTTTGAAGAAAAGAACAAAGTTGGAGGACTAACAATACATAATTTCAAAGCTTACTGTAAAACTGCGATAATGAGACAGGGTAGTATTAGAGAAAACAATGACTCATAGATCAATGAAACAGAATAACGTCCAAAAATAGATCCACGTATATATGGTCAATTTATATTTTCTCGAGGACTTCCCCGGTGGCTCAGTTGGTAAAGAGCCTGCCTGCAATGCAGGAGACCAGGGTTCTATCCCTGGATCAGGAAGATACTCTGGAGAAGGAGATGGCAACCACTCCAGTGTTCTTGCCTGGAGAATCCCATGGACGGAGGAGCCTGGTGGGCTACAGTCCACGGGGTCGCAGAGAGTCGGACACGACTGGTGACTTTCACTTTACTCAAGCACAAATCTATGGAGAAATGATAGTCTTTCAACAAATCGTTCTAAGACAAATAGGCAGTTATCTATCTAGGTTCACTTCAAATTATATTTCACATCCCATCTTGAAAATTTGATTCAACATGAATCAAAGACCTAAATATAAAATGTAAAACTATAAAATTTCTAGAAGAAAGCATAAGATAAAATTTGCATACTTTATGTTAGACAAAAATATGTTCGATCCTATGATCTCTGAAGGAAGAAATTAACTTCATCAAAGTCTAAAACAAGCAGATGAATGGATAAGGAAGCTGTGGTACATATACACCATGGAATATTACTCAGCCGTTAAAAAGAATTCATTTGAATCAGTTCTAATGAGATGGATGAAACTGGAGCCCATTATACAGAGTGAAGTAAGCCAGAAAGATAAAGAACATTACAGTATACTAACACAAATATACGGAATTTAGAAAGATGGTAACGATGGCCCTATATGCAGGGCAGAAGAAGAGACGCAGAAGTACAGAACAGACTTTTGAACTCTATGGGAGAAGGGGAGGGTGGGATGTTTTGAAAGAACAGCACGTATATTATCTGTTGTGAAACAGACCACCAGCCCAGGTGGGAGGCATGAGTCAAGTGCTCGGGCCTGTTGGGCTGGGAAGATCCAGAGGAATCGGGTGGAGAGGGAGGTAGGATGGGAGACCGGGATGGGGAATTCGTGTAACTCTATGGCTGATTCATATCAATGTATGAGAAAACCCACTGAAAAATTAAAAAATTAAAAAAAATAAATAAAATTTAAAAAAAATAAAAAAATTTAAAAAAATAAAAAAAACAAAGTCTAAAACATTTGCTTTTCCAAAGACACGCTTGAAAGAATGGGGAAGAGAGATAGAAAATAAAGTCTCTGCTATGAATCTCGTTCATTATTATTAAAAGGGTAGAGTTTCCTACAGAGAAGGAGAGCTGACTCTGAGTTCTGGGTGCATGTTTACCTACGTATGGCTGCCAGAAGAAATTTATCTGAAATTTTCTAAGCCTCTGATTAGCACTTTCCTCCATTCAAATTTTATTAATTCATTCTAAAGTTTCTGATATTTACTGTAGCATTTTCTACACATATCCAGGAGACATATTTTTGGTCTCTAATTAATGAGAGACCCAATGCTTCAAATTTGCAAGATAGCCAATGTATTGGCTTTTTAAAAATCTCTCTCAACCCATTTCATAATTTTTATTCCCATTGCCACAACCTTGGACTAGGTCATTTGTACTTCATTCTTTGGCTATTGAATTACCTCTAAATCAGTGTTATTTCACTCCTCATCGCACCCCAGTTTACCAAAGGCCTTCCTAATAAATAGAAGGGATTTAGTTTTTAACTTACTAAAACCTTCCAGTGACTCACAGTAGACAATGATCAACTTAAAAATTGCGAAATAAAGAAATATACTTGAAATGACTATTATGGCACTTTGCATATGAGAACAATAGTTAGAATGAATTTTCTAACAAATGCTAAGTTTTAATATATTTTAGATCTGAATTAATAGAAATCTAAATAGTTTCTTATAAAGAATGTAATGAAAATCCACTCCTAAAACATATCTGAACAATATTCCAGCAATGCTCCTAGATATTTAAGATGATTCATTTAGCAACTTTAGTCCTAAGTTTATCATTTTCAATGAGTTCACTGTGTGTTTGGTTTCATGGAAGGTTTTTCAGCAAAAGCAAATGTTTTCTATGGGTTCACATGCTTCCTCAGGCTCCTGATCTTTTCCTGTAATATTGCAGATATGTCACCATCATGCTGCTGCTGCTGAGTCGCTTCAGTAGGCCTTGTCAAATACAACGCACAAACACACACATACATTTAACAAATGAATTAATTTTAAAAACATGAAATAATGTATTATACTTATTGTATTTATTATAAAATTTCATTTCTTAAGTAAGCACTCCTTAAAATTCAAAATTGAAGTATTTATACTTTTTTGGGGGGTAAATTAGAACAACTGCAATCCCTCATTAGAATTCTAAATACCTAAAAGTCAAAACACACAAAAATGACATTAAACAATTTACTGTGTTAGGCAGTTTCATAATTCCCAAGGGAAATTAGATAGGCAATTACTTGGGTAACATAAATCCCCAAGAAGCTGCTCTCAAAGATAAAAACAGAGGAAAGAGTAATTCTACTTGGCAAGGGAAGAAAGCGGTTTTTTAGAAGTCCCTCTTCTTCCATTTCACGGTTCAGTTTATGGCAGCTGTGTGTGATAGCTAGGTGATTTTCTCTCTCTAACCAGCAGTGACCATTTCTGCAGTGGAGGTGAGTTCTGTACAAGGTCAGAGCAGAGTGAACGGTTCTATGAGGAAAAGGGTTTTGAACGAAGCTCATTTGAGACCACTTAGGACCACAGCGGCAGAAACCGTCCGCATTCCCCGCAGGCACCAGCTTCACCGCCCCAAGCCCAGCGGCTGCCGAGGGTGATGCGCGTCCTCAGGGCCGGGCAGATGCTGGGACCCCGCAGGTCCTGGCGCCGCCGGCGCTGCAGCGAGGCGCCGCCCGCCCCGCCTGGGCAGCCAAGGTCGGGGAGCGCACACGCTGCCGTTGCGGACGATTGTTTGGCACCCTCTCCATTCTCACTGTCTGCCCTGGTGATCAGCAGCATCAACCTGAGATGCAGGGCATTTTATACAGAGCTCGCGTAGGGTAAACCTGAAAGCGCGTGGCCTGTATCAGGAGCAGTTTGCTGTGCATGCCGCTTTACTCTTGCGGGTGCTTTATTTTAGTGAAAAGAGACCTGATATTTTCACTAGCTCCAGTCTGCACATCGCCGAGCTCTTTACAGTCGACATGAACGCGGAGAATGCCTGGACCGAAAGCAGCCAGTCCCCGGTGTTGCCTGCGGACGCCCAGCAGAAGGCGAGGGCCGAGAAAGGGCAGCCACGCGCTCTCTGCAAGCCGAGCCCTGACTCGAGCCGGAGAAGTGAAGGTGTGAGTCCAGAGGAAAAGGTTTGCAATTTAAGCGGCCGTGACAGAAGCAGAGCAACAAACCTACTAAATCCACTTAACGGTTTAACGGTTTTTCGGTGCCCTTGGTCTCTCCCGCTACAGATTTTCCCTTTCTGCCTTCTGTCATGCTAATGATAAACTTAGTAAAAAGTCAGCTTCGGCAGTGGTCCTAGCTACTGTTTTCCAACAGCCAACTCCCACCTTCCCTTGTAAAAGCCTCCATCCTCACCGTTCTGAGAGCGCGGCTCACAGCCACGCGTGACGGGGGCAGTCTCCCGGCGGCGGCAAGTCTCGTCTGGCCAGTGATGCTCCACACTTGAAAAGTTTCCATGCTCACCTTCATGTCTTAGCTGATCCAAATCTAATCACCTCATCTTCCAGATCTATCATGACCATCCGGTTAGCTCCACACCCTCTGCCTCCTTCCCCAGGAGAATCTCCCCAACCCAGGATGGAACACCGCATCGCCCCCACTGCAGGGATTCTCCACCGTCTGAGCCCCAGGAGAGCCCAGCTCCCTGTGTGTCCTTATGTCCTACTCTTACTGCTTCATCACTATTCATGCGATATTTTACTTATATTATTTCACAAATTATTTGACTCAAGACTGTATCCTCCGTGTGTCTTTTCTCTTTCGATTCCTGACCTAAGCATAGCCTTCCGGCACCCAACGGGCACAGAATACTTATTGAATAAAAAAGTACAAATAATAAAACGTATTTAAAACAATGACTTCACTGTGCTCTTGATGCTGAAATTCAGTCTCTAGGAATTCTATCCGAAGGAGTCAGTTAGATAACAATATAAAGATGGTAAGACATCTAGGGTCGCAGTTCTCTGGGCCCCCATCTTGGGGCCTTATATCTTGAGTTTAGCAGTGGGTATAGACATGTCCACTACCTTTTCCTCTATATTTTTGTATGTCTGAAATATATCTTAATAAAATTTTTAAATTAAAAATATAGGGATAAAAATGTCACACATGAATATATTATTTTAACAGTGAACAACTAGAAAAACTAAAATAAACTTTTAATAGAAAACAGATAAAATTAATTGTGGTATGAGAATATACAATAAATTGAAGTAGATATAGTATTGAAAATGACGGTTTAGATTTTCTCTTTTGTGGGAAGATGGCCATGATATATTACTCAATGGGAAAAACAGATTACAAAATACAAATTATATTGTGACACCATTTATTTTAAACTCTTTGTTAATACAAAAGATATTTAATTTTTTCTTTCTAAAGATATACTGTGGTTCATTCCGGGTGGCAAGATTTTAGGACATATACATCTTCTCCTCCAAGTAAAATTTAAATGTTTTAATTTTTTTTTACATAATTTATTATTTTAATATTTTTTAAAATGGTGTTTCTATTTGAAAAACAATTTCCTAAAAGTAGTAATTCACTTCTTGTATTTTTTCTAAGATCAAAAGAAATCCAAAGGGTGTTTGTTGATCTTTTTGTTGGTTTTATCTTTATTTATTTATTTGCTTTAAAATAACTAAAGACATACAGCTAAATAAAATAAACCAAGGAACATATAACAAAACAACTTTATGCCTTTAAAGGCATATAAGATTTCTCACTTTTTTCTCCTTTATGTTATAATCAGAAAGCAAAGTTTTTCTATGTTCATAAAGACATATTTCCTCCTTAGGTAGGTAGTTCTGATTATATTACCCAAGGCAATTTATAGAGTCAGTGCAATTCCTATCAAATTCCCAAAGACATTTTTGTCACAGTAGAACAAAAAATGTTTTAATGTGTATAAAACACAAAGGACCCTGAATAGTAAAAGCAATCTTGAGAAAGAAAAGTGAAGCTGGAGGTATCAGGCTCCCTGATTTCAGAGCTGAAGTAGTCAAAACAGTATAACACCAGTACGTGCACGTGCGCACGCGCACACACACACACACACACACACAGACACACACACACACTGAAATACAGATCAATGCAGCCAGATAGGAAGCCCAGAAATAACCCCACACAGCTGTGGTCAATTCGTCTATGACAAAAGAGGCAAGAATATGCAATGGGGAAAAGACACTCTCTTCAATAAGTAGTGCTGGGGAAACTGGACAACCACACGCCAAAAAAATGAAATTAGAACATTCTCTAACACCATACACAAAAATAAATTCAAAATGGATTAAAAACTTGATGTAAGACTGGACACTATGAAGCTCTTAGAGGAAAACACAGCTAGAACATTCTTTGACATAAATCACATCAATATCTTTATGTACCCACTTCCTAAAATAATACAAAGAAAAATACAACTAAGCAAATGAGACCTAGTTAAACTTAAATGCATTTGCACAGTAAAGAAAATCATAAACAAAATGAAAAGACAACCCACAGAATGGGAGAAAATATTTTCAAATGAATTGACCAATAAGGTATTAATCTTCAAAATATACAAACAGCTCATGTAACTCAATATCAAAAAAAAAAAAAAACAACTCAATCAAAAAATGGACAGAAGATCTAAATAGATATTTCTCCAAAGAAGACATGCAGATGGCCAAAAGCCCAGGAAAAGATGTTCAGAATCACTAGTTATTAGAGAAATGCAAGCCAAAACCAAAATCTCCCACCAGACAGAAAGGCCATCAAAAAAAGTCTACAAACAATAAATGCTGGAGAGGTTGTAGATAAAAAGAGAACTCTCCTAAACTGTTGGTGGGAATGTAAGTTTGTACAATCGCTATGGAGGTCTGTCCATATTGGAAAAGGAGTAGTCTAATCAGAATTTTAATCAGAATTTAATCAACTTTAATCAGAATTTAACTTTTAAAAAAATTAAAGGGGAAAGTAGACAATTTTTCAAAATGATACCTGTGGTCTAATTCAATAATTTACATCTAAAGAGCAATTGCCAATTTTTATTATGCTGTAATCTAAAGAACTAAAAGTTTGTTAAATAAAAACTTTTTACATATGTAGTTTACTATTTTTTCTATAACAAATCTTGTCTTCCTACTGTGTCCCTCCTTGTTTGTGATGAGTAAATAGTCTGAAGTTCAGTCTGATATCAAGAAAGAGCCCTTCAGACTATGTTCCGTCTTTCAGATAAAAAGACTCAATCTCAAAGATAACTTCCTTCCAACTGCTTCTCTCCCTTAACACAAAGCAGTCTGGACAGAAGCAGAGGGGAACAATTTATGATTCTTAAATGAAGGCTCCTTACCAACCTCTAAGGCTCCCCTAGGATGTCAGCCCTTGGTAAACTTTTCCTCGGTCCTTCTTTGGTTGGATCTATGTCTCTTTGCTTTTGTTTTATTTTTTAATTGAAGCTGATTTACAGTGCTGTGTCAGTTTCAGGTGTAGAGCGAGGTGATTCAGTCATACGTCTACATGCATCCCTTCTTTCTGATTCCTTTCTCGCGTAAATTCTTGCAGAACACTGAGCAGAGTTCGCTGTGCCATACAGCGGCTCCCTTTTGGCTCTCTTACATACAGCCGTGTATGTGTGCTAATCCCAAACTTCTGATTCATCCCTCCCCGTCTTGTCCCCTTTGGTAACCAGACATTTGTTTTCGAATTCTGTAAATCTGTTCCTGCTTTGTAAGTAAGTCCATTTGCATCATTTTGGACCCTTGCTTCTGCTCAGGGTTCACTTTCCCCTGCTGTTGCTGAAGATGGTGCCGGAGGCCAACTCTGACCTACGGCTTTCCGGCGCAGACACCCGATTCTACAGCCACCACGGCAGGGCCAGGCTTGCGGCCCGGTGTTTCGTCAAGACTTCTTTCCCAGGCACGTGTTCAGTGACAGGGCCTCAGGCAGCCTGCAAAGTGCAAACACGGCGTGAAGGCCTGACCCCGTGCGCTTGGCGATGCCCTTACTTATCTGACACGCGGCCACTCTGGATTGAAACCTGAAGAATCGAAAGTGGGGCCCTGCAGCTGACACCTTCACAGGCTACCTGCCTCTCATCTGTCTCCTTCTTTCCATCCATCGAGACTGGGAAAGCGAGTTTTCCCCTTTTCTTCCTCCTCTTCTTCTTAACAGCATCTCCCCTGTTTAAACACAGGGATCTAGCTTACCAAACAAGATTTCTTCCAAGCCTAAACGGATATGAACCATAAACAGTTCATCTAACAATAACCTGGCTTTCAAGGCAAAGTTTAGATACAAAAAACTTCCTAGTGGATCAGACGCACAGTCTCTTCCTGGCTGCATGGCTACATAGGTAAGGACTAGTGAAGGGCGCTCAGAAGGTCAAAAGGGAACCAAACAAAAGATTTTAAGCTATTAACACTATAGCCCATGTCAACTCTCCCTCATCTCTCTGCACAATTAAATTAATTAAGCAGCCTTTATTAGCAAAAAGTTGTGGCTCAGACGGTGAAGTGTCTGTCTGCAATGCAGGAGACCCGGCTTCGATCCCTGGGTTGAGAAGATCCCGTGGAGAAGGAAATGGCAGCCCACTCCAGTATTCCTGCCTGGAAAATCCCATGGACCTGGAGCCTGGTAAGCTACCTCCCATGGGGTCGCAAAGAATCGGACACGACTGAATGACTTCACTTCAACTTACAGGAAGCAATGACAAAGAGTAACAGAAGTGATGTCAGTACCTGCCTTCTCTGCTTTCCAGCCCTGGCCCCAGGGCACGCTGAGATTGTTGGGGTACTCAGCTAGAGCCAAGACCATCACTCCTCCTGGAATCCAGTTCAGTTCCCAGAACTCTCAGTTCTGGGGGGAGGTTCAGGGGAACTGTGCTGAGTCTCAAGCATCACCATGACAGGAAGTTCTGCTTCCAGCAATTAATGCTATTTGAATTGGCCTCAGCTGATGTACAGAATTATACAGTCCCTCTTCCAATGTCTGTCCATCAGAGTGGAACCGGTTTTTAGAGTTCTCTCATTCCCAAGGCTGGTACTGCACAATTATTTCCTTCTGAGACTTAGGAAGAAAATGTTTGGATTGTCTATTAGCTCAACTACTTTGTCTTACTTAGAAAGACAAGTTTAATAAATCAGAACATTCTTCTATTTGAATCCTGCCTACCAATACTACGTTATCTTTAATTCATAAGGGGGTGTACTATCTGAACTGTGAACAGTAGCATGACCTTGACTTTTTTTCATCTCCAGTGGAAGATTTCAAAACACAAATTGAAATCTTGTTTCACCTTTTCATACCAGTTCCCAACTTGATATATCCACATCCAGAATCTTCAGAAATTAAAACATGGTAAAAGAGATTAACACGGGGCTTCCCCAGTGGCTCCGCAGCAAAGATTCCGCCTGCAATGCAGGAGCTACAGGAGATGTGGGCTCGATCCCTAGATCTGGAAGATCCCCTGGAGGAGGCATGGCAACCCACTCCAGTTTTCCTGCCTGGAGAAACCCATGGACAGAGGAGACTGGTGGGCTACATCCAGACTGAAGCAACTTAGCATGCATGAAAGACATCAATAGTGGGAAGCAAAGGAAAACAGGGAAAAGTTCAAGTCTACTTTCTTAATCACCCTAGAAAATCCAGATGTTTTGTGAAGGATGACATTTGAAAACACAGTGAGAATAAAATCACAGTTTGCAGGTATAGGGATTGGAGCTGGGAGATGACTTTATACATCAGTTCAGTTCAGTTCAGTCACTCAGTCATGTCCGACTCTGTGACCCCATGAATCACACCACGCCAGGCCTCCCTGTCCATCATCAACTCCCGGAGATTACTCAAACTCATGTCCATCGAGTTGGTGATGTCATCTAGCCATCTCATCCTCTGTCGTCCCCTTCTCCTCCTGCCCCAATCCCTCCCAGTATCAGGGTCTTTTCCAATAAGTCAACCTTTCACATCAGATGGCCAAAGTATTGGAGTTTCAGCTTCAGCATCAGTCCTTCCAATGAACACCCAGGACTGATCTCCTTTAGGATGGACTGGTTCGATCTCCTTGCAGTCCAAGAGACTCTCAAGAGTCTTCTCCAACACCACAGTTCAAAAGCATCAATTTTTCCATGCACAGCTTTCTTCCGGAGAAGGCAATGGCACCCCACTCTAGTACTCTTGCCTGGAAAATCCCATGGATGGAGGAGTCTGGCAAGCTGCAGTCCATGGGGTCGCTAAGAGTCGGACATGACTGAACAACTTCACTTTCACTTTTCACTTTCATGCGTTGGAGAAGGAGATGGCAACCCACTCCAGTGTTCTTGCCTGGAGAATCCCAGGGATGGCAGAGCCTGGTGGGCTGCCTCTATGGGGTCGCACAGAGTCAGACACGTCTGAAGCGACTTAGCAGCAGTAGCAGCTTTCTTCACTGTCCAACTCTCACATCCATACATGACCACTGGGAAAACCGTAGCTTAGACTAGACAGGCCTTTGTTGGCAAAGTAATGTCTCTGCTTTTTAATATGTTATCTAGGTTGGTCATAACTTTCCTTCCAAGGAGTAAGCATCTTTTAATTTCATAACTGCAGTCACAATCTGCAGTGATTTTGGAGCCCAAAAAATAAAGTCTGACACTGTTTACACTGTCTCCCCATCTATTTCCCATGAAGTGATGGGACCAGATGCTGATCTTAGTTTTCTGAATGTTGAGTTTTAAGCCAACTTTTTCAATCTCCTCCTTCACTTTCATCAAGAGGCTTTTTAGTTCTTCACTTTCTGCCATAAGGGTGCTGTCCAGGCCGATGCTGCAGAGCAAAGAGGTCTGCACTCCGGGAGGTGTGTGCATGCATCCTCGCACACGTCTGTGCAAGCAGAATGGGAAGTCTTACTCGATCATCTTTTGTATATAATGCTAAGTAGCTGTATAGCTTTCTTCTTATGAAAACAAAACAGTTATTAAAAATTTGGGGGAAATAACAGATAATGACACTAAAAAGGCATAAAAAATCACTCATAATGCCACAAATAAGAAATAAGCACTGTTAATATTTTGGTATGTATATTCCAAGAATTTTTCCCCACTGGGATTATACAAGGCATAATGCTTTATAAACTACTTAGAGACATAGCATGAATCACTCTGAATAGCATTGTCTATCATGAATATTATTGTCTATACATTCTTTTGCCATGTGTTATTAATGCCTACAAATATTCCTATCATATAGTTACAGTCCTTCAATCATATTTTAAATGTGGGTTGTTCATGTTTGCTATTAAATATTAATGCTCTGATTCACATCTATGACTATTTCCTTAGAGTTCATTGCTGTAGGAAAAATTTTACTGGATCAAAAGATATTATCTTTTAAAATATATTGCTCTACACGTACGTCTTGTCACCTGCACTTTCCTCTATAAAGTGTGTGCCTATTTACCTAAACTACTGCCAATACTAGCTATCATTTTCACTCAGTTTTTCATATTTTAAATGTAAAGTATATACACTGTTGTTTTCTTTAATCAACTGTGAGATTAAACAACTCACATTCCTTTTAATTTAATTTTGCACTTTTCTGTTGTTTCAGGTCCTATTCATGTTTTCGTTATTTATTACTCAGTCTTTCATTATTTTTTGTAAGGGCTCTTGATTTAATAAGAATATGTAGTCACTTTGAGGGAGTTTGTTGGAAAAGCACCTTATTGAGTTGCTTTTTATTACAGTAAAAATATTAACATGAGATCTATCCTTTCAGAAAAATTTTAAGTGTACAATACAATCTTGTTAATTATAGACATGATGCTGCTCAGCAGATGTCTAGAACTTAATTCATTTTACATAACTGAAATATATTTTTAATCTTTATTCATAATACATTGACATACAAAGATTTTAAGTTTTTATATAGGCAAATATGCCATTTACCATTGTTTCAAATGAATGATCATTTGAAACAGATCTTATTTTTTATGTTTTTTCTTTCAGCATTTCTGTTTAAATAGTTATTTTCCACTGGTTTGAAATTTTACTTTACATTATATAAAACTCTGATTACACTGAAGCTTGTTCCTGACATTTTTATTCAGTCTCATTAATCTGACTGTTGAGATTTGCTGCTAATTACATGCTGTTTTGATTACTATGGCTCAGTTTTAATTCAAGAATTTGTTAGCATTCTTATTTTTTAAAAAGAAATGTATACAATTTGTCACTCTTTTGTTCTTCCATTAAACTTTTGTACAATTTTAAGTTCCAAAAACTTGTTTGGAAGTACAGAATGGAATTGAATTAACTCTTTAGTGGGATAAAATCAGTATTTCTATAACATTCGTACTTCTCATCCCATAACCTGATATATGTTTATTTAATTAAGGCTTTTATTATGTCTCAAGTAAAGTGTATGAGCTCTATTTATATAGGTTCTACATCTTCTTGTTCATTTTCAATAGGTCTTGATCTCCCAGAAAACATATTTGAAAGCCTTTCTTGGATTGGGAAATGTGGTAATTTACTCCTAGATAAATAGAGTTTTGATACGGAAGCAAATGGAACTGTTTATTTTGTTATCATTGCTGACAAATAATATAGCTTTTTATTTTTCTACATGTACTTTAAAATATCCAATTTCTTGTTAATCTTAATTTCAAGCTACTCAAGTTCTCTAGTTAGCAAATCACATTATCTATAAATTATGAAAATTTCACACCATTCCTTTGAATACTTTTACTTCAAATTTGTCTTTATAATATTCACAAGAGTCCAGAATAGTATTTAAAAGTGCATATTAATAAGATCAGAATTAGTTATAATAAGTTTTGTCCCTATTTTCATTCTTCATTTGTGCGCGTTTTCTCTGTTTTGCTTCATCTTTAATGAGGAAAGCTTTGCCTATTGCATTGTTTTCACCTTCTCCCGTTTCTGGAGGCTAGCAGTCCGATAGCGAGTGTCAGCAGGGTCCGTGTTCTCGGGGGCGTCTCTCCTTGCTGTGGATGGCTGTCTTCTCCCCGGGCCTGCCCTCTGCGCGTTTGTGTCCTAATTTCCTCTCTGTTATTGACAGAGTGGATTTGCAATGTCATATTAATTTCTGATGTTCAGCAAAGTGATTCAGTCTCACACACACACACACACACACACTCCTTTTTGCATTCTTCCCCATTGCGGCCTGTCACAGGACGCCGAGTGCAGTCCCCTCTGCTCTCAGTGGGAACCTGCTGCTCCCCGCATCTGCCCACCGTGACTCCCAGTTTATCCCTCCCTCCCCGCCTCCGCATCGGCAACCACGCGTCCGTTCTCTGCGTCTGCGGGTCCGTTTCTGCTTCATACATAGGTTTGTCTGTGTCATATGTTAGATTCCACACAAAAGTGGCATCACACTGTATTTGCCATTCTCTTTCTTAGTATGATAATCTCTAGGTCCAGCCATCTTGCTGCAAGTGGCATTATTTTATTCCTTCTTATGGCTGAGTAGTATTTCATTGTGTGTGTGTGTGTGTGTGTAGCACATCTTCTTTATCTATTTGTCTGTTCGTGGACATAAAACAGGCTGTTTCTATGTCTGGCTATTGTGAACAGCGCTGCTACAAACACAGAGGTATGTGTATCTCTTTGAATTACAACTTTGTTACGATATGTGCTCAGGAGTGGGATTGCTGAATCACACGGCAATTCTAGTTTCAGTTTTTTGAGCAAGTTCCATATGTGTTTTCAAGAAAGCAGTTTTTGGTATTATCTACCGCATGTGAAGATTCTTCAGATTATTAAATTATTTCTTTTTCTTTATTGTTTATGCCTACATGTGCATGCTCACTCAATCGTGTCCAACTCTTTCTGACCCCAAGGATTGTAGCCCATCAGGCTTCTCTGTCCATAGGATTTTCCAGGCGAGAATACTGGAGTGGGCTGCCATTTCCTTCTCCAGGGGATCTTCCTCAGCCAGGGATCAAACCTGAATCTCCTGCATCTTCCACATTGACGGGCAGATTCTTTACCACTGAGCCACCTGGGAAGCCTGTATTTTCTTTAATTTCTATTTTCTGGATTTAAAATATATACATATGCTTTGAATGGAACACTTAATTATTTTAAAGATTTTAACGTATGAATTTTTCTATTTTTATATGTATGAATGCATCTCGTAAACTTCAGTGTTCCAAATGACATACTTTTTAATTTCTAAAATTAGATTTAATTTCTTTCCATCAGCTACCAGCTTGCTTATGCAAACAGCTTTCTCAAGTTCCTGTATGTATTAGATATTACACAATGGCTCCCAAAAATATCATGCTCCCAGTATTCAGGCCTTGTGTAATTCTATCACATATTGAGTTTGGGCTCAGCCAGGAGGGACTTACTTTGGCCATACCTCAGCGTACATGATGGGAGCAGAGGGTTGATCAGCGTTTGTACCCTGGGACTTACTCTCTTGGGACCCAGGCTCCGTGCTATAACGAATTCCAGGCTATTTTCCTGAAGAGAGAGAACACATGGAAATACTCTGGAGGATAACGCCTCACATGGAGAACCCAGGTGGCCTGGCCCTCCCCCAACTAAAAGCAGCTGACAAAACATGGTGCATGAACCATCCAGCCAACAAAAAGAACCACAAGAAATAATAAATGCTATTATCTGAAGCCAGTAAACATCGGGAATGTTTGCTATGCAACAACAGAAAACTGAAAATGTTTCTGTTTGAACTTAATCTGACTCGATGATTTTTCTATTTAGTCAAGTCTCAGAGAAAGCTGTTGAGCAGGAACATATTTAATTCTCCATATATCAAAAATACCACCAAGAAACCAGGAACGTCTACAGTTAAATATGGAATGAAAAACTTTTTTTTGTCTTTTGTTTTCTTATGCTGATGAATCCTTGTGTTATTTCAGTATCATTAGTGATCCAATGGAAGTAAAAAGCATCATTTATTAGATATCAATATTTTCAAAGTCATTGAATGCAATTTCTAAATCATATCTCTTTTTTAAAATGCATGATGTCACACATAACACTTGACTAGTGGTGATTAATTTGTTGTGAGTTACAAGCCTCTTTTAAAAAATGAGAAATTTATGTCCCGTCTCCTCAGAAAAATACATCTGCATGAAGAAACAAATGATTATACGCAATTTTAGCAGTTTCATGGATTGTCTCATGCAAAATCATAGACATTTAAAAAAATGAAGGGATTTTCAAACATATTTTAGTCAGCTAATCTGTACTCAGATAAAAGCTTACTCTGAAGAAAATCCACTAAGACAGGAAAAAAAAAAAAAGTTCAGAGCCACCAGAGGTGAAGCAAAGGTGATGCCTGACAAATCGCTTGTTGCCTTGAGCTCTCCATTTACCCACCTCCACACCACACTAGGCTTCCCCGGTGGTGCAGGGGTAAAGAACCCGCCTGCCAACGCAGGAGACACAAGAGATGCCGGTTCGATCCCTGGGTCAGGAAGATCCCCTGGAGGAGGAATGGGAATCCAGCTTTGCTGCCCAGAAACTTCCAGGGTCAGAGGAGCCTGGCAGACGACAGTCTAAGGCCACGACTGAGCACGCACAGCACACTGCTTCACAGAGCGTCATTTGTCAATGACTGCTTTAAAAGGGTGCGATAAAATTCAATGCATGCAAGAGAAAGGTCAGCGATCGTGAGGGGGTTGGAGCCAGAGCGTCTGACCCAAGCCGAGAGCGAGTAAAGAAGCCGAGACCACAGTCATCCCAGTCCAGGTAGGAGAAAGCGCTGCCTATCACTGTGGACAGTTCAACATGAGACAGCAGGTGACCAGGGCTTAGCAGTCAGCGGGGCAGCCACTGCAATTATTCATCTTTGTGCGTCAGCCGACGGGGTCCCAGGGTGCCCAGATATTTGATTGTGCATGATTCTGGAGGCTCAATGAGATGTCTTCAAATGGGATGAGCACTTGAGTTGGTAGATTAGCTAAAGCACAAGGCCCTTCAGACAGCAAGTGGCCTCATCCAATCAGTTGAAGGTCTACAACAGAAAAAAAAAAAAAAGCAGATCCTCCCAGAGTTAGACAGAACCCTCCTGCCTGGAGACCTTCAAACTGGGGCATCGGGACAACGGCTCTTCCCAGTTCTCCAGCAGCTTCCAGCCTGAGGACTGGAATGTGGGCTCTACGGATTTTCCAACCTTCATCATCATCACATGAGTCAATTCCTCATAATAAATCTCTTTGTGAATAGTGTACATATAAAGAACATGGATGAACCCTAACACAGCCATGTATTCTAATGAGTCCAGAACAGACCAGGTTTATGACTGTGGTCCAACCGTAAACGTGAATAGCTTCCTTTTTACCCACATATGCACTCGGGGCTTTGTTTTCGTTGCTGTCTTTACAAAGCAGGAGGAGGTTGCATTTGTCTGAAAAGAGACACAAGGGGAGGCTGAAGGTGGCCCCAGCTGTGGGGTTGGCGAGTCATCTGCTGGTTGAGGATGACCCTGAGCAAGGCAACTGGTGGGTCACTGGGGGCTGGGGATGAAAGCCCCCAGAGGAGGACAGGACGCCAGAGAGGCCATAAGACGGGGTGGGTAGCCTGGGAGAAGTGCCACTTGTCCAGCCTAGGCCATTCTTTTCGGGCCGTGGAGGCTGGTGGTGTCTGGCGGGACACGGCCTGATTTAACACATTCCCCAGCGCCGCCTTGCCCCTTGGGCGCAGGAGGATAAATTGCTTGTTCACAGAAGGCCTTCTGCTTACCAGGTTTGTTCTGGGGGGTAGAGCACTCTAGGGATGCCCCTGTATCTCCTAAGGTGAGTAGACCTCACCTAAGCTGTCCTTGCAGCACCAGCAGAGGCAGAGTAGACCCACCAGGGTCATCAAACGTGCTAAGTAAATATGGGGGGAAAGTATCAGATCAAGGGGAAAGCTCTTATTAATTAAATTAACCACATCTCAAAAGATTTTTCTTTCTCCAAATCAGGTTGCAATAACAGTTTTATGTTGCTGTTGTTCAGTCACGCAGCTGTGTCCGACTCTTTGTGACCCCAAGAACTGCAGCACACCAGGCTTCCCTGTCCATCACTCTCTCCTGGAGTTTGCTCAAATTCGTGTCCATTGAGTCGGTGATGCCATCCAGCCATCTCATCCTCTGTCACCCCCTTCTCCTCTTGCCTTCAATCTTTCCCAGCATCAGGGGTTTTTCCAATAAGTCAGTTCTTCCCATCAGGTGGCCAAAGTAATGGAGCATCAGTTTCAGCATCAGTCTTTCCAATGAATAATCAGGATTGATTTCCTTTAGGATTGATGGGTTTGATCTCCTCACTGTCCAAGGGACTCTCAAGAGTCTTCTCCAGCACTATAGTTCAAAAGCATCATTTCTTTAGTGCTCAACCTTTTTTATGTAACAACTCTTACATCTGTACATGACCACTGGAAAAACCATAGCTTTGACTAGATGGACCTTTGTCAGCAAGGTGATGTCTCTGCTTTTTAATACACTGTCTAGGTTTGTCACTGCTTTCCTCCAACGAGCAAGCATCTTTTAATTTCATGGCTGCAGTCACCATCCAGAGTGATTTTGGAGCCCAAGAAAATAAAGTTTGTCACTGTTTCCATTTTTTCCCCCATCTAAAAGCTTTATTTTAGATAGAGGTAAAAGCACATTTTCATTCACCTTTTCCGCCACATAACTGAATCAAAAATTCTAAAGCCTTAAAATACATCTCCATTTTAAGTTCCATCCTAAAGGATTTTATCTTCACACTTTGGTTCTTTTTCCAATTAATGGTCCATTTGTGGAATGCATATGTAGTTATTTCAGTTCTCCATGGCTCATTAGAGAGCCTTCTTACTGACGGGCTTCATTCCCCTTGGTCTCATATGAATGTATTCATTAAGGACACACTATAAAATAACTAATAAAGTAAATTTTGAGCATTTAAAAAGAAGTAATAAAACACAACATACATGCCTTAAAAATAATCTAATCTGTTGTGGCTGTTTTAAAGATTTGAATTCGGGAAGCAAGTCTTCACAAGTGGTTTTTATTATAACTTGGAACCTGACTCCTCATTCAAATGTGCATATTAATGTCTAATGCATATCAGAGTAACTCCTGTGGGACGGATAAATGTGTTAGACTGTGCCAGTATAAAGAAGTAAGGATAAACACGAAACCGGCAGAGGGTAACCTGGGAGGAACCTCGGTTCCATTTATCCTTCCCGGAGTAATTTTCCAGTTTGCAAGAAACCATTGTCCCACTTTAACAGTAGAGTTGATCATGATTTAGTCTGACTTGTGGATAAAATCCTATGTAAATATGTTGCTCCTGCTATTCTACTCAATTACTTTTTACTTATCTATTGTTTCAAAGAAAGGCCAGATTGCACCTTCTTGATTAAAGAGTGATTTCTTCAGCAGAAGTGCCCTACCTCAGACACACCGGCACTTTCATATTGACAACAAAACCCCCATATTCCTGGGAAAAGCAAAAATTAGATTTGTTCTTCCTCTACTGACAACAGGAAATTAAGAGAAAACTGCTGAATAAAAAAGTAACTATCTTAGATGGAACCTATAAATTGTATATGACTTATGTTAAAAGCAAGACTAAGTGTGTTTTTAGTTAATTGTGAAACAGCTCCTTTGCCCACCGGCATTACGATCACTAACAAGTAAGTAATTCAGTTACATATCAAGACCTATAGATGCCCTTCATTACTTTAGGGCATAACAGGATTACCAAGAAGTTGTCACTTGCAAGGTAAGTTCCCCTCAAATTCACAAACGTGATCAAGCTCCATTTCAATCTGGTCTCACAGCTACATTTAACATTCAAGCTCAAACCACACAGAAAATAAACAAAACCAGTGTATTATCCTTGATGTGCAATGCTAATAAACTTTTGAAGAAAATACCACTTTTAAACTTATCTCTTACTGGTTTATTGATATCGAGCTATAAGATAGGTATTTTAAAATTAGTGTTTCAGTATTCATGATACACAATACCATGGTTCTCTTTTTCATATTCCCCAACTGATAGAGCTGAGAGAGAGACATGAGACGTGGTTGAAAAAGTCACTATTCTTAGCCGTATGTGATGATGGTTAGACGTAACTGCAATGGCTTCAGATGCACGTGGCAGTGAGCGGACTTGCGCCGAGCAGCAGCTAGAAGTGAGGCCTTAGCTCCCCAACCCGGAATCGAACCTGGGTTGCCTGGGCTAGACAGGCTGAATCCCCAGGCCCTGCCTGCTCTGGCAGGAAATTTCTGATGAGGAGGCAGCAGGTAAAGAGAAAAGTACAGTGTCCATTGGGAAAGGGGAGTGCATATGAGAAGGTACGGGTCAGACTCTGCAAGAGAGCCGTGAGTCATGCCTTCAGGAAGGTTCATTTACAAGGGGGTAGTTTGGGGAATCTTTGCCTCCCTTCTGGCCAACTGTCTTGTTTTGCCCCCCGGGCTAATTCGTCTCAGCACCCTCCGAGGGGCACACAGACCCCCAGCCAAGATGGACTTCAGCCCAAGGGAGTCTGGGGTGGGGAGAGTGGCAAGGCTATTACGGCCTGGCCTCTCCTGCCTCTTGACCCCGGGAGCCTTTCTGCACGTGAGTAGTGTCTCCCTTGCCCCCGGAAGGGGAAATGACCCGCTCTTCAAGCAGCGTTTGCCCCTCTTTGTTCCTGCCGTGGCTGTTTCGGTAAGGTGTCCACAGGAGACAGAGACTGGCAATTTGCCCCATTTCTGTTGTCATTTCTATTCTGAAGAGCAGACAAAGGCTGACTGTAAACGCCTGGCCTGGAGCCCACCCATCCCGTCTCAGGAACTACAAACAGGAGGCTACTTGTAAGTGTCCGGCCTGAAGTCTACCTTTTCTCCATTTCCCAAGAAATGTAAACAGTAGGCCAGCTATAAATGCCTAACCCAGAGTCAGCCAATCTCCTGCCTCAGGAACAATAAAACGTCAAAAAAATATCCAGAATTCTACACTTTCTATGAAATATAGATCAAGACATAATTGAAAAGATCTAAAGTAAACCATAAATAAATAACATGAAATAGTTTTCATAGGGAACACAATTGGTTTGGGTGGGATTAGATGGTCCTTTGATGGGATGGTGAGTCAGAAATGGTCCATTAAAGGGAACCAACTCAGCCATTCATGACCATTCTTAGACTTCTGAATCTCTAAATTTGTGAGCATTTTCTCTGTCTTACCTTTTTCATCTCTTCCCTCAGATATTTACAGCAAGGCATTCAGGTTTAAATGTGCTGGCATGTCATGAATAAACCACGCATTGCATAACTCTTGCATGAAAGCACATTTGTTAAATATTTAAGATATTTATGCTCTGGCAGAAGGCTGATTCATGGATGTAAAAGTCAGGGTCATTCAATGAAGGGGCTCACTTCTAATATTAGTCAGCTGAGATGAAAAATACAATGCAGAAGGAATTTGCTTAGAAGTAGAGACGATGCAGTACTAACTTGATGTTTTGCCTGCAGACGTAGGAAGGGAGTGACCAGAAAAAGGAAGATAAAAGAACGACGATCAAGAACTTGGCTTTGGTGTTGAATAAACAGAATTCCTCACGTGGGTCTATTTTCTGCAAGCTGTGTAGCCACTCAAAGGGTTTCCTAAAATTGGCCTAAGAAATAACCGAATGTATCCCAATGATGAGTACTAAAGGAGGCGATGGGAATGGCATCTGGCTGTATTTACACACCTGAGTAAGTCTCGAGGCGATTTAGATCAAGTCTTCCAATTAAAGGGATGTGTTTAGGAAGCACAGCTCTCAACCCCCAATTTTTACAGAGAAAATCCTGGGCATTTGTGGTAGGCAGATGCAGGGGCAATCAAAGAGGAATAAGCACGTTCCAGGCCAGGCCAAGTACCTCTCCTGCTGGGTAGAAACACCAAGGAACCCTGTATGATGAGGCGAGTCAGTGTCAGGAGACACTGCCGGAAGGACTCGCTAGGACAGATTCTAGCAGGGAACAGCCCACGGAAGGTGTCTGCCCAAGTGAAGGCAGTCTGCAGCGAGCAGTCTGCAATGGCTCGGTTCCCGTGTGGGGCCCGGAAACCCAGCGAAGACTGCACTGATCACGTGCAGGTCCCTGCACCAGACTCCCCAGATGCCAGATTTCCTTCTTGGAAGACGTTCCTAGGAATCAGTTATCTGTCAAACAACAGTTTCTGAAAACCCTCTCCTTGATATATGTATACTTGTGGTGCTTAAGCCGGATGTGGCTTGGGGAGCTAGAGGACAGAGAGACAGACAGATATTTCCAGATAGATAGGTATTTTCTTCTGCCAAAGAAACCTTTTGTCTGTCTGCAAACCCTCTTCTCCTTTCTAGTTTCTAAATAAACTCCTCTTTTCTCATGTTCTTTTTTTTCCCTTTATTTTTATTAGTTGGAGGCTAATTACTTTACAATATTGTAGTGCTTTTTGTCATACATTGACATGAATCAGCCATGGAGTTACATGTGTTCCCCATCCCGATCCCCCCTCCCGCCTCCCTCTCCATCCGACTCCTCTGGGTCTTCCCAGCGCACCAGCCCTGGGCACTTGCCTCATGTATCTAACCTGGGCTGGTGAGCTGTTTCACCCTTAACAGTATACTTGTTTCAATGCTGTTCTCTTGGAACATCCCACCCTCATCTTCTCCCACAGAGTCCAAAAGTCTGTTCTGTACTTTTGTGTCTCTTTTTCTGTTTTGCATATAGGGTTATCATTACCATCTTTCTAAATTCCATATATATGTGTTAGTATACTGTATTGGTCTTTATCTTTCTGGCTTACTTCACTCTGTATAATGGGCTCCAGTTTCACCCATCTCATTAGAACTGATTCAAATGAACTCTTTTTAATGGCTGAGTAATATTCCATGGTGTATATGTACCACAGCTTCCTTATCCATTCGTCTGCTGATGGGCATCTAGGTTGCTTCCATGTCCTGGCTATTATAAACAGTGCTGCGATGAACAGTGGGGTGCATGTGTCTCTTTCAGATCTGGATTCCTCGGTGTGTATGCCCAGGAGTGGGATTGCTGGGTCATATGGCAGTTCTATTTCCAGTTTCTTAAGGACTCTCCACACTGTTCTCCATGGCGGCTGGACTTGTTTGCATTCCCACCATGCTCTTTAGCAGTAGAACTTACTGACCCTTTAAACTCAGATTGAATAAAGGAGAATAAATTCCTTTCTGGCTTTATCTTCAAATACAACTAGATACTGAATAAAGAGACAGTTGCATTCTTCTAATGCAACAGCAACAACAACAAAAAAAAAAGACAGAGAAATATGAAAGTCTACATCCCCCATATATTTACCAAGCTCTCCACGGTGCCTGAAAGCCATAAATATTAAAACAATAGATAATATTTCTACTTTCGAGAACCCAAACTTTGTTTTCCTGGGCTGTCGTGTGGAATACCAGAGCTGTGGCCTTTGGGTTAGTCAGTTACGCTAACTTTAGACTCTTGCTGTTCCTAAGGAAACCCACATTTCTCTAGGTGCTTGTGTATCTTTTATCCCCCGTCTGTCCTGTATCCACTCTACTGAAGTGAGCAATGCCTAGAATAAACTTTGCAGTGTGATCGAGGGAACCAAAAGTGACCTCGACCTCTCCAGACAGAATGCGGCAGCAGTGATGATTAGGGATTTAAAACCTCCAATGGGAGGGTGACACTCAGGAGCCTGAAGCGCGGAGTGCTAAGTTCCTGGTGCCCTGCGCTTTAGTTTAGGTTGCTGGCCTCTCCACCAAAACCAAAGAGGTGCTAGTAAGACAGTTCACCAAAATCCTTGCCCCATCGAACAGCAACTGTTAGAAAAAGCTTTGTACCACCCTGATACTCTTCCTCTAAATTCTAAAGCTATTTGTTATCTCCTCTGGGAAAGATGAGTTGCTTCCTTGATCCCAACTTTCTGTGCTTCTCAGATACCCAAGGATTCTCTACGTTCGTTGACCCTTAGAGTCCTAAAACTAACGGTCAGATGGACCTGTGTCTCTGTGGTTTCTAGAGCCAACCATTCTATCTCTTCCCCCAAATCATCTGAAATAAGTTTTCCTAATGCTCCATCATCTCACTTTGACCTTAGAAATCTGGCCATCTTTGGCCATCTTTGATCATCTTTGACCTTAGAAATTTTAAAGCCCCATCATCTCACAAAGCTGCATCACTCCCCATTCCATCTACTGCATTCCCCTAGAATTTCACAATCCACTGATTGTTGAAAAAGACTGGATTTGAGAAACTCCTGACTGAACTTCATCTACGAGAGAACTGCGTCACCCCATCTCGCCAGTACAGTTTTGCTCGTATCATTAACTCTCCTCCTTCCTTCATTCACGTGTTTCTAGCACTGGAGCAAGTGCTGACATCAACGTGCCACTAATCTTTTCGCATTATTAACATTCCCTGCCCAACAGGATCAGGCTTGGATAACTGTAATGTAGAATTACAATATGTTCAAATTTTCAAAAACCGTCACCAGTCTTGACAAGGAACTGAGCAGAGAGTTTGGCAATTTGAGGGTTACATACCATTAGGATAGAAACACAGGTGTTGCGAAACATCAGTGCTACAAAATACCATTTGTAAGAGTATCACCTGCAGCCCTACGAGTAATATTATTTTCTAGAAAGCAAACATTTCTTTTTCAATTAATCCCACATTGGATCATACCTCTGTCAGTGTTTGTAACGAAGGCAAGCAGTTTGTTTTTGGCCTCAGGATATGGTGTTAGAAATAAAATGTGGAACTTCCACTGTGCCTTTCGGGGAAACCTCCAGACATCTGTACATTTTACACAGTCTTCTTCTATGTTGCCACGGAGAGTATCACCGTGCCTTCTGCTCTGGCAGCTCTGGGGTAATATACAAAGCTGGTGTGAGGTATGAAATGCCAGTTGGAGACCCTTCAAAGTGTTCTCAAATATAAATCACTTTCTTTGGAAATAAGGACTATCAGTTCTTCCAAAATACAATTTAATTATGCACTTACATAAAATGTCATCATCCTAGTACACTTGACATTTGTAATACATATTCTATTCCTATCATCTATATCAATGACAAACGACAGAATAAAAGCTGAGTTAAAATTATATCATCTGAGACATTTTACATAATTGTGGGCAATTAGAATTTGTAAAGCATTAAAATAAATTTATCTTTTTTTAAGATAAGATGGTACAAGCACCGACGACTCCGTCTCTTAATCAAAGGCTCCGTAGGAAGAACCAGGCACCAAGCTGAGGCCTGGCCCCTCAGCCCCTCACCTTAGACCTTAGATAACCCTCATCTCTGATCTTAGATAACCACCTCGCCCCCCAAGATTGTTTTTTCACCAGCAAGACAAGAGGACGACATTAGACACTCCCTAAGATTCTTCCAGGCAACAAACTCATGATCTCCTAATATCTACTGGGTACTATTATGTGAAGAAAGCTGAGCACTGAAGAATCGATGCTTTTGAACTATGGTGTTGGAGAAGACTCTTGAGAGCCCCTTGGACTGCAAGGAGATCCAACCAGTCCATCCTAAAGGAGATCAGTCCTGGGTGTTCATTGGAAGGACTGATGCTGAAGCTGAAACTCCAATACTTTGGCCACCTCATTTGAAGAGTTGACTCATTGGAAAAGACCCTGATGCTAGGAGGGATTGGGGGCAGGAGGAGAAGGGGACGACAGAGGATGAGATGGCTGGATGGCATCACTGACTCAATGGACATGAATTTGAGTAAACTCCGGGAGTTGCTGTGGACAGGGAGGCCTGGCGTGCTGCGATTCATGGGGTTGCAAAGAGTTGAACATGACAGAGCGACTGAACTGAACTGAACTGAACTATTATGTCCAGAATTTGCTAGATGCTATAAGGGATCTAGACATAACTCATTATCTTGGGCTTACAGCCTATTTTTGTAAAAAGGAGGAAAAACATTAGGAACACAATAAAAGATAATAAACAATTACCAAAGTACTTACTAAAAAATGTGTGGTCTCTAGCCAGTATTACAGAAACTAAGAATGGGGAGAACTAAGCAATACAAATTATATTTAAGCTTCATGCTGTTATTGTTCAGTCACCCAGTCCTGTCTGACTCTTTGAGACCCCATGGACTGCAGCACGCCAGGCCTCCCTGTCCCTCACCATCTCCCGAAGTTTGCCCAAGTTCAAGTCCATTGCATTGGTGATGCCATCCAGCCATCTCATCCTCTGATATCCTCTTCTCCTTCTGCCCTCAATCTTTCCCAGCATCAGGGTCTTTTCAAATGAGTCAGTTCTTCGCATCAGGTGACCAAAACACCAGAGCTTCAGCTTCAGCATCAGTCCTTCCAATGTGTATTCAGGGTTGATTTCCTTTAAGATTGACTAGTTTGATCTCCTTGCATTTCAAGGGACTCGCAGGAGTCTTTTCCAACACCACAGTTCAAAAGCATCAATTTTTGGCGCTCAGCCTCCTTTATGGTCCAGCTCTCACATCCATACATGACCATTAGAAAGACCATAGCTTTGACTGTGTGGACCTTTGTTGGCAAAGTGATGTCTTTGCTTTTTCAACACATTGTCTAGGTTCGTCACAGCTTTCCTGCCAAGAAGCAATCGTCTTCTGATTCCATGGCTGCAGTCACCAGTTGCAGTGATTTTACAGTCCAAGAAGAGGAAATCTATCACTGCTTCTACCTTTTTCCTTTGTATTTGCCCCATGGAAGTGATGGTGCCGGATGCCATGATCTTCGTTTTTCTAACATTTAGTGTTAAGCTGGCTTTTTCTCTCTTCTCCTTCACCCTCACCGAAAGATTCTTTAGGTCCTCTTCACTTTTCTGCCATTAGAGTGGAATCATCCGCATACCTGAGGTTGTTGATGTTTCTCCCGCCTGTCTTGATTCCAGCTTGTAACTCATCCAGCCTGGCATTTCCCACGATGTGCTCAGGGTACAGGTTAAATAAGCAGGGAGGCAGCAGGCAGCCTTTCTTACTCCTCACAGGCAGCAGACAGCCTGTCACACTCCTTTCTCTATCCCGAATCCGTCAGTTGTTCCACACGGAGTTCTAACTGTTGCTTCTTGACCCTCATACAGGTTTCTCAGGAGACAAGTAAGAGGTTCTCAAGTTTCATAAGAACAAACGGATTCCCTTCAGGTGGACTACAGCTGGCTTTTCTAAGAAAGTCTGGATGAAATTATAACCAATTCAATACATATTTTTGAATACTTTCCACACAGCTAGTCAACAACTTATTTCAGCAATTTTCCATTCATTTTTCATTTCATCCCTATTTGTTTCTCTACTAAATTTTGCATTCTCAAGCTCTTTAGAATTGGTTTTGGTTTCAGTTTTTTTTTAATTTTAATTATTAAAGTACAGTTGATTTACAATACTGTGTTAGTTTCAGATGTACAATTTCAGTTTTTTCCATTATAGATTACTGCAAGATAATGAATACAGTTCCATGTGCTGTAGAGTAAATTCTTGCTGCTCATTTTTATATACATTAATGCACATCTATTAATCCCATGCTCCTGATTTATCTCTCCTGACTCTCCTTGTCTTTCCCCCCACATTTCACCCACTGTTTCCAATTCACCTAAAACATATGTAACATAAAGCCTGTCGACTTCATTAAATCTCCAAAAACCTTGCATTCTACCCAACAAGGCACCTGCAGCAGTGGTTTTCAATGATGGAATACTGACATACTTGTGTATAGAGGATCATGAAAGAGAGATGAATTCTAGGTGGCTCTCTGGAATTTTTATATACCTTTTACATGATGTAATCTGTTAGAAAATTCAGCCGTACTCCTAGATGGCATATACAAGAAAACCTTCTTCCGGCTGCCTGGCAGAAAGAGACTTCCGGCTTCTGTCTGTGCCAGCCTAAGATGCTTTTGCTTGAATCGTTTATTTTGGTATGTAGCATATGCCTACCTTGAGTTGAATGGTTTTAATATATTTCTTGTTTTGGATCAGCTAAATTATATTATTTGAAGATAGCTTATCTTTCTGTTCTCTCAATAAACCAGTAAATTGCTAGGTCCTCATTTTTATTGAGAAATTCAATGAGTTTCAAAGTACTACACGTGACTTGAAAAACTGGGATAAAGCTGTTTATCTTTGGAATTGTTTTTAGTTCTTATGCTTTTGGTCCAGGAAATCCCTCAATGTTACTCAACAAGCTGAGTGGAAGAGAGAGGCAGAATGCAGATGACCCGCTACTGGTTTCATTGCTGGGTCGGGAAGATGCCCTGGAGGAGGGCATGGCAAGCCACCCCAGTATCCTCGCTGGGGAGATGCCATGGACAGAGGAGCCTGTCGGGCTGCAGTCCATAGGATCGCAGAGGTGGACACAGCTGAAGGAACTGATCACTCACGCATGCAGTGGTTATTATAAAAAACAGGGTAACCTCTGAAAATAAACTTTGGATACAACCGTAAAATGTTCATATCTGTGACTCTTGAAAAGTATAGCTCAATAGTTGGCTTTAAAATAATGCAGTTTTTTGCATATCTTCATGTGTATTTAAAGACAAGTCTGAGTATTTAAATATCCATGATATAGAGGCAATTCTATTAGATCAAGTTCATATATTTCTTTATGGAAATAAGCATCCATTGATTGCATGTAGTGTTGATTATGCATTTGCTTAAAACAGTTCTACTTCCAAATATATAAAAGAAAATTAAATATTAAACCATTTTACACATGCAGAAACAGAGGGAGGGAAAAATAACTAAAATTAGTAAAATGCCAAACTTATATAAATGATTTTCACACTAACCATGACCATTCCACTAAAATAACTCTTGTCAAGGCCACTTAATACCTTCAAGTTACCAAATTTATCAGTTATTTCTTTGTATTCATCTTGATAAATGATTTGCAGAGATGAAACCAGTGACCCCTAACTACCGGACCACTAGGGAATCCCCAACCCGTCTCCCTTCTTGAAACATTTCCTTCACTTGGCTCTTCTGACACTGAGTTATCTGACTTTTGTCCACACCTTTTCTTGCTCTTTCCTGGTCTTTTTCTGTTGGCTGATCTCCTATTCCTGACTTTAAAATTATGGTGTAGCTCAGCTCCTCCTCTTTCTGGAATCTCCTCCTGTCTTAAATATTATCTAGATGTTGTAATACCCAGACTTACAGCCCTGAACCCCATGATATTTACTCCTGATAGTGAATCTGCATGAATGTTTTATAGACCCTTCAAAGCTTACTTATCCAAAACAAATATATTTATTTCTGACCTCAAAGACAAGCTCCTCTCCCAATCTTCTTGACTCACATGGCTCCAGTCATCCAGTCAAAGCCTGAAATAGATTCCTCAGCTTTCCTAACTTAACAGAGCCAATCCTTCAGGAAACATCGCCTGCTCAAACTGCAAAATCTCTCTTCAATATAGAACTGCTTCTTTTTCCCTACAGTTGCCTCTTAAGTTTCATTACTTCTTACTTGGACTACTGAAATCATTTTTCAACTGGTATCCCAGCTTCTAGTTTTGTTCTGCTATATTCCATTTACTGGAAAACAGCTAGAGTAATCACTGTAAAACATACATAGATTGTATCACTTATCCGTTTAAACCCTCTAAAGACGTCTCACCATTGGCAGGATAAAACAGACCTCAATCCCAGAGCCCCCACGTAAACGGTCTCTTGCCTGCTTTTCAGACCGCTTTTGTAAATGCTATCCCCTGACTTACACGTTCCAATTACACAGGCCATCCCTCTGTGTTCTCCACTCTTGCCAACATTCTTCCTACCTTGGGGACTTTCACAGTGTCCCCCCAGCCTACAAGAGTCAGGGCCCTGTCATCATTGAGGCCTTTGTTCAAATGAATGCCTAAGGCCTGGAAGAGGGAATGGCAACCCACTCCAGTATTCCTGCCTGGAGAATTCCATGGACAGAGGAGCCTGGAGGGCTACAGTCCATGTGGTCGCAAAGAGTCAGACACAACTGAGCGATTAATACACACACACCAAGGGCCTAGTAAGAGCTCCGTGCATGCACACACGCTCAGTCACATCAGTCGTGTCTGCCTCTTTGCAACTCTATGGACTGTAGCCTCCCAGGCTCCTCTGTCCATGAGATTCTCCAGGCAAGAATCCTGAAGTGGGTCGCCATGCCCTCCTCCAAGGGATCTTCCCAACACAAGGATTGAACCTGCATCTCCTGCATCTCTTGAATTGCAGGCAGACTCTTTACCCACTGAGTAAGAGCTCAATTGGTAGAATGAATGAATGAAACATCACCTCCTCAGAGAAATCCTTATTGAGTATCTGAAATACACCCATCTAAGTACTCATCACAGCCATTCTCTAGCGTTGCCACATTTTATTTTAGTCAAGAACATAACCATTCTCTGAAATTATTTACTCTCAGGTTTCCTGCCCATTATCTGAGTATCTCACAAGAATAAAGTGTCCTGAGAGCAGGGATCATCCTTCTCTTACACTCCACAGCATCTAGAGCAGTGCCTGGATTAAAGGAGGGCAGGGCAGATCATTAAAGGATTAAAGGATCACAAGGGCAGACATTGTGTTGAATAAAGGCTGAATGAATAAATATTATCTCCATTTTGCAGATAGAGAAAATGAGGCTCAGAGAAGCTCAATGAATTTTCTAAGATGATATAGGGATGTAGATGGCGGCCGAACAAGGATCCCAAGCTGACACTGTTTCACTTCAAGTTCCTTTCTTTCCCCAACGTGCCAAGGTAGGTGGCAACTTGCATGTTGCCTTTGACCCCAAGGACTGTTGCCATGCAAAAGAAAAGACATGTAGACTCCTTTCCCCCTGCTTCTGCACACTAAGGTTCATGACAAATTCTGGAAACAACACAGAAGGTAACAAAGAAAAACTCTGGAAGATGAGAAGAGGAAGGCACACCGGTTTGGAATCCCAGAGCCAGAAAAATAATGCAGAAGGAGGGCAATCTACATGCATTCCCCTGTTGATCTAGGGACAGACAGCCTTCAGGCAAGGGAGGTTCATTGCTTCCGCAATGGAACAGAAGTCCCTTTGATAACAGCAGGTGAGCCCAGCACCACCCGCAAGGGGCGCGGAGAGGGGGCCCCACGCACAGTAAGCTGCAGGAGAGGCCTCTCCTCTCTCAGAGTCTGAGGCTCTGCCCCATCACCTAGAAGACAAGGCAGCCGGGCAACACGAGCAGAAGGGTCCCATCGCGACCCTCCCTGGCGGGGGAGGTCTTATCCCCGCTGAGGCTGAGGCTCTTCCCCTCCAGCGAGGACCAATACCTGCCCCAGCCGTGCCCGACAAGCCAGCAGACCAAGACAATGCTGCAAGTACTCTGAAAATCAAACTGCTGCTGGAACCACAGCCCCAAACAGGAGGACAGGGCCTGCGTACTAAACGAAGGACAGCTGCCGGCTAAGTATAAGATGTGAATAGTATCCAGAGTTTCCTATCCTAACAGATGAAAAGACCAGCATACAACCAAAAATCCTCTTGCCGAGAATCAGGAAGCCACAGCTTGAATAGGAAGAGACAATGGACTTGCGCTAATGACAAGACGAACCAGATATGAAAAGTATCTGACAAGGATTTTAAAGCAGCCCTCATAAAAATGCTCCTACAATCAATTACAACTGCTCTTGAAACAAATGGGAAACCATTAGAAAACCTCAGCAGAGCGATGGAAATAATAAAAATTAACTAAATGTAAATTATAGAACTGAAAAATGTGATAATAGGAGCAATAAACTTGGTGGATAGGCTCCATAGTAGTGGAGATGATAGAGGAGTGAATAAGGGAACTTGAGGAATGATCAATAGAATTTGCTCAGTATGAAAAACAAAAAGGAAACTTGAAAAAAAAATAAAGACTCAGAAACTCCTGGGAATATAACAAAAGACTCAACATTCATATCATCAGAATCCTAGGAAGGCAAGGAGGAAAAACAGAGTAGACTGGAAAGGATATTTGAAGAAATAATGGCTGAAAGCTTCCCAAATTTGGCAAAAGACACAAACCCACAGATTCTAGAAAATAATTGAGGGACTCCCTAGGTAGTCCAGTAGTTAAAACTTCATCTTCTAATACAGGGGGTTGCAGGTTTGATCCCTGAGAAGCTAAGATCCCACATGCCTCATGCCAAACAACCAAACCATAAACAACAGAAGCAAGATTGCAACAAAATTCAGTAAACACTTTAATAATGATCCACATCAAAAAAGACTTTGAAAAAATGAAAATAGAAGTGAAATTTAATACAGGATAGATGCAAGGAAATCCTTCACAAGACCCATAAGTAAGCTTCTGAAAATCAAGACAAACACAACCCTGAGAGCAGGCAGAGAAAAGGGAGGCATTACTTACAGGAGAAGGCTCGTTCTAATGACAGCGGATTTCTCATGCGAACTATAGGGGATAGAAGGAAGTCGCTGACTTTCACCGCTGTGTTACTTTCTTAAATAACAGAACCATTAACTATCACTAAGTGTTAGTTGCTCAGTTGAATTCCACTCGTTTTGACCCCAAGGACTGTAGCCTGCCAGGTTCCTCTGTCTGTGGAATTTTCCAGGCAAGAATACTGTGGGTTGCCATTCCCTTCTCCAGGGCATCTTCCCGACCCAGGGATTAAACTGGGGTCTCCTTCCTGCATTACAGGCAGCTTCTTTACGGTCTGAGCCACCAGGGAAATACATAGATAAATCTCTGATGGTACTTACCTAGACGCAAACTAGATTAAGTTGCAAATATGAGAAGCAGCTCCATGCAAATCAATGCCTGAAGCTCACCGGAGGCATTTCTTTGAGAGTCTCCTGTGTCTTCCCTAAGTGAATTTCTTATTCAGTAAGTAGCCTACACATTAAGTCCTGAGAAGGCTTCTGAAATTTGAGAAAAATCTGTCTAACCACTTACTATATGAAGTAACCCCCAGAGAGAAACTTCATTTTCTTTATCTAGATTAGCCAGGACAGTACATTCCAGCTTGGGGTTACATATATTTTACAGACACATGCTCACTTTTTCATGTTGTAGAATCTGAAGCTTCGTCTTACCATGCATTTCTTCTGAAAAAGGACAGTAGTGATGGAAGTGCGTGTGCATGCGTGCTAAGTCACTTCAGTCGTGTCAGACTCTGTGCAACCCCATGGGCTGTACCCCCAGGCTCCTCTGTCCATGGGGTTCTTCAGGCAGGAGTAGTGGGGCGGGCCGCTGTGGCCTCTTCCCAGGAAATTCGTGTACACAGTATTCTTTTTTTAGGGATATACATATCAATATAGCTTTCAGATTTCCAAACTTCAATACTTTGGCCACCTCATGTAAAGAGTTGACTCATTGGAAAAGACCCTGATGCTGGGAGGGATTGGGGGTAGGAGGAGAAGGGGACGACAGAGGAGGAGATGGTTGGATGGCATCACCGACTCGATGGGCATGAGTTTGAGTAAACTCCGAGAGTTGGTGATGGACAGGAAGGCCTGGCGTGCTGCGATTCATGGGATCGCAAAGAGTAGGACACGACTGAGCGACTGAACTGAACTGAACTGATAAGATCAGAAACCCCAGTGAAAGGCTGAAAATGTTTAATGGTAGAAACCCACTAGGAAAGACTGAAGGGAAAGGAAGACTGCTGATTGCAGCTTCTTTAAAAGTAACTGCCATTATTTGGTCTTGACATTTCATTCTATTTAAAATACGCTTGTTTTATATATATAAAAATTCTCTCAAAATGTCCTTTGAGGACTAAAGGCAGTCTTTTAAGTGGGAAAGGTATTTCAGCTTTGCCTCTGATAGTATATCCTCAATGAAATGTAACTTGAAAATGGATTTTCTTATCATCCATGAAAAAGTATAAACTTAATCTAGTTTCAATTTCTTTATCTCAATACCCTTTTAATTGACACATTGCCTCATCTAATGAAAAAGCAACCTCTCCACAATCACGGCTATTAGAATCTTATTTCGGCCTTGTCGAAACTAACCGACAGTAAGTTGAAGCTTAAACACTGATAGTTGAAAACCTTCTAATCCGCAAACCGGTAAAATCTTCGGTATCCTGACTGAGTATATATCTATTATTCTTTATACCTAACTTCAAGAGGATTTAGAGTGACAGATAACAAGAATCGAGAGCCTTAATGCACTTTAATTCTAGCTTTAAAAGTATTAGCTACTGGGATTTTTTTCTCTCTAAAATATATTTAAATATAGAACAGGAGCTAAAGGTAAGTTATACAGACTGCTTAAAACACACCATTTACTGCCTTTTTAAAAATAATTCAATTTGTTCAACATCCAGGAAAAAAGAATGAGCCCAGAGCTATGACTCAGGAGATCAAAATCTCAAATCCCAAAGAGAATATACTCGAAATATAGAGCATATCCACTGAGATATAGCTGAGCAAAACTCTATATTAGCAGCCTACATGATGCTACATCACATATAAATCATATAGAAAGGCAGTAAGTGCATTTTTTCTATGTTAAATGCCTATTTCCTAACTGCTCCTATATTCTACAAAAACAGAACATTGCGGGGAGCCGGCCTTCATGAACGTACAGGCCCCTTACGGCCCTAAGAGAGAACAGAGGGTCTCTCTTTGTCCTGCCACCCCTTCTTGTTCAAGTATAGACGGGCATTTGTCTCCTTCAGGGAAAAAACACCCCGGTGACCTTTGCCTGTTTTTCTGGTGCTGATAAACTCATCATGCTCGAAACCTGTTTTCCATCTAGATGATGTTCTATTGATGAAGCCTGTTTTCTATCTAATGTTCTATTGATCTTAATCATGTTGGGCGCTAGGGTAATTAATGCTTTACTGATCTTGAGCGTGGGAATTTAAAACATCTGTAGCTCTGCAGTATGCAAACCCTCGATCTATTCTTAGTAACTGCTGTTAGCGTATATATAGGCATGGTATTCTTCAATAAAGTCGGCGGAGTCAGACGCAAGCGGACTCTGTCCCTCTCAGCCCCGTCTTTCTCTTTCTGAGTCTTATTTTCCTAGGTACCCTGGTAATTGCGTTCTCGACCAGTTCGTTTGCCGGCAGGCTCCGGCAGAACATGAGATTGCCTTTCTAGCAGCATTCACATCTTTTATCCATCTCTCACACCCGCTCATCATTGCTCTGTTTCCACACACGATTCAAGCTGTTGTCTGCAAGTCCTCTCGGGAGACACCGCTGTCTTCCTCGTTTACCCAGCCGTCCAGCTGACTCATTCCCCGAGAGCCTCCTGGTACTCCTCCCCTCCTGCTTCCAGGAGTGGCGACTTTCCTTGGGTAAATTCAGGCCTCACAGAGTTTACCACCGACATCATCAAGATGGAGAAAACCGAGACCCCGGCCTCTGTTCTCCAACAAAATAAAAAATCAGCTATCCACACTAACAGCTCTGAGAAAGCGCTGGAGCTCAATTAAGAAATATCAACAACAGATTGGGGCAACAAAACCTGAGAATTACTTTCCACAAAGAGGCGAGAAAGAGAGCTGCCCATGGCCTGCATCATCGCATCCGCAAGCCAGCACCCTCAGCGCCAAGGCGCCCCCAGGCTGCTAGCAGGACGAGCTCCCCGCAGCGAGCGACCCGGCCAGCGCCCGGCCTCCTAGCCTTTCGGGGCTCTGTGCCAAGGCGCCCCCACCTTCCCCCGCCCAGCCCGGCAAAGCTGAGGCTCAGAGACGGCTCGGGGCGAGAGAGGAGCGGGAAGCACAGGCGCAGCCACGCCGCCAGGGGCCGGGGCTCCCGGGGACCCGCTCTGCGGACCAGCGGCAGCCCCCGCGGGCGCAGAGCGCAGCAGCCGGTGCAGCGGCCGCCGCCAGGCCTGCAGCCCGACGCGCAGTCACCGCGGCTCCCGGGACCCGAGCGGCGGCCCCCGCGGGCGCAGAGCGCAGCGGCCGGTGCGGCGCCCGCCAGGCCTGCAGCCCGACGCGCAGTCACCGCGGCTCCCGGGACCCGCTCTGCGGACGAGCGGCGGCCCCCGCGGGCGCAGAGAGCAGCAACCGGGCAGCGCCCGCCAGGCCTGCAGCCCGACGCGCAGTCACCGCGGCTCCCGGGACCCGAGCGGCGGCCCCCGCGGGCGCAGAGAGCAGCAGCCGGTGCAGCAGCCGCCAGGCCTGCAGCCCGACGCGCAGTCACCGCGGCTCCCGGGACCCGCTCTGCGGACCAGCGGCGGCCCCCGTGGGCGCAGAGCGCAGCAGCCGGTGCAGCGGCCGCCGCCAGGCCTGCAGCCCGACGCGCATCACCGCGGCTCCCGCCCCGGCGGGGCCTCCGCGCGGGAGCCGAAGCCGGCGCGGCCCGGGAGGAAGGGCCGCAAGCTCCGCAAGAGGCAAAAACAGAAGTGTATCATGCAGCAAGCCACTATCGGGTGTTCGTCTGAAGAAGACAATTACTGCCTAAGAGATATCCGGACTCCCACGTTCACTGCAGCGGGACTCGCAACAGCCAATTCGTTTCCAGAAACAGCCTGTGGTCAGTGGTTGGATGGATGAACGTAGTTTACAACGCAGCATGTTTTATACAGCGGAACGCTATTCACCCGTAAAAAGAAGGGAACGCTGCCGTTCTCACCATCACGGCTGGACTTGGCGGCATCATGTAGATGAAGTAAGCCAGGCAGAGAAACCCAGGAGCGCCTCACTCGTAGGACGGAGCTAAAAGCACCGAGTTCGGTGAAACAGCAGGACAGTGGCTGCCGGGGGCGGGAGCGAAGGACAGATGCTAGTCAGAGGGAACAAACTTTCAGCTGTAAGGCGGTTAAACTCTGGATGTCTAATGGCCACGGTGACCACAGTTGACAATACTGTTCTGAATGGTTGATACTTGCTATAAGAGTAGAATTGTAATGTTCCCATCACGGGCTTCCCTGATGGCTCAGCTGAGAGAACCCGCCTGCATGCACGGGGCCCCAGTTCAACTCCTGGGTCGGGAAGATCCGCTGGAGAAGGGAAAGGCTACCCACTCCAGTGTTCTGGCCTGGAGAACTCCAGGGACTGTATAGTCCATGGGCTCAGAAAGAGTCAGACACGGCTGAGCGACCTTCACACACTCACTCACCATGACGACAACAAAATGGTAATTATGTGATGTAAAGGATGCATTAACTAATGTTATTGGGGTAAATATTGCACAATACATACCAAGTCATTTCACTGCACGCTGTAAGCTTACACAATGTATTTATCAACTAAAAAGAAAGAAAAATTTAAAAAATCATAAAGAAAAACAAGACACAGGATCATCCAAGGGAGAAAGAACAAAATAGTCTTTCTCATAAGGTCACATTGTTGTGAGTTGAAAACTAGAGAAACATTCTTAAGAAGTAAATTCAAAGAATAATTATATTAAAGATAGGTTTATCTTTCAATGTTATAAAAATCTTCAGAGTCCTCCATCATTTCAGATAAAATCTACTAAAAAGAGCATTAAGTGACAACCTTGATTAACAGCATCTAAATAAACAAAATCATGTTCTATAGTGAGAAGATAGAATACAGTTGGGTGAGGTTGAATTCATGTGTAAAGAATTATGCTCTTCACAGGCATCTATACTCAATATCCTGTAATAAACCATACTGGAAAAGATATGAAAAAGAAAAAATACCTACGTGAGTCACTTTGCTGTACCCCAGAAGCTAACACAACATTGTAAATAAACTATACTTCAGTTTAAAAAGAAGACAGAAAACTGCAGTCTTATAGTGAACAGGTCTTCAACTACACACATTCATGATCTCATTTACTGGTTTGATCACAAATTAGAAATCTGTTCATCTCTGTAAATTTATCATGTCCCAAGGTCAGTGAAAGGCAAACTATAAATGCTTCAAAATCAAATCTTTTCTCTACACAAAGCTGGCTGTGGAATCCCGTATCAGAGTGCTTGAGAGTTCTACAGGAAGAGCGGGTGGGTGACAGGCTGCTGCCCGCCATTCACGTCTGAGAAAAGACCACCACCCTCTCCCAGTTACCCAAGACTTGTTTTCTGTGGGTCTCTTCCCCTCCGGGTCCTTATCAGTCTATCAACAAGCCTTGTCTACTCTACCTTGAAGTTGTATTTTAAATCCTTGCATTTCTGCAAGGCTTTCCAGGTGGCGCAATGGTAACAAATCTGCCTGCCAATACAGGAGACAGACAGATGCAGGTTCGAGCCCCAGATGGGGAAGATCCCCTGGAGGAGGAAATGGCAACCCCCTCCAGTACCCTTGCCTGGGGAATCCCATGGACAGAGGAGCCTGGCGGGCTTCAGTCCTTGGGGTCGCAGAGAGTCGACACAACTGAACAGGCACGGGCCCCTCCCGCCCGTCTGTGGTCACTCTAGCCGGGGCAGTAACCATATGTTGCTGAGCAATGCAACAGACGCCCAGCTGGGCTCTCTAAGCTTACCGATGGCTCCTTCTAGTGGACTCTTCATTTGGTGGTTAAAAATGTAGATTAAATAAAATTATGCCACTCCTTACTTACGAAGTTATTTTGGTTCACAAGTCACACTTGCAAAGCCCTACAGGATTTATCTTCTGTCCATGTCACCTGCCAGTATTCTCTCCTATTATCTGCTCCTCTCTTGACACACCGACCTTTTCTCGGCTCCTCAAATGCACCCAGCTCATCCCCAGACTTAGAGCCTTTGCACTAAATTGCTCTCTTCTCTCACAACGTTCTATGTTTTCTACTCTTCAGCCATAAAAAGGAATGAAGTGCTAATACATGTTTACAGTGTGAATGAACCTTGAAAACATCATGCTAAAGTGAAATAAGCCATACACACACTAAACAATATATACTGTAAATCCCCTTATAAGAGGTGCCCGGAAAAGCAAAGACAGAAAGTCAAGTGGTTGCCTGGCAGGGAAAGGGTGGAGGAGAGGGCAGACGGGGGTGAAGGTGGATGGGCACAGCATTTCTTTGGGAGGTGGTGAAATGTTGTGGACTGTAGTGATGGTTGTGTAACTCTAGAAACACAGCAAAGTCATTGAATTGTACAGATTAAGGTATGGAAATTCTCTCCAAAAAAGGAAATGTCATATCCCTTCTGATAAATCAATCCCATGCTTAAATGTTACTTTTTTAAAGAGGCCTTTCCTAGCCTCCTCAGGAAAGTGACCACACAAATACTTTCTGTCCCATCATCCCATTAGAATTTTCTTTTTAACACTCAGCCACTACCTATTTTAAAACTAGTATTTATTAATTATCAATTCATTATTGACTGTCTCTGCCTCCTCACCGCATGAATTGAATCCAGGTGATCAGAACCTGTCCTCTTTGGTTCACCCCCGCACCATTAGCATGGACTGCTGGAGAGTCCGTGTCCCATAAACAACCACTGACTCCATCAGTGAGCCTAATTATCTTTCAGCAACAGAGTCTTCACATCCTAGAGTCTCCTTAAAACGTGAAGCATCCACAGGTCTTTCTTATCTCTAATGTTTTATCTATCACAACATTGCCTATCATCAAAGTTAGCCAAGCTAAAATGGTTTTGTTCTTGCTATCATTTTAGTATTTTCTATTCTACACCTATTCAGGAAATATTTGATACTCATCAAGGAAAAACCATCTAGTCAATGAAGAATAATAAATTGAGATCAAAGTAGGTCTACACAATAACTTAAGCTCAGAAATGAATAAATAACTCGAAATAGCAATGGAATTTCAAACGTGGGAAGCACACATATGGTAAAACAGCTCTAGGTACAACACATGCCATCAACGCAGTAACACTGCATTCATGGCTAAAAACAGATTAGTAAGAGAATGAATAGCAAGCCAAGTTCAAAATAATGAGAGACGGAGACGAAAAGGAAGAGAAGGGGGAAGATATTACCAAAACTCTCAACTATAAATGTAAAAGAAAAAAATTATCATGGGCAGTTGGTATGTGTATAAGTATCATAATCCTTGTTCCAATGGTTTCCAAATCAAAACCACCTCAAAAGCAACTTAGAAATACAACTTCAGAGGTCATCAGACTTTGGTTTCAGTAAATGGTATTTGATGTAATAGACTTCTAAATACATTGATAGGGAGAAGTATTGCTTCTAATAAATACTAACATGAGTTTTTCTAGTTTTCAAAAATATCTGTATATTCTAGTGTGGAGCACTAGAATAAAGAGATTCGTGCATGATAACAACTACTAAATGGTATGAGAAGAAGCTTCTGATATCTATTATAAATGAGGGCTTCCCTAGTGGCTCAGATGGTAAAGAATCCACCTGCAGTGTGGGAGACCTGGGTTCGATCCCTGGGCTGGGAAGATCCCCTGGAGGAGGACATGGTGACCCACTCCAGTATTCTTGCCTGGAGAATCTCCATGGACAGAGGAACCTGGCGGGCTACTGCCCATGGGGTTGCAAATATTTGCCCCCCAAAAAACAAAAAAATACAGTCTCAGGTCCAAGTCCTTCATGTTCATAATTCAAAGTCTTGAAGTACAGACCCTAGAACCTATATTTTTTAACAACTGTCTTATGCTATTTTAGAGTCTGAAAACCTCTGATTTAATCTCACAAACTTGCACTTTGCAGACACAGAAGCCAAGATCCCCCCAGATTCTTGCTACTCAATAACCAGTAAGCATTAAGCTCCCAAGGATGCTTTCAGATACCAAAAGTTCTCTTCAGAAGAGTTCTAAATACTTTGGTAAAACAGATGAGTGAAATGCACTGGTGATGTGATTACTAAGGAAGTCTGGGATATAGCCTGTTGACACACTCCCCAAGGAGTCATTCACTGTTTCGAAGCACCCCATATCAAAGAAGCGCTGCCACATAGCTTCAATCTGTGTTTCTGTACTTGGATTCAGAATAGAAAATCAAGTAAATTAATAGAGACCAATTATGGAACTACTGTCAGTTCAGTTCAGTTCAGTCACTCAGTCGTGTCTGACTCTTTGCAACCCCATGGACTGCAGCACACCAGGCTTCCCTGTCCATCACGAACTCCTGGAGTATACTCAAACTCTTGTCCATCGAGTCAGTGATGCCATCCAACCATCTCATCCTCTGTCATCCCCTTCTCCCACCTTCAATCTTTCCCAGCATCAGGGTCTTTTCAAATGAGTCAGCTTTTCACATCAGGTGGCCAAAGTATTGGAGTTTCAGCTTCAGTATCAGTCCTTCCAGTGAATATTCAGGACTGATTTCCTTTATGGAAATGGTTGGATCTTTTTGTAGTCCAAGGGACTCTTGAGAATCTTCTCCAACACCAAAGTTCAAAAGCAACAATTCTTCAGCACTCAGCTTTCTTTATAGTCCAACTCACACCCATACTGACTATTGGAAAAACCATAGCCTTGACTAGACAGACCTTTGTTGGCAAAGTAATGTCTCTGCCTTTTAATATGCTGTCTGGGTTGGTCATAACTTTTCTTCCAAGGAGCAAGCATCTTTTAACTTCATGGCTGCAGTCACCATCTGCAGTGATTTTGGAGCCCCCCAAAATAAAGTCTCTCACTGTTTCCACTGTTTCTCCATCTATTTGCCATGAAGTGATGGGACCAGATGCCATGATCTTAGTTTTCTGAATGTTGAGCTTTAAGCCAACTTTTTCACTCTCCTCTTTCACTTTCATCAAGAGGCTCTTTAGTTCTTCTTCACTTTCTGCCATAAGGGTGGTGTCATCTGCACATCTGAGGTTATTGTAGCAGGTAAGTAAGTGACTGTGTCTTGGATTCATCAGATTACCTGCACCTCCTGCAAGTCTCCTGTGTTGCAGGTAGATGCTTTACTGCTCAGCCACCAGGGAAGCCCTGCAGTATGCGTGGTACCCCTGAAATGGTGCAAAAAATAAACCTGTGGGCAAGTTAGAATGAGAGTGAGGGAGGTTCATGGCTGAAACCAAGATATAGTTAGGAGATAAATATGTATAATTTAGATATACAAGCAAAGCATAAATTTATGGGAAACTGTAGCTACATGGTCACCTTTTCTAATATTATATATTTTGGGGACCACATTTTCTAATTTTCCACTTAAGTTTCTCCACATCTTTTACACAAATCTAATCCAGCTGACTTGACCCAGATAGTGGAAATAAAGAAGGCAGAAAACGTCTCATTTTTCAAAAGATTTATGCTTCTTTTGAATAGACATCCTTCTACACATTTCCAGTGATTCCTGTGAAAAAAAGATATTCCCCCATTTTAATTTCTAAAATAGCTCAAAAAGAAATGAGAAAGTTCTTAGTAACGTACTAATAAATAAATGATTAAACAGTATAAAATAAACATTTCAGAAAAACTTTCTTAAAAACGTATTTCAAAAAAAGTAGAACTTTTCATTCCATCTCTTTGCTAAATTTCAAATCACTGTTAAATACTATTCTACTTGGTTTGACAAAGAAAAGAAACTAGTCATATGAATAGCAGTCTCCTTTAAAAGGAAAATACCTGAAAATCTGGTATCCCTGTTCAGATATTTAGAAAAGCAAGAGAAAAATGTTGTTACATTGAAGCCATCAGCTAAATTAACTTTGCTCACAGCTTCCCTGCTCCTGGAGACCGGCTGGAGGAGAAGCTCCAGATTTAATGCACACCGTGTGTCCTCCCAGAGCCTAGTTCAGTATCTCTAGGAGAAACAACAATCAAGTTTGCACGCATTGATTTTTTTTCCCCTCTAGAATCTCCTGTAGTTTATTGTTCATGACTTAATTATCCATAGTTCTATAACTTTAATAAAAACCTAATTCAATGAAGGAAGTTTAAATTTATTCCAAATCAGCTTGCAACACTTGCAAAAATGACTCTAGCTGGAAAAAAAAAAAAGCTAACAAAGGTGAAAATTAACCTGTCAGAAGACCCTTTGGCTGTGAATTTAATTTTTTTAAAGGGAAACAAAAGTTCATGTGCAAAGTAAATAACCAAGTAAAAATTTTGACACTTGTGACAATGAGCACGTGCTTGTGAGAATAAACAGCTAATGAAACATTTTTATGAAAAGAATGGATTAACTCCGTACTTTATGCTAACAACTACCTGCTCAAAGAGAGGCCCTCCAAGCTGTGTATTTGCGGCACATTTATGCACCCAGACAGTCAGGCACGAACGTGAGTCAGGGCCCACTAAACGAGCACTGGTGGGACTCTGAGCCAAGACGGCATCGTAAGAAGATGCTGGCTTTCCCGTCTCCCGTGTGCACTTCAAAGGGACAGCCATATATGCAGCAATTCCCTCCAAGAGAAATCCAAAATCTAGCTGAGGGACTCTTAGGTATGGAGCTAAAAAGAAAACATTCACATTGAAAAGGGTGGGGAAAACTGCATAACCGCTGGCCACCCCTGGACCGTCCCATCCAATCAGGCTGCGCGCGCTTTCCCTGATGACAGAAGTGCTCGGACCCCACGTCTGTGCCCCAGCACCCAGCGCTGAAGGCCAGAGGGCTCGCGAGCACCAGCCCCACCCGAGAACAGCACGGATGCAGTTATGGGTGGGCTTTTGAGAGCTTGCAGAAGCTGTCCCTGCAGGGACCAGCACAGAGGGGCAGGCAAAAGCCCTTGTCTCCCGCTGCCTCCTTGGAAAGGGTTTGATCGCAGACTTCACAGGCTGCTGCCTGGGGGTCTGACTTCCCCGCCGCCTCCCGCCAATTTGCTCCCGTAAGAGAACCAGGCTGCCAGCGCGCCCTGGAGACAGCTTGCTCACACATCGAGAGTCCCTACTTTTGCGGTGGTTGCCTCGGGGACCATCGTGGAGTCAGCCAGCTCATGCCCAGTAGGGCTCAGCACCCCAAGTCCCAGGAGACTAGAGCAAGCGCAGAGGCGGCTGCCAAGGAGCACGCAGCTCGAGGTGGCTGTCCCCGAGGGCTCAGCACAGAGGCGGCGGCAGAAAACAAACGGGCTGCCAGGCACTTCTCCAGTCAAGACGGCTTCTTTGGGACCAGCTGAGAACTGCAGTTTGGGGTCTGCAGCCACGGTGAGCCGTGCAGAGGTCCCCGCACAGCAGGGAAGAAGGGCGCCTTTACAGGGAGGACAGGAAACTGGGGGCGACAGCAGACAAAGCCCACGGCTCTCCACATGGAGTCCTTGCCGGGAGAGCTCTCTCCTACCCTTTGGAACCTGCTTTTATCACGGGGTCTGAGAGCTCCCCTTACTAGTCTCCCAGCTCTGAGACTGCCGTTAATTTTACAGGAAGCAGGGGAACATTTCCATCTCCGCATTTCCCCCTGTGAGGGCGTGAGGACATTCTCGTAGATGGCCATCTGCTTCCAACAGCATCACAGGGTCTTCTCTCCAGGTGTCTGTGTCCTAAACTGCTTTCCTCACGTAGACAGTGGGCCTCGCTGGTGCCTCAGATGGTAAAGAATCTGCCTGCGATGCGGGAGACACGGGTTCGATCCCTGGGTTGGGAAAAAGATTCCCTGGTGAAGGGAATGGCAACCCACTCCGTATTCTTGCCAGAAGATTTCCATGGACAGAGGAGCCTGGCGGGCTGCAGTCCATGGGGTCACAAAGAGTCGGACCCGACTGAGCGATACCACTTTCATTTTTTACTTTTCACACCAGAGTGGGCTTCTCGAGTGGTGCTAGAGGTAAAGAACTCACCTGCCAATGCAGGAGACAGAGAGGAGGCTTGGGCCCCCGGGTCAGGAGGACCCCCTGGAGGAGGGCACCGCAACCCCCTGCCGTCTCCTTGCCTGGAGAACCCCGCGGACAGAGGAGCCTGGTGGGCTGGGGTCCACGAGTCCAGAGTGTCTGACAGAGGGGGGCTGAGCACTCACACGCACACCGATCAGCTTACGGCCCGACCTCATGACCATGACTGAGCGACTAACACTGCACTTCTCCCATGACTTCACTTACTCTCTGTTTCCTTCTTCTAGAGTGTCACTGCTTGACCGCGGCGTTAGTGCCGCTGTACATGCTGTACATACCGCGCAGCGAGTCAGGAACGTGTGCGCCTGTCCCCGCCCTCAGGCTCCTCCCTCCCCGCCCGCAGGGTCCTCCCTCCCCGCCCTCAGGCTCCTCCCTCCCCGCCCGCAGGCTCCTCCCTCCCCGTCCTCAGGCTCCTCCCTCCCCTCCCTGCAGGCTCCTTCCTCCCCGCCCTCAGGCTCCTCCCTCCCCGCTCTCAGGGTCCTCCCTCCCCGCCCGCAGGCTCCTCCCTCCCCGCCCTCAGGGTCCTCCCTCCCCTCCCTACAGGCTCCTCCCTCCCCGCTCTCTGGGTCCTCCCTCCCTGCCCGCCCGCAGGCTCCTCCCTCCCCTCCCCGCAGGCTCCTCCCTCCCCGCTCTCAGGCTCCTCCCTCCCCGCCCTCAGGCTCCTCCCTCCCCTCCCTGCAGCCTCCTCCCTCCCCGCCCGCAGGCTCCTCCCTGCCCGCCCTCAGGGTCCTCCCTCCCGTCCCTGCAGGCTCCTCCCTCCCCTCCCTGCAGGCTCCTCCCTCCCCGCCCTCAGGGTCCTCCCTCCCCGCCCTCAGGCTCCTCCCTCCCCTCCCTGCAGGCTCCTCCCTCCCCTCCCTGCAGGCTCATCCCTCCCCGCCCACAGGCTCCTCCCTCCCCTCCCCGCAGGCTCCTCCCTCCCCTCCCCGCAGGCTCCTCCCTCCCCTCCCTGCAGGCTCCTCCCTCCCCGCCTGCAGGCTCCTCCCTCCCCGGCCCGCAGGCTCCTCCCTCCCCTCCCCGCAGGCTCCTCCCTCCCCTCCCCGCAGGCTCCTCCCTCCCCGCCCGCAGGCTCCTCCCTCCCGTCCCTGCAGGCTCCTCCCTCCCCGCCCGCAGGCTCCTCCCTCCCGGCCCCCGGTCACCGCAGAGCCCGAGCTGGGCTCCTCGTGCTGGGGGCAGGCCCCACCAGCTGTCTGTTTTACGCACGGTGTGCATAGATGTCAGTGCTACTCACTCTTAAGGACCTCTCTAAACAACCCATCTCCAAACACAGTCACATTTTGAGACACCAGAGTTTGGAACTTCAACACAGGAACCTGGGAAGACACACATTCCAGCCTAAAACGCCATCTGAACCCCATGTTCCTGCCTCCACCGTCACAGCTGAGAGCTTGTCTCCTGAAGCCTGTCCTAGGACTTCAACCCCAGCTGACAACCGCCGCGCTCTCTTCCACATTGCCCTCATTCTTGCTTTATCTCTACTTGAATTTTAAAACAGGAGATGACTAGAATCCTTAGAATGTATCTGCCCAAGGGTTAGCTCCTGTCTGAAAAACAAACAAGTTTATAAAGTATGCCCTCGGCTTCCCGGTGGCTCAGTGGTAAAGAATCCATCCACCAATGCAGAAGATGCAGGGTTCGATCCCTGCATCGGGAAGATCCCCGGGAGGAGGAACTGGCAACCCACTCCAGTATCCTTGTCTGGAGAATCCCATGGACAGAGGAGTCTGACTGGCTGCAGTCCACAGTTTCCCAAAGAGCTGCACACAACTGGTGACCGAGCACATACACAGAGTGTGTTCTGAACACTTTTAAGGGTCTGCTTGCCAAGACAAAACAAAATCTGTAATATCAGGGTTGAGTTCATAAAGATATAATAAACTCACTTTTATGAAATGCTCACTGAGATTACAGGGGAAAACTTGTGTGTAAAACAGACCATACCTCTATTTCCCAAGCATTTACATTGATGCTTTGTACTCAGCAGACATTTCCATCGTTACACATATAACTTGTAAAATTTAAATTATTTTGGCTGCTACAGCTAAGGATAGAGCTCTTCTATTTTGCTTACTGCTATTTCCCATGGCTCAGAATCTACATAAAATTATCAGACACTCATCCATTCCTCATGGGAGTGGTAAAGATACAGCCCTTTGGAAAATAATTACCCCACATAAATTCAAAGCCTTAAAAATGTTTATTGAGTCAGTAATTCCAATAGAACTCTAATGTAAGGACATTATTCTAAATATAAAAACCTTTTGCACAAAGATAATTAATGCCACACGTATGTGTAACCCTGAAGACAGAATTTACCTATGTTTATAAATAGGTCAAATCCTTGATAAAATAACAATAAAAATAATAGCTTAATAGTGAACAACTTACTATGTGTCAAGCATTAAGCCATGTATTTTATAAATATTATTTGAACTAATCATCATGACAACACCATGAATTAAGTATTATTATCCTTATTTCTATAGATGGAGAACAAAACTTAGAAAGATCAAGTAACTGGTCCAAATTTAAGCCGCTATTGATCGAACCCAGGTCTCCTGCATTGCGGGCGGATTCTTTACCAGCTGAGCCACAGGGAAGCCCTGTGACAGCAGGGCCGCCTCCAAAGTAACCAGCCTCTGCCGGTGAGCAGTGTGGCCGCTCTGCAAAGTAGGTAGCTGACACCAGGACTCTTTGCCTCTCACTTCCCACGGTTTTCAAGGCCACCTTCCCTTCGAGTCTACATCGTTCTCATTCTTTCCCTCTCTTCCACTCAGGACTCAATACGTTAATCAATTTGTCCTCTGGGGCTGAGTAAAGGTAACGTCCTTTCTGAGTCTGAATTTAAAAGGAGACAGCTGAGAGTTAATGTCACCGGCTCTCAGTGTGGGCTAGGACCCAGGGGAGTCCCTGCGATCTCTTCAGGAGACGGTCAAGATTTACTCATAACAAATCTGAGACCTCCATTGCTTTTTTCACTCTTGCTATTTTGCAAGTAATTTACAAGCACTTCCCAGAAACTACAGGATAGATCCCATCTCAATAGACCAAATGCAGAAATAGATCAGAGAATCTTGGTGCCTTCTGTTAAGCCAGACATTAATCAGATTTGCAAAAATGAAGGGGGTTGGGGACTTCACTCTTCTCACTAATCTTTTTTATTTTGGAAAATGTAGTTCTTTTTCATTAAGATATTCTTTATGTTAACATGTAATGGTCTTATTATATTTAGTTGTAAATTTTCGCTTTAAATTTTTATACAGCAATATCAATAGTTACGACTCACATAAACAAGAGTTCTCTGGAATTCCCAGTCATTTTTAAAAATATAAACGTGTCTTAAAACAAAAATGTAAGAATCACTGACCTTGATAAGTTATTCAGTAATAATGAAGTCCCTATTAGCAGCTCCAGGTCAGCAAAGAAAACATTTTGGAAGATGTGACATTTCTAGCAGTTTTGATCTTTATCACAAACATGGACACCTACTTGACCTAAGTTTGCTTTCAAGTTCTCATCACTCCCTCAAGATCTTTTTATAAAAAAGAAAAGAAAAGAATGCGGGCTACTGAACTTACATCCAACCCTAACATTCATGGATGAACAACTCATTTGTCCTTAAAGCTAATAACATTGGCTAAGTACCTACATGAATCAAGTATTTAATACAATCAATATTTGGCAGTGCTGAGACATAAACCTAAGTTTTCTTATTCCAACTCAATTGCTCTTTCCCTTACATTGCCACCAAATAATGTTTTAAAGCAACCAACTTCAGTACCCCCAGCAGCACCATCACCACCCACTGTGCCGGTATATAGCTGCCCACTCCCCCACCCACCTCCTGCTTTCTCTCAATTTCACACACACACACACACACTCTTAATAGAAACTAACTGGACCCATATTTTCTGAAATAAAGAGAGAAATCACCATTTTGACCTTTGATCTCTTATGGTAAAATAGTCTGTTAACTCTAACAATGACAGGAAAGGTTCTTGCTTCATTTCCATTGATAACAGCATTATTGAGCTATTTCCTTGCAACACTTAACAATTCTCCTTGGTTTTTATTCAGCGTCTCAATCCTTAAAATAACTTGTGAGTTAAGTACTATTATCCCCACTTTACAAACGAGGCAACTAATGCCTAGGGAGAGCAAATAACTTCTCCCTGGTCACGTAGCTATTTCATTACAGAGCTAGGATTCATACTCAAATTTCTCTTTCTGAAATGCCTCAAATCCTAAACTAGCCCTTTATCCTCCTTTGAAACTTTCATTTTTCTTATTTCTATACGTGGTACATGGAATGGAGTTACTAGCTTGGCTCTCTTGTGGTGGCTGGATGCGGCGCACACAGGCATGGGGAAATCAAGTTTTATTCCTATTATCTACGAGCTGACTTTCCTTGTAAGATAGTTTTAGCTCCTACTGTGTTATGGTTCCTCGGAAGTTTAAACAACAGGTCATGAAGCAAATGAAATGATGAGTAGCGGTATTTATTCACCCAGCTCTTTTGAGTTCAGTAAAAAATAATAAATTGGCTTTCTTTTTTAATGTTAACCGAGACGCGAGAGAGCCCTCATGCAGTCCAGAGAGGAGGGAAAGAAATATGGACAGTGGCAAGTACAGTTAATTGAACATTTTATAGAACATTGGGAGAGTTCAAGGAAAGTGCATTTCCCATTTTTTATCTTCCCATGTTTAATGAAAATCCACCTATTATGACTGCATAGAAAAAGAAGAAATAAAAGAGAATTATCATTTTTATTTCTACTTAGCAGCTCAGCCAAGCATTTGAGTTTGCCGGGTCTAGAGGCGAAACGTGGATAGTTGGCTGAAACAGGAGAGGACAGAGGCGTCC